>NW_018744080.1:0-600000 GCF_001683475.1 Chenopodium quinoa | reverse complement strand
TGATCGGCTTGCTCGTGTACAATGACTTGCAGCTGGGACCATTCGTCCGCTTTCGTCTCGAGCCAACCAAGTCTTTCCTCTTCGAATTCCATTTTGTGTAGCCCTCCTTGGTGCCTACACGGGTTGCTTGCGACGATGTTTGAACTTCATACCAATTGTCATGGTTCAAGAGTTTTTAGCGCCGAAATGTGCGGCATGCTTTAACGTTTTGGCGGCAAGAATGTAAGCCTTGAGCGGAAGAGGGGCTTGTGAGCACAAAGCAACACAAACGTGCAATTAAATCACAGGAGCACTCTCGTGTATTTGGGCGACAGAGTGCGAGTGGTCAGGGCTTGTGACGGTCGATACTTCAAGGCGGGCACAAGCGGGTCCGAACCACGAGGTCTTAGAGCGTTAAGTTGGTTTGGAGGGGAGCTATTATGCAAGTAAGACACAATATCTATAAACGTTTAATAACAAACAAGCATAAAAGCAAGACAACACTTGGTAGAAGGCTTAAGATTTCATTAATCATTCACCCTCTAAAGAGCTTTAATTTGATTACAAAGAGAATCCCTAGTGAACATTGAATTGATAGTAACACTATAATGGGACCTCAAGCTTAGAAAACATAAAGTAAAATCGAAGGAAGCATCTAAAGGGAATCCAATACATCAAATGGAGTCGGATTCTAACACATGGTTTAAAGCCATTTTGGAGAGTTGTGAGTTAAACTTACTATTGAAGATTGATAACTTTAAGCTATCAAACTTATCATTTGTAAACCTTTTGCCATTTTCAATCAATATTCAAGTTTCATAATTATAAATCAGAAAATCAGTTCATCGAACTTGGTATTAGAGCGGTGGTCTTGTGACTGCTGGCGTTGAAAACTACCTCTTCAGAAAAGAAAAAAAAAATTTGCAGTTTGCGAGAACAGATGTAGCACATCTCATGAGTCAATGGATTCAAGAGGGATTCGAACACCTTTAGGATTTCACGCATAAGGGAGCTAAGAACTTCGGATCTCAAGGAGGAGCACAAAACAAGACAAGAGCTTCAACTTCTAGAGTATAATGGAATAAATTTGGATGATTGGATTCTTCAACTAGAGGATTCCTTCAAATTTTTCCAGTTAAATTAGGAGGTGAAATTGAAGCTTGCCATCATTGGGCTTAGCAACAAAGCATTGTAGGGGTTTAAATGTGAACACAGGTGGCTACCAATACGGGAGTGGCAAATTCTGAAGGTAGTCTTGGTGAGTCGTTGCGGCTCGTCATCATCGTGGCAGGAGCAACAAACTCCAACACAATCAATCGAAGAGGAAACAAAGGTGTCATCTCACAGATTCTCAACTCAAATGAGGTAGAGGATGTCATGAAGAGAACCATTGGAAATGTTCAAAGAGATTTGGACAAAATTACTAACAAAGCCTCTTCTCCGATGAAGACGAAGGAAGAAGACTATCATACTTTTCTCCAGCAAAGGATGGTGAACACAATCTGCAAGTTTTGCCTTGTTTGGACGCCTTACATCACCCAAAACCTGCAAGCCCTACATTTTGCAACAAAGTTTGCAAGTTTTGCCTTGTTTTGGACGCCTTACATCACCCAAAACCTGCAAGCCCTTCATTTTACAACAAAGTTTGCAAGTTTTGCCTTGTTTTGGACGCCTTGAGTGGTGGCTTGATGACAGACCTTCAGTACCGAGCTATAGCATCTGATTATTATCCACCTTGAGGACGTTAGTAATGAGCTGACTTAGGGGAGGATATTATGGGTAGTTTAGTACGTTGATAGTTATCAAATGTAGTATGGGCAATTTGGGAAATCTAGTATTATTAGGTTAGTAGTTTGTAACCTTAGTATAAATAGAGAGAGGGAGGAAAGAAGAAGGTGGGCAAAAATTTGTCAGGGAAACCTAGAGAGAGTCATGGCCTAAAGCCGTTTTTGGAGAGTTGTGAGCTAAATTCACTATTGAAGATTGATAGCCTTAAGCTATTAAACCTATCCTTTGTAAACCTTTTGTCATTTTCAATCAATATTCAAGCTTTAATCTTTATTTACTAGCAATATTTAATCAGAATTATAAATCAGAAAATAAATTCATCACAACGTGAAAAAACCCAAATAGGCCACTAAATAAGGGATGGAGAGAGTAGCATTCAAGCAAAAAATAAAATAAAGTGTCCCTAACTCACCAATAGAATCCGAAATTTCTATCATCACAACCTTACTAACCATGCGGTCTTTGGTTACAATGGCATTGCTGCCACTGTTGTGTTCATGTCTTCAGATTTTTTTTTTTTTCCCCTTCTCATTTTAGATCAGACAGTAGAGTGGTGGGAAAGGATGTTGGGGAATTTAAAAGTATGTGGTGTTGTTATTTTCCCTTCACCATTCATGGTGGTTGCTGGTGTAGGACTGCCTATCATGTAGGGTTGGGTTGGTGGTGGTAGCCATTGGTAGGAGACAGTGGGTTTACATGGTTGAGTGATAAAATGACAAATTGTGATGCCAGTGAGGAGCAAGAATTATTGAATAGGGGGTTCATTTTAGATGGAAATGGACTTACCTATTTTAAAAAAATATGGAGGGGTGGACCATGAGCATTTAACTGCTCATGAAGGATTATGGCTGTGTATGCCTGACACCCCTATAACCCTATCCTTGACCCCTCAGTTGTAAGCCCTGTGGGACTGTGTGTGGCACTAAGTTAGTTAGTATTTTTATGAGTATTATCAAAATGGTTATGGAAACATACAGAAATTTCTAAATTCAAGGGCCTAAGTTTAAATCAACAGAAATGCAAAAAGTTCCATCATTAATATACATTATGTGCAGCTGAAATATGATACGTGTTTGCATTTTACTGCTACTTGAAGGCTTTTGTCACTTTCTTGGTGTGGTGAATGTTTTCCAATTCATGTGTCTTTTTTTTTTCGTTAGAAACCATCTTCAGTTTTCCACCTTCAAATTACAAGCTCTAATAATTATTGTTTAACATATATGTAGGATCAATATTGGGCACCTCCAGATTTCAAACGAGTATTGTCTTCAAAACTAAAGTTTTTGACATCAAGTGGAAAGCTCATCAAGGTAAATTAATATTGCATTTACTACAGAGCCCAATTTAGTTGGATAACAAAAGCAGTGCATTCCATGTATTGCTTTATACGAAGTATGTTTGACTAACTTTGATCTTGTTTCTCTGTTCATATAATTGATCTATTAAGTTCAAAATATGACTGCAATGTCTCCTTAAATGGGTCTTCCTTCAGACGGACAAATATCCACTAATATATCCCTACTTACCCGCCACAGCATTACCCCTTTTAGAGCCCACTAAACCTCATATACTTATTTTTCATTCTCCCATACTCCCATAACCACCCACTGAATTTGCATCTTTATCCACAACTACTTGATTTAAATTTTATTCAATTAAACCTGCGACTAAAACTTTTAAAACTATGAGCAGCAATACCCATTTGTATTTTGGCAAGAATCTCCGGTAAGTGTGGCTCTCTTTTTATTTTTCTCTTAAAATTGGTTCTAACCCTCGTCTTTATGCCTGCCAACCTTCTTTTTTCATCTTCTCTTCACAATAAAATCCAAACATCCAAAAAATGGTGGATGTTTTTGTGAAGAGAAGATGAGAAATGTAGGGTTGGCAGTTATAAAAACAAGGGTTAGAGCAAAATTTAGAAGGAAAAATAAATGTGGGCCCTTCTTACCGGAGATTCTTGCCAGAAATCACAAATAGGTAGTGATACTTAGGCCCTTTTTGGTTGAAGGGATTTGGATGGAAAAGAAAAGAAAGGAAATTATTTTAATCAAATTCCCATATTTGGTTGAATAAATGACATAAAATCTAAAGGAAAGGAAGGGAAGTGGGAGGAAAGTCTCTTAACAAAATTTTGGCTTTTCTTTCCTCCCAAAATTGGAGGAATTTGACTGGAAAGAGAAAAATAAAAGTAATTTCCTTTCTCTTCCCTTCCTTTCCTATTCATCAACCAAATATTGGAAAATAAAATCACTTTCCTTTCCCTTCTTTTCCCTTCCCATCTTTTCTCTTCTTTTCCTTTACTAATATTGAACCAAACAAAGCCTTAAAGTCTTAAAATTTTGGTAGTTTTGTTGAAAAACATTTAAAGCGGGTAGTTGATGACAAAAGTGCATATTTGACATTAAAAAGTTTTTATTTTTAATGCTGCTTAATGTTTGAGAACTGAGCCATCGTACCTCTGAATGTGTAAGCATGTGCTGGTTTAGACATGCTACTGAAAATTATTGGGTTGGAAAGATTTTAATCTGGTTGTCTGACATTTTTTTTATTGTATTGTGCCTTTTTTTTTTTTTCTTATTGTATCGTACCTTTAATATGTATTTCTAAAGGATAGTGAATCCATGGAACTTAAAGTTGTGATGAGATGACAATGAATATTGAGATGTTAGTGTGATTTGGACAAGTATTAGGTATAGACTGCTATCTGTTGGTTTTGTGTCATTTCATCTTTGTTTTTAATTTGAGACGTACCTTGAACTCTTCAATTTTAAGCTACCTCTTTCAGGTTAAACGGAATTACCAAATATCGCCATCCTTTGCATTTCCGGAAAAGAGGAGAAATCTTCCTATGTTGGCTCAAGAAATCAGGCAGGTGAATTTACCCAAAATGGATAGGGATGATCTATCTATGCTTAAATCTCAGATTGATCTAGAGCTTGCTAAGATGAGAAGTATGACCCCACAAGATGCTGCGGCTGCTGCTTCTCGTGCTGTTACTGAGGCTGAAACTGCTTTAGCAGAAGCTGAAGATGCTGAAAGGGAAGCTGATGAAGCAGAAGCAGATGCGGAAGCAGCTCAAGCACTTGCCAATGCAGCAGCAAAGATGCTTAGAGGAAGGAACGCTCCTAAGGTGGTAAGAACTGCCTGCTGAGGAAATCATTTGTCCTCCTTTCATTGTGGAACTCTCACCACTTGTATGTGGAATGTATCAGTTGTGGTCGGTGATATTTCATAAAGCTTACCAATCTGCTGTTGAAACCACATTTGGAGTGTTAAAATAGACTTAAAACTTGGCCACACTAAATGGAGTGAAGATTTTAAGTAGATTTAGTGGTTAATTGAAACTGAAGGCCCCACTTTGTGGAATTTGATTAATAAAGTTCTTCAAACATATTTGGATCCAAATGGTAGAAACTCATGCTTTGAATTAAACAGTTGATGTGATTAATGCTCTGTACTTGACAAAGATGTTTAATAGTAGATTGATTATACCGTCACCATATTTAAAATAAGTAAGGCATTTAGGAAGAATTTATAACTTTATCATTGCTCTCTGTTTTGTTGCCCTAATGCCCCCCATCATTTTATACTTGGGTTAAGGATCATTTTCCTACAGTTGTGGTCTTGTGGATGGTGCTCTCCAAACAATCTGTTTAGTCAGCGCGCTCATAATCCTATGTTTTGCTTCTGGTGTGCAGATGATGCGAGCTTGATAGATGAGTGTTTAAAGACAATTTTTGGCCGCCACCCATGCTTACTATTGTTCCGTTAAGAGAATGAACACTTCCAGCTTATGCTGCCTTGTAAATATGCCTGTAGATGCATTTTTTTGGTCTATCGTTGGAATCTTGGGGGATCTTTGTTTGTAAACATGTACTTTGTAATAGCTCTTCTGCCTTCGTTTTCTCTTGGCTGTTGTAGGCTGTAGTCCAGATGGAAGCAAAATGTAGGTTTTCTGCAGGTCTTGTGGATAGTTGTCCTGCAATTATTTATATACTCAGCTTTTCGAAATATTTGTAAATTGTACATCGTATAACAATACATGAAATATAGGTTTAATCGACTGAAGATTTAGAACTGTTGCTGCTGATACCATCTGATTAGTATCTTTTAAGCTGCTGAAAAATATGTGGATTTGTTTTCCCTTCTAAAGTCCTAACTGACAACCATTATTCTCGCATAAAGCACTATTTTTTATGTCTTACCTTTGCAACTTGTGTTGGACTCTGATATACATGAACCGCTTTACTATTGAACTGAATGCTTAAGATTTTCTCTGTTTCTCTATGCATCAATTTGACATGTTATTTTATTCATATGCTGAACTTTATACGTAGAATCTTCTTATTTTTAATTTGTGCAAATAAATGGCATTCTTTGAATAGTTTATGGGTTTATCACTATCTTAATGTATATTCTCAAAACTAAAATTTTCACAATTTTTTTCAATTAATGGTCAAAGTCATATGACAGTTGCCAAAAAGTCAAAATAATTCATAAATAATACATAAATATATATATGAGGAAATGATACATTTATTGAAAAATAATGAAATAAGAAACTTTATTGTTCATTATTTTTAATAGCAATGTTCTTCATTGTCAATGTGGTAGTTCTGGTATACACCCCTCTTTATCTTGTTTTGCAACAGGCTACTCAAAATCAAATTGGAACTGAACCTTATTGAACATGTTACTAGAGTTGAGAATTGGACTTGGAACTACCGGTGACAGGTTCTAGTTTAGGTTAACATTGCCATCTTATGTAGTTAAATACTTCATAAATTGTTGTAAAGTTATAATCACAAAAAGTATTATGTGATTTGGGCTTATATTGTTGTATGATTTGGGTGTAAATGGTTTTTCTATATATTTATTCTATTATTCCCCCATAAATGAACTTGGACTGATTTCTGATTTTAACTCCAATAATATTATTATCCTTTTGTGGGTCCACTAACTCGGTATTAGAGGTGACTGTTAACAAGGTATTCTAAAGTTTCCAATTTCAAAAATTAAAAATCGATAGTGGAACATTGTAAGTTTGTAACAACCTATACATGTTTTGATTTTTGTTACTCGAAATAATAAGGAAAATTTGAATTTTAGTACCTCGAATATGGGGGTAATTGAATTTTAGTACCCATCTAAAATTTTATTTTAAATTAGTACCTCCAAAATGACAAAACTATAGGTTTCAGTACCTCCGTCTAGTTCCGTTAAGTTTTCCGTTAGTGGGGCCCAATAACTAATAATTTAATTTATTAAAAAAAAGGAAAAAATTTTGTAAAAAAAAAACTAAAAAAATAATAATAATAATAAAAACAGCCACTGCCACCACCGCCGGCGCCGGCTTCCGGCTGTTGGTGGCCAAATTCCCCTGGCACCAGCGCCGGCCACCCCTTCCCTTTCCCTCCCTGTTTTCCCCTTCCCTGGCACCGGCGCAACCACCACCATCTTCCCTCCCTTCCTCGTTCCTGGCCGCGACACCCCACCCCTCCCTTTCCCTCCCTGTTTTCCCCTTCCCCAAAACCCTAGCGCAACGGTGGCCGTCACCCTAACCCAGCCCCATCGTTGTCTCCCCGACCCGAAGCCGTCGCCGAACTACCCAGATCAGACCCCAACCCAAACCAGCCTAGCGAGAAGCCCCCATCGTCATCTCCCGACTCCAAACCAGCGTCGAACTACCTAAACTAGCCCAGCAAGAAGCCGACTGCAACAAATCAACCCACCACCGCCCCAGTTTTCCTCTCCCTTACCCAAAACCGTCGTCAAACCAGGGTACAGTTGGGCTCGTTTCGAAGGTCGATCGAGCTGAGGGTGGTCGGACGGCTGGTTTCGTGGTTCGAGGAAGGTCGGCCGGCTGACTTCGTGGGTCGAGGGTGGTCAATTGGGATGGGTGACGGCGATGGGGGTTGGCGGCGCCGGTGGTGGCTGGTTAAGATTTTAGGGATTTTTCATTTTTTTAATTTTTTTAATTATTTTTTTAAGTTTTTTTTTTATAAAATGTTTTTTCTTTTTTTTTAATAAATTAAATTATTAAATAATTAGAAATGGGCCCCACTAACGAAAAACTTAACGGAACATGGACGGAGGTACTGAAATCTACAGTTTTGTGTTTTTGAAGGTACTAATTTAAAATAAAATTTTAGATGAGTACTAAAATTCAATTACCCCATATTCGAGGTACTAAAATTCAAATTTTCCAAATAATAAATTTCTAACAAATTCTGTTCCAACTACAAGTATCTACTATACACTCTGTACATTTCACAAATCCTCTAATCAAATACAAGTACTATATTACTTTTGATAATCGATACGTTTAAGTTTAACTAAGTAATAACATAATTAATATACATGATTAAATTCGTATTGTTCCTTATGATGATTCATGTTAATTGACCCCGAATTATTTTGAGACTAAGGCTTTTGTTTTTGAATTTTTTTTAGACAATTTATTTATTCATCCTTTTTACAATCTTATTCTTAATTCATAAACACTTTAAATATTAAATTCCTGTCAAAAAAAAAATAGAACTGATTCTCACAAAGGATAAAAGATACGGAGTAAAAGGAATACAAAGCCCAAGGAGTTTCCCTCAAAAAAAAAAAATCCCAAGGAGTCAAGATTACACAAGTTCTCGGCCCAACAAAAGTAATATAATAAAGTTCAGGATAATTATCAACAACATCAGAGTGGCGCAGCGGAAGCGTGGTGGGCCCATAACCCACAGGTCCCAGGATCGAAACCTGGCTCTGATATAGAGTTGCTTCCGATGCCATAATTTTTCATTTTAAAAACTTTTTTAATCAATCTTGTAAAAAAACAAAAATACGGAGTAATATATTAATATCCAAAATATAACATTCTTGGTTTTCTGGAATATAAATTTAAAATGCAATAGAAAAGATATCAATAATTGATGCTTCATTAGTCTGACTAATTGCCTATAATCTACATTTCTATTGATAGCCATGTGAATTAAATCTTCAAAAAAATAATTGAGTAGCTTATAGAATTAATAGAAATAAAGGAACCGACCAATGTCTAATCACAACTTTTTTTTTTATTTTTTTTTTTTTGGCTTTGAAAGATAAAGCCATAAAGGTTTCCTTTTCTAGGGTAGATCATTTAACATGGTAGACTTTATTATTCTACTTTACTTACTATAGAAATTTCTAAGGTTTTGCTTTTATATGGTTTTTTTTATTAACATAATGTCAATTTCGTCGTTATATTCATATTTATATGTAAAATATAATGACTAATAACCTCAATAATTACCATCACCCACGTAGGTAACTTTTTTTGGTTGTCAAAAATTTAATTTGGTAGAAAGAGTATTAAATTCACGGAATTTCATTATTGAAAGTAATTTCCGATAATAAACTTATTTTTATTTATTTATTTTTTTAAAAAAAAAAACAAACTTAATTTACTACTCCGTAAAAGGTTTAAACAAACTTAGTTTAAAAGGTTTAAACTTGGAGAAAGCCTAAAAAAAAGATATTATTGTCACCTTTAAAAAACAAGATATGATAATAAAAAAAGTCATGAGGAAGTTTAAGTGCAAATGGAATGTTGAATTGCACCTCCAAACATCTTAATAGATCTCTACTTTTACCGGTTTTTGAGTTTCTCAAAACACATACGAAGTATAAAATTGAATTGCAAATAAAAAATGATTAGTAGTACCACTAATTAATAGCAAGCTAAAATCTAATATCAAATTTATACTAATTATCTTTTATACACATTGATGATTTATATTAATAACATCATTCCACAATCTTTAAAACACTTAAAAACTTATCTGATCTAAACACCACCAATACTAAACTAAAATGTCAATATTATACATGCATCGATCATATCTCTTATGTTTATTTTACCATCTACACTATCATCAACAATGTCCAAGGTTCAAGATGGCACTAGCCAGATCAGCATGAAAAAAGCATGTCACGTTATATTAGGTCCTGAGTCGGATCTAAGCCAAACAAAAGGCACATAGCGCCTAGCCAAACATAAGGCATGTAGGCTCGACATGAGCATGGCTCACCAGAGCCCACAACTATATTTAGCTTCATAACCAAAAGTAAATACTACCTCCGTTACAGATTATGTGCAACAATTTGACATAAAGCAGAGAGAGAAAATGTCTAATCGTTGCACATAACCTGTAACGGAGGTAGTAAATTCTTCTATGAGGAATTAGGGTTTTCCCTAAGCTGAAGAAATTACAGGCTGTTATGCATTAAAATGTAGCACAGTCATTCATAGACAAGCTACGGTAGATAAAGCACTGGGCATTGGATGCTGCCAAAGTAAGAGCAGAAGGTACCACATTATAACATGTAATGGGCCAAAATATTATGTAGGACTCTTTATGTATATCTAGGACTAACTACAGTACTATTTGTCTAAGTGTAATAACGTTAAAGACGTGCCTGTTAGAATATATGCAAATATATTCTTGTATATATCTCTTGTTTATATTAGTTAAGTGTATATTTAGGATTAATCCTTTCCTAGTTTGTTACCGTAATTATAGCATTAGATTGCTATTGTAATTTGTATATAATATTTACACAGCTAATGAAATGATCCAACGATCATATCACTTTCATGGTATCAGTAGGGTTTCGATCCTAATCTCATCTCTCACGGCCCATCTTCTTCTTCCCCTGTTCTTCCGCTGCAACATTCCATGGCTGACACTCCCAAATATCACCCTGCTTTGACAATCACTAATGTCAAATCCCTTATCCCGATCACTTTGGATGCCAACCAAGGCTTGTATCACTCTTGGGCCGCCCTCTTTAAAGTGTTATGTAGGGTTCACGACCTTACAGCACACATCGTCCCTCCTACGGAAGCTGCTGAACTCGAAGCATATGAGAAATCCAAGAAGGCAGACATGGCTTTTTGGCGAAGACTCGATGCCGCGGTCCTAAATTGGATATACAGTTCCATTTCTTCCGATCTTCTCACTGCCATCCTCCTCAAGGATGACACCGCTCAAGGTGCCTGGACACGTTTAGAATCTATGTTCCAGGACAATAAGGCATCACGAGCATCCCATCTCGAACAAGAGCTCGCAGACCTTGATTTCGAAAATTTTTCCTCCATTGATGGCTATTGTAATCACATCAAATCCCTCGCCGATCGTCTTGCGGATGTTGATGCTCCGATTCTCGATACCCGTCTAATTCTCAAGCTCACCGCCGGACTCCCTGAGGCATATGCCGGCACGATTGATTTCATTCAAAATCAAGAGCCGCTGCCATCCTTTGAAAGCTGCCGGTCCCGTTTAAAATTGGCCGAACGAGCCATCAAAAATCGTCTGGCTAAAGAGGGGGGGACCACCAGCCGTTCTCCGACTGCTCTCGTCTCCGGTCAGCACCATTCCGCAACCTCTGCGAACTCCTCCAGGTCGAACAAAAAGTCCAACCATTCCAAGAATTTTGACTCTAAACCCGCAAACAAGCCGCGCAATTCTGGCCCAGCCCAGCAGCAGCAATCCGGCCCAATGCGACAGTGGCAGTTTCAGCAAGCTCCTTGGCTTGCACAGTGGGCTCCGTATTGGGCCAATCCTCCGTGTCCATACCCCGCCCAGTCTTGGGCTCCAAGGCCGGCTTCTTCTTCGACAGGGTCACGGCCTGGTGGGCCTGGTATTCTAGGCCATGCTCCGCAAGCTTACCATGCCACGGATAATGGTCCTAATCCAACTCCGACGCACATTGAAGCCGCTTTGCAGATGCTAGCTAATATCAATCGCCCGGATACTAATTATTATATGGATACTGGAGCAACATCTCATATGACGGCTGACCAAGGTATTCTTTCTTCCTATATTAATTCGAGCATTAAAAATCATACCATTGTAGTTGGTAGTGATGATTTAATTCCAATTATTGGTCATGGTAGTGCTACTTTGCCTTCCCCGTACCCTCCATTTACCCTTAAACATGTCTTGCATGCTCCCAAATTAATAAAGAACTTGATATTCGTCCGTAAATTCACAACTGACTATATGGTTTCTATTGCTTTTGATCCTTATGGATTTTATGTGACTGATTTACAGACGGGAGCCCACCTAATGAGATGTGACAGTTCCGGTGACCTATATCCACTCTTTCCTCCTAATCAAGCCAACCCTTCATTCCAACATTCTAATTTTACTGCTCTCTCTTCCGATCTATGGCATAATCGACTTGGACACCCGGGAGATGTTGTTCTTAGATCCTTAAGTAGTAAAATTTTTATTGAATGTAATAAGGCTTGTAATTCTTTTTGTTCTTCGTGTCCATTAGGGAAACACGTTAAACTTCCTTTTTATGATTCTATGTCGCACACTGCTTTACCTTTTGATATAATTCATAGTGATCTATGGACTTCCCCTATTGTCAGTTCTTCTGGTCATTGTTATTCTCTCTTGTTTCTTGATGATTACAGCAAATTCTTATGGACTTATCCAATTGCGAAAAAATCCGAAGTCAAACACATTTTTCGGTCTTTTCACAAAATAGTCCAAACTCAATTTGAACGTAACATTAAGACCTTTCAATGTGATAATGGCACCGAGTATGTTAATGGAACTCTTAAAGATTTTTTTGATAAACATGGCATGCTCTATCGTCTCTCTTGTCCTCACACTTCTCCTCAAAATGGTAAAGCTGAACGACACATAAAAACCATCAATAATATGATTCGGACCCTTCTTGCTCCTGCATCCTTGCCCCTCTCTTTTTGGCACCATGCATTATCTATGGCTACCTATCTTCTAAACATTCTACCAACTAAAGTCTTAGGTTATAACTCTCCAACACAAGTTTTATACCAACGTGATCCAATCTATTCGGCATTACGTGTCTTTGGTTGTCTATGTTTTCCTCTTTTTCCTTCTACCTCCATAAATAAATTGCAAGAACGGTCCACTCCTTGTGCTTATCTTGGCCCCGCGCCTAATCATCGTGGTTCGAAGTGCTATAATCTATCAAATGGAAAAATCATCATTTGTCGGCATGTGAAATTTATTGAAAGCGAATTCCCGTTTTCAAAGGTTCACACACCGAAATTAGATGATTATGATTTCTTGGACTACTCTCCACCAAATCATACTCACCATTTGCGCACCGCTCAACCTCACCCAACTCCTTCTCCAGTCCAGCCCACTTCGTCTAGGCCTTCTTCCTCTAATATTCCTCCTCCTTCTCCACCTGGGCCGAATCCATTTCCACTTCAGCCCACGCCCCCAAACAGCCCGCCCTCACTTCGGTCTCCTCCTTCTCCAGGACCAAGTGATGGGTCACCTTCTGGGCCTTCGTCTGTCACCATCTCGCAAGTTGGCTCTTCACACCCAGAAGCCCAATATACACTCCTCTCCTCACTCCCCCTCTATTTTCCAGCCCAATCTTCACTTCCTCACGAAGTGAAGATCTATCTCACCCACTGACTGCCAGCAGCCACGACTCACCTACCTCACCCACCTCGGCCACCGCTCCCCAAGATACCGCATCTCACCCAATGACCACTAGAGCTAAAGACGGCATTATTAAACCTAACCCAAAGTATTTTTCCAACTTAAACACCATGACCACCACCACCATTTCTCCTATACCAAAGGACCCGGTTAGTGTTATCAGTGACCTAAATTGGAAAAATGCAATGTTAGATGAATATAATGCTCTTATTGATAATCATACATGGGATTTGGTTCCTCGGCCACCTAATGTGAATGTCATTCGTTCTATGTGGATATTTCGTCATAAACGAAATTATGATGGTTCTTTTGAGCGGTATAAGGCTCGTCTTGTGGCTGATGGTAAGACTCAGCAGCAGGGTATTGATTGTGATGAGACTTTCAGTCCGGTTGTAAAACCGGCCACTATTCGTACTGTTCTTAGCATTGCTATCTCTCACTCTTGGCCGATCCATCAGTTGGATGTCAAGAATGCTTTTCTGCATGGTAAGCTCAATGAAACAGTGTATATGCATCAGCCCATGGGTTTTCGCGACAAAAGTCGCCCTGATCATGTGTGTCTATTGCGAGGCTCTCTCTATGGTCTCAAACAGGCTCCTCAAGCCTGGTATCAGCGGTTTGCAGATTTTGTCATCTCTATTGGATTTGCTAACAATAAATCTGATAATTCTCTGTTTATATTTAGGCAGGGATCTGATACTGCCTATATTCTGTTATATGTTGATGATATCATACTCACAGCTTCCTCTGATCGCTTACGGACACGTATTATGGATCTTTTGGGCTCCGAATTTGCTATGAAGGATTTAGGTCCTTTGAGTTTCTTTTTGGGCATTGCTGTCACTCGTGATGCTAATGGTATGTTCTTGTCTCAGAAACAGTATGCTTCTTCTATCATTGATAAGGCCGGCATGTCCAACTGTAGTCCTTGTCCGACACCAGTTGACACAAAATTCAAACTTAGTGCTTCTCATGATGCTCCATATGAGGATCCTACTAAGTACAGGAGGCTTGCAGGTGCCCTTCAGTATTTGACCTTTACTAGACCTGACATTTCTTATGCAGTTCAACAGGTTTGTCTCCATATGCATGATCCGCGCAATGCGCACATGGGAGCTTTGAAGCGCATTATACGCTACTTACAGGGCACTTTGTCTTATGGTTTGCATCTGTATAAGTCCTCCATTACTAAGCTTGTTGCTTATACTGATGAGGATTGGGGGGGATGCCCCGACACCAGGCGATCTACTTCAGGTTATTGTGTTTTCTTAGGGGATAATTTGATTTCCTGGTCTTCAAAACGGCAACCTACATTATCTAAATCTAGTGCAGAGGCAGAATATCGTGGGGTTGCTAATGTGGTATCTGATTCTTGTTGGATCAGAAATTTGTTGCTCGAGCTCTATTTTCCTATTCAAACAGCAACTATTGTGTATTGTGACAATGTGAGTGCCATCTATCTTTCTGGTAATCCCGTGCAGCGCCAACGCACGAAACACATTGAGATGGACATCCATTTTGTCCGTGAGAAGGTCGCAAAGGGCGAGGTACGAGTTTTACATGTTCCCTCTCGGTATCAGATTGCAGATATTTTTACGAAGGGACTTCCCCGGGTTTTATTTGATGATTTCCATGCCAGTCTTAGCGTCCGTGACTATTTCGCTACGACTGCGGGGGTGTGTTAGAATATATGCAAATATATTCTTGTATATATCTCTTGTTTATATTAGTTAAGTGTATATTTAGGATTAATCCTTTCCTAGTTTGTTACCGTAATTATAGCATTAGATTGCTATTGTAATTTGTATATAATATTTACACAGCTAATGAAATGATCCAACGATCATATCACTTTCAGTGCCTGCCAAAAACAAAGGGGGCCTCCTTTAATTTGGTGGAATGGTGGGTGTGAAAAATGAAAATAAATCACATTTCATCATTTCAATTACCATATTTCCCAACATGTGTAAAGCAATGTGTTTTTTGCTCTGATTCCCATCAGCATTTCTTTTTTGAGTTAAAACATTCTAAGTTGAAGATTAGGATGTGGGCTCCAATGTTGGTCCTACTTAATCGCAAGTATCTGTGTTGGATTCTTGATAATTTACTACATGATAGTCAATTGACACTTATAAACAAAAGAGGTACAGTTTTATTTACGAACTTACACACTTAACTATCTTTGACACAGTATCGAGTTTGAGTAACATGCTAGTCATTCGCTTATCCCACACAAATTTATTAGATCTAGCCCTAATTTATGTGACAATTTTACATGGAAACGTGCGTGAAATGAGCTCCTTGGACTTGGCTTGTTCTTGTGTTTTTTGTTACTATCTCCGTTTCATATTATTTGCAACGATTTGACATGAAATAGAGAGGGAAAATGTCTAATGGTTGGAAGTAATATAAAACGGAGGTAGTATACGCTTTGCCTACCTCAAGTCCTCAATACATTCAGCTAACTAAATATGAGCAAAATTGGGTGAGCACTAGCCACTTGTCCACTTGGTATCATGGCTTTAGAGTCGTACTTCATAACAATATAACATGATGTATACTACGTATGTCTTTAACTCTAAAGATTGATTTTACTTGTCCACTGGCACTTATTGTGAAAGCAGATCTTAACCGATAATAGTGATCATATAGTGTATCTTATGGCTTGACATTCCACATTTTTTTTTTTTTTTTTTTTTTGACAAAGTTGACATTCCACATTGTTTTGGGTATAAAACATTCAACAAATTAGGGGGTATTTCACAATGTCACATCGATGAATTAAATTAAATTGAATATATCTAGGAATTGCCCTATTGACAACAATTTAAGTAGTCATAAATGTCTTTTGACCAGTAGGTCTAGAGCTCTATATGTAATGAACCCTTTGTGTCATCATTAACACAAAAGGGTTTACTATGAACCTCACTTAATGTAACAAGACCCAGCTTGACTTGGGTTATCCAAGTTACTCTTGGTTGCCGAAGGCTCAAATAGGAAAGATATTTGGGTACTTAAACAAGATAGCATATCATTCGTAGTTTCTATTTCAGTATAGACGTATAGTTATAATGTTAATTCTCGTATTATTTTGAAACTTACAACAGATAAGAAATACGAGTAACTCAATAACACAAACAAATACTTCCTCTACTTTATATTAGTTGATATGTTTTGCCTTTGAACACTTCCAATATAACTTATTTTAACTTCCTTTTGTGATGTATACTTCGCGAAAAACATAGCTATACAAAACATTCGTCTCAATGTAAAATTTCATAGATAAATTTTATAATGTTGGCAAACACGCCCAAAAAATTGACCAACTTAGTAACTACTCTCAAGTTTTTTTTTTCCAAGTCTTGAGTATAAGGACACCGTCTTCTTGCATAAATTCCAATGGTTTTGACAACAGATGCAAGACATGACGGATCAAACTAACTTGAAAACCAGACAAATAATATTGAAAATTCTAAGCAACCGAAACAAATTCAATACGCTAAACGCTAAGCGAGCCAATTGAGAGTTTGAGACTGGTGATTTCTTACCAATGACCAACTCACGTTTATATGCCCACGTATGAGAGTGAAGCTATTATGGGAATAGAGAAAAGTTCGTTATTATGTACTCCGTATTCGCCTTCATTTCATCCTCTATCATGCTTGGATGGCTGCTCAAACTGAGCTTTTTAGATCATAATATACTACATCAATATATTTATGTTGCTCTTTATGAACTGTTTGCTTCACTTGTAACAATTTAAGAAAGAGTCACAATCAAATGAAAACTAAAACAAATTATGATTAGAAAGAAAACCGGGACATATCTTCATTGATAACGATTGATTACTTGTCTTCCTACATGCATATTGATTGCAAGCTGACGAAAATGATACACATTACCTTCAACAATTTAAAACAAGTACTAAGGGTTTGTTCTCATTGACTGAACTGAACTGTGCTGGGCTGAACTGAAATAAATATTTTATAAGAGAAGGAAATTAGGAGCTGAGCTGAACCTGAGCTGAACTGAATTGAATTTCAACGTATGAGAACAGGCCCTAAGACCTGCTCTTTATCATTAGAGTTTTGAGAAGACTTCTATGATAAATGGACAAGACATCGGGATTTTTTTTTACCACTATAGGGACTAGAGTAGCCAAGCATTTGAATATGACTTGTTTCGTACAAAGGCACATATGTGATAGAGTACATGGTACTCGAAGTGCATGCAAGTATTACTCGAATATGTTCCTCGATAATCATGAGGATCACTTGCACCCTCGCACTTGTAACAATTTTTTATTGTCCATTACAATTACAGTACATTGAATCATTCGCTCATACAAAGAAGTGAACATGTGTTCAACATCTATAGTTCTTGTGCAATAGGTGAAATGCACCAACTAGTTCAAAGCAAACATTTTCATGCCAAAAAAAAATAAGAACATCAATAGTTCAATACATATATAACTTTCAGCCTTTAACAGAAAAACAAGATGGGAGTTCACAGGAATTACACCTTAGTCCTTACATGCCCTAAACCCCTGATTTTGTACCAAATGCAAAAAGTATACGACTATACATATCGGGGAGAGGGGAAGGTTAATGCCGAAAGCCTGCAGTAGTATTCTAAATTTGTCCATAAAAAATAGAGCTAAAACCCATAACAACCGTTCCCAATGGTAAAGCATGAGCAAGCTTGCATCTTTAATAAAAATAACATAAAGAATTTACCAAAACAAAGAAGCTTCACCATTACAAGAGGTTTCTTAAAGTAATCACTAGATAACTCAGTAGTTTCCCAGATAAAGTAATCACTAAACTCTCCCACATAAACTTTGTAGTTTCCCCCCTTTTTCGGATTATTAAATTTTATGGATTAAGCAATTGATACACAGTTCCAGAGATGTTAAGATTTTACCTCATGCCTCACATGAACAAAAGAACCACAGCACAACAGAAGACAACAACCAGTTATTACGGAGCGCAATCACTGTCTGTACTCTTCACACGAATAATATATACAAGCAGCATATATTAAAAAATGATTTCTAACTGAGACAGCTGATTAATTAATAATGCTTAAGACAAACTTAAACATGGTACCAAAGTCCAAAATGACACTTGTGCAAGGGTTTCAATGTTACACTACTAAACTAAAACAAGTAGTTCCAACTAAATAAAACGGAGTATCGTACATGTATACTCCGTAAATCACTGTAACACAGTTCAAAAGCATATAGAACAAAACACGGCTAATTAAAAATTAAACAGAGCCAGATCTGTCTGACATATTCCGCATTTCCACCAAACTCGCAGGATGTCGTCAAAGAGATACTAATTGTTTATCATGATCAAGTTGTTTTATAATTAGGGTATATCATCATATATAATAGAATCTACCAATTTAAAACAAAAAACACCAAAAGAAGCAAGAAGCTTGCATTGCTAAGGTTATAAGACATACCTCGTTAAGCTGAAAGGGACGTGATGACTTAATCTCCCTGCTTACCAAAACTCGATCCTCAACCACCCCAAAAAGAACTTAACTTGAAGGATTGGTAGATTGCAACACAGAATGTTTCAACAACAACTAAAGTTGGATTTAAATAAATATATTAAATGGTAAGAAACATTATAAGATTCAAAAAGGCCACCCACCAATATTAAGGGAAAAGGTATGTATGTATTTGCATGGGCTAAACTGTTGAAATTTTGATTCTTTTCACTATACTAAGCGAGAAGCAGCAATTAAGGTAGCAAAATATATATTAGACGCGATTTAAGAATCAACACATAAATACGGTTCCCATATAGTCAACATACAGGCCACGGATTCTACAAGATACACAAAAACATAGAACCACAATTCTACCAGTTTGCAGAAAAAAGGGGTAAAACATCATACCCATATCTAACATTCGCCACTAACCGAAAGAAAATGAGCACCAGAGTGTCAGCAGCTTCTTTATGACATAAGGGAAAATAGGTGCTATCCAAAATGAATCCAGCTAAAGATCGGAAAACAAATTCAACAAAGATTCACAACATTGAGTCTGTACGAGCAGGCAACCTTCTGAAGAAATTGAGGGGAACAGACGGAAGCTTATGACGGAACCTTGGGTGTCTTAGCACGTAAAACCCAGTCAGAAGAGCCACAACCTGGAATGGTGTGACATACAGAACAATGGCAGCAACCAAGCAGAATATAACAAACAATGCGGTGGCTCTAGGGTCCCGCCAGCTCAGCAAAGACTGGAGCCTCTCACCCTGAGTTGCCAAGTCACCAACAACAGTCTGGATCCTCCCGGCTATACTCCTCAAACGATCATACCTCATTCTCACGATATCAGCTGGCTTAGAAGTTGGAAATGTATCAAATTCTTCATCCAATTCATCGGGGTGTGCAGAATCTGCATGAGATAGGCGTGTGTCCATGTGGGGTGGATTCCTTGGCCTCCATCTATAGTACCATACACCAATGAGGAACAAGTACAAGAATATTGTGGGCAAAATTAATTCGGGGTACATGACCAAAATGAAGAACAAGATGTGGATAAGAACAGTGGTGATGGGGTTTTTCCAGTTGCATATTTGGTCAAACCATTTTCCGACAGCAATCACCCCACCCAAGACGTTCATGATCCTGAAGAAATTCGCCTTACTCCGTCTCATACTCCACATATGAGATCCCACATCCAACATGTACTCGACCACTTCCTTCCTCAAAGGCGGCTCAGCACGACTCAACCTCATTGACACAATCTGGGTGGCCTGGTGCCTCAAGTTATCAAGCTGACTCACAGTTAAGGGATGAAGATAATGCATCTTAGGAAGCAATGGATGAGAGTACATATGCATCATATTCAGCAACGATGAACATGTGAACCTCACAGCCAGTTGAATTTCACCCATCTTCTTCACTCCTGAAGGATGCAACACCAATAGCGGGTATGCATGAGTGTACACACGATCAGTTTCAAGGGATGAAAGTCGAATCCTCACTTTACCAATTCTCGAATCTCTTGCTCCACCACCTTTATCTCCTCCACCTCCTCCGTGTAGATGACAATTGTCAAATACTCCAACAGTGATGACAGTGCAAGGATCAAACACCTCCCATGTATACTGCTCATTCCACTTAGGACTAAAACTATCAATGATAGTTCTTGTTCTCACCCATTTTTGACCATATTTGGCAACACAATAAGCATCAGTGGTCTGACGGCCATCCTTCACCTTCATCGGCATCAAACCCTGTGCAGTTAAGACACCAAGTTCAAGAACTCCAATGCTATGCTTCCACAACTGTTTAGCTGTTGGCCTGAGATCACTACTGTAATGTGTCGACTCATCCAAAACATGATAACCACCTTCCAAACAGACCCTCAGATGAATACGACTGGAAAACTTGATTTCCTTCTTTTTCTCACCATCTACAACAATATGTTTCTCAAGATTGAACCACCTAGTGTTAACCGGTTTATGATCCAGCCGCCTGTCAACATATTGCAGAGGAATTGCACACCTGCCCAACACTTCATCCTTGTTAGGCCCAACTCTATCCTCCACACTCAAAATCAAGGGCTCTTCAAAAGGCTCCGCCGCTACAAACATAAGGTCTTCATTCCACATAGGATTGATGGTCCTGCTCTGAGAGACTCTAGTTCTAAGAGCCTGGCTTCCAAGAATAGCCTTAACATAGACTTCAGGAAATCGTCCTTTGTCACCCGGAACCAAGTCCTGAGCCTCAATCACATTCACCCTCAGGTACCAAAGCTTAGGAGACAAATACACCTTCGAACGAATATTAGCAAGAGCATCCGTCCCACTAACAGTAGCAGCATCCGAATGCCACGCCTCAGGAAACGCTTCATCAGCTTGAGTACCCCACCACACAGCTAACATCAACTCTCCCTTACCCTTATCACCCTTCCTGTCTTCAAGTCTATACCACTGCGGCGCCAAAGGACTATCCGGTGGCACTCTCTTCGGAACCTCATTAAGATCAAACAACACACGGCCAATAAAATCATCCTTCACAACATCCTTATCCTTCACAGTAACCTCAAGAACCGATGCCTGAATTCGTTCCTTCGAAAAGGCAAACACCTGACTCCATTCAGGATTCGACTTCTTCTCAAAATGTCGAGTCGTACCCTTATAGTTCCCAAGCCTCACTTCAACATAAGGGTCACAACCACCAGTAACATCCATACTAGGTAAATCTTTAGCCTTAACAACCCTCACATAGAGGTATTGCATTTGCTCAACAAGATCATAAGTACTAGTAAGCTTATCACCAGTTACTTTTCCACCACCAAGGTGGGGATTTGTCTCTTTCAGAGAGAAATCTTCTTGAGGAGGTTTCTGCATTTTACTGGGTTTTCCTTAGCAATCCACCAAAAATTCAAACTTTAACCAGCAAATATAATTTTGAAATTCAAATTTTTGTTATCTAACCCTTAAATTTCGGAAATGAGTTCAACCCACCAACTTAAATATACTCAACACCTTACCACTATATTTCTTTCCACATTTTTTTCAATTTTTTTTTTAGAAAAAACATAAATTAGCTGCAAAACCCCAAAAAAGACCTGAGTTAAAGCATTCACCCACAGATCTCAACCGCTCAAATCTGCAAAAACCCAGAAAAACAAAGCAATAAATACCCAGAAAAATCATATTTTTAATTCAGCAATAAAAAATGACAATGCACCAAAATTCCACCACATGCAACAAACTCTGCAAGAAAAATTAAATAAAAACAGAGGATTTATGTAACAAAGCATGTTAAGCAGAACTGAACCTTAAACTAAAACATCAAACCTAGAAAATGTGCAAGAAATTAATGAAGTTTAACATTAGAAAAAAATAATAATAATAAGTGCCAAAAAAAAAAAACAGTTAGGTAGCAAACCTGAGTTCTGGAAGCTTGAAAAGACACCAAATTGGAAGAGAAAAAACCCTAAATTAGGTGAATCCAAGAAAAGGGTTTCACCAAACTGTAGCAAATTGAAGATTAACACCCTTAAACTAAAATTTCAAAAAGGGAAAAAAATCAAAAAAATAATCAGATAAAATGAGTGAAAAACAGAGTAAGAACAGAGTTAGAAAATTAAAAAGATAAATAGAAAAGGAGAATGGGATCTGAAGAATCGGAGAGAATGTGAGAAGAAGGATACCCACAAAAAAGAAAAAGAAGAGAGAAATGAAGAGAGAAGAAAGGTTAATGGGTAGTAATAGTATGTGTCACATTCAGAAAAACAAGCTCAATTTCTCTCTCTTGAAAAAGTATGTAATTGGGTGAAGGAAGGATGAGTATTGAATTTCTCTCTCTAACTTTAGCTAGTTTTGTCCTGTGGTGGGCGCAACACCGTAGCACAAACAATTCACGACGATGTGTCACGCGTGATACTTGCTTATTGTTCGATTTTGCCTAACGTATGTATCAGTAAATTTTTACCGAGTACTCCGTATTTGAATTGAGGAGGGGACATTAATCAATCAATCAATTACGTATTATTAAAAGCAAATCTTAAAACACATTTGTTAATATATTATTAAAAAGTTTCTCATTAAAAGTATCTTTTAAAAAAATTATTGTTAATTAAGGAAATAAAAAATTATATCTTAATTATGACATAATTTGTTTTATATAAAAATATAAATCTTTTCCTAAAAGATTAAACTATTCATTATAAGTTTATAACTATTACATGTTTTTTACATATTTTCTCTTGCATGCTTTTATTTTTAATATACTCTATATTTTTTAATACTCGAGTCATTATATTAAAAAATTTATAATAAAATTGTCAAAAATATTTAATAACCGTACTATATACTAAATACTAAAAGCACAAGCTTTTAAAAAAATCGGGTGTACAATAACTATTGTACATCCATTATAAAGATAGCGTAAAGTGATTAAAAGTTACCCCTGAAATAAATAAAAGTTACCCCAATATGCGTAAAAGTAACCCAATTCAAATAAAAATTATCTACGCTTTATTAGTAAAGAATCACATTTTAAATGACTAAAAATCAATTATTAGTGATTGAATGTAATTAAATTACCTTTATAAAACTTTTCTTGTTGCCTAATTATATAAATTGTATTATGTTTAAAGTTACCCAAAAAAGGCAAAAAGTTACCCTAAAATTAGCTAAAAGTTACCCTTATATTGCTCGATGTATACTAATATTAGTGTAAACCGGATGCGTACAAAAGTTTTTGTACTAAAAGATACACCAGTAATAACACGTGTCATAGTGTGTCCTTAGTTTATTTTTAAAAAGAAAATAAAAAATTGATAAAGAATATACGCAAAATATTTTATTTCAAAAACTAGGAAAAAATAATCCTATAATAATATATTTAACAACTTAAATATCTAACCATATCTTTACATATGAGTTATTATATACGGAGTAAGTAATTACTTTTTAATGTATAAAGATTATTATAGTAAAAAATCATGAATATAGTCAATATGGTTCAAAATAGAAGAAAGTTTGAATAAAAAATATAATATGAAGTCATAAAAGATTAAAATATATATATATATATATATATATATATATATATATATTTAAAGTTGTTTGAATTAGGATGATATAAGAAATTGATTTTGGACCAAATTATTTTTTATATTTAAATATATATTTATATATTAATACTTCGTAGCAAAAAGTGAAAAACCGTACATGGCAGTAGGTGTCAAAGTCGAACCCGATTGATTTGAATAATCCACAACTTAAATTTTAATTTATTTGAACACAATCAGGACTCAAGTTTGAAATTAAACCTGGTCTGAGTTTATCAAATCCGATCCGAACATTTAAAATATATATATATATATATATATATATATATATATATATATATATATATATATATATATATATATTGTTGGAAACTAGGAATATTTCATGTTGATATTGGGTGTTATATTAGGGGAATTTGGAATTGAAGGAAATTTGGAATATTTCACGTTGATACCTTGATCCTTGGCATATCAAAATTGGTACTTCTCCCTTGATAGTTGATACCTTTGCATATCAAAATTGGTACTTCTCCCATTGCTTTCGAATCAGCTTTCTAATTTGATACTATTTTGATTTTTGAATTTAAAAAAAAAAAGTTTTTAAAAGTTTTATAAGGGGTTCTTAATGTATATTTTATGGGTAATGATATATGCTATCCTTAGAGGTTAGGGTTGTATATATGCATTTAATATACTTCTTTTTTTAGTATTAAGTTGAGAATTTATTGACAATTCACAAGTAAATCGGTGTAATAAATGTTTATATATTGTCAATTCTTTTCATTTTTAGCTTCTTACTAGTGTAAGACCCGTGCCATGCACGAATAAAATTGAATCATTATTATTATGATTAATAATGGTCAAAATATAAGACAACCTTTTTATAATCGGTATTGTTAATATTTTTTTTTTACGGAGAATTAGAAGTTAATTTAGTAAATGTTTAGCCATTTTTTATAATTATATACATTAATACATATATAAACTAATGAGTCTAAAGATATCGTCTCAAGATTGTTCTTTTATATTGAGTTTTTTTTTTTTTAAATACCATCCAACATTTCTATAGTTAAACTTTTAGATCCATATATAAGGTCGTGGTGGGTACATATATTTTATTTATATGGACAAAATAATTTAACAATAATGTTTTATAAGTGAAAAATAATTTGCACGGACCTAAATCTAACCATTTCTTAAATTTTTTACCATTGAATAAGACTTTTAATTGTTACTTGTCGTATAATACACATATTATATAGTATTGTCTATTGTGGAATATAATATATGCATTATCTTAAAATATTATTTTTATTACTATTGATCAGCAGTAAGAATTTTTATTACAAATTCTTCCGTTTTGTATAATGTGTTTTCCGGCTTTCGGTGAACGATGTAACTTTCATTTCTACCAAACCATAGGCTAGAATCTACGTTGCTTATTCTGGTGTTATTAGAGGAAGATGCTAGTTCACTCGAAGCACCCAATTGACATTGACCCACAAATGATCGTTCATAATCATTTGAAGTGTAAAATTGAGATTTTTTAAGTTTATTTACACTATGTCATAGTGCTTGTACTATAAGCCATTTTAAAGGGTAGCTAAATTACAACAAAAATGAAAAAATTGTCACTAATTTGAAGTCATAGAAGCAAAAACTTACAATTTGATATGTCACTGAGTGGTCTTCTTAGTTGATTATCTGACCTTTGTGAATGATATGATAGTCGTTGTTGCTTTTCCTTCAAAATTCAATATGTATTTAACCTTGCATTTTTTTATCGCATTGATCCATATCTTTGATATGAGTTAAAATGATATCATCTAACTATACATGTATATATAAAAAAAATTGAGAAATATATATGTAACTAATGTATATTTAGATTATCAATCAGACAACCTTTTTGTGTGATTTTATTAATAAAATTAATATTTCATAGTAAGTGAATATATTTTTATTTTGATGGCAGTAAGGGAATATATATAGAATACAAATAAAACTATATCTAGATAGTATTGTGGAGTTGCTTAAATAAAATATAGTATTGTGGAGTATAAAATTTATATTAGAATATTTAAGATTTTATATTGCTTTTTAACATTATTTCTATTTTAATAATGATATGGTTGATACTTGATACATTTACTATAAATATATATTTTTATATTAGTTAAATAATAATAATGAATCACTCAATTGTTTTAATCAAGATTATGAGTCACTTATTTCCAAAGAAAAAAAAAAGATTATGGGTCACTTTTAAAAAAATAAGTACTGGGAGATTTATGGGCATATGTTAGATAATCATTCTTTGAATTTATGGGTACATTTTACATCATCCTGTCTTTGATTCATCTTTAGTAATTGAAAATCTTTAATAATTGAAAAGGTTTGGCATAATTTTGTTGGTGATGTGGCTAGTGCTTAGAATTATATTACAGAGTACCTTAATTCTTTATTATTCAACTTTCACGGTTTGTTATGGCTTATTATGTACAAATCAAAAATTACAAATGTGTGATATTTGCTATAAGTGGCGTTTCAATGTGTAGTATTTAAATATCATGTTTTCAACTTTTCATAATTAATTTTTATATGTAATTAAAGTGGTACTTAGTTATATATGTAAGTTAATTATTATTATTATATAAAATTTAAGTGAGTAAGACAAATAGAAATAGACGGAGCGAGAAATTTTAGTGAGGTTATTCTATAAACCTAAAGATATATTCTCTTATTAATATCTTTAACATAAATAAAGATAAATATATTATTCTCCTAATAGGATCAATACAGAAAATATATCACACATATATTTTCCAATATTGATGATATCATATATCTTAACAATATCATAATTATTGAAGGTGTCTAGCAAAATAGCTCACATTATATTATTCTAAAAATAAAATTAGAAAAGAACATATTATTAATCTCAGAGTAACAACTTGAGCATACAACAAAGACTCGAGAATCATCTTCATCCTTTTCGTGCTCAACTTTAATCTTTCGCTGATATTTGGTTGTAGAAAACTCAGTTGATGTAAATTGGTCATCTGCATTCATGTCATTAACATCTTTAAATACACCTTTTTTTATTCGGCGTGGCACCACTATTTGAACAATTGTCATCCGAGTGCTCGTTGCTAGAAATCTGTAATTTTAATGTATGTATTAGTGATATTAAAAAAAATTACTAAAAATATAAAATAATATTTGTATTTAAGATGACTATGGAGTGAAAAAAAACCTAATAATATTGATACCTGCCATATTGCAGTCATTGCCAATATGTGCAAAAGCTAAATAATAATAATAATAATAATAATAATAAAACGAATATTAATTATTAATCATCATAAACCTTAAGTCGAAACTAAGTAACAACCTTATAAGCATTGTCCGACTCCTCAAATCTATAAATCTATATCTATAAATATAACTAAAGTAACAACCGCTAACATAATCCCCTATTTAAATTGTACAAATGTCAAGTTGTGGTAAAAAATTAAAATTTCCCGCCTAAATCAATTGCTGACATCATATTCTTATTTTTATTTTTACTTATTTTTTAAACCTTTTTATTTTTTACCTTGAATTATTAAATTATAATACGGAGTTTTTTTTTTTTTTTTTAAGATAATTATTATAATATGTTATTTCTATTTTTATTTTTTTTACAAACCGTAATAAGATGATAACTTGACGGCATGGATGCTCAGATAAATAATCTTGTAATTGATCAGCATATCGATTCCATAAAGTGCATCTTAAAACATTATTTCTGAATTTAATAAACAGAAATATCATTAATTCAATATTTACTATACCTTTTCATCCAATAGCACCATCCAATAGCACCATCTCAATAGAATAGATATCAGCAGAATTGGAGAATGATAGTGCCCATAAACGAATAACTCTAACTCGCAAGGTTACATTCTCAGTAGTAGGACTTATGTCCTTGATGAATACTAAATTTTCAGCCATGAATGAATGAAAATTATGGTTAAATAATATAATAATAATGGTTGAACAGTATAATAAGAATTAAAACCCAAATCAATTGTGATCAATGATTATATATGGTTTATATATAGGGAATAGATTCTACACTATCTTTTCACATTATTTACTCGTAGCTCTCCTCAATCATGCATAAAATTGATATTGAAAATTGCAACTATATTTAGATAGTATTGTGGAGTATAAAAATAATATTGGAAGTTTGAAAAGATTTTATACTACCTTTTCACATTAATTCTGTTTTGTGAACGATATGGTTGATATAATTACTATATATGTATATATTTACTATGTAAAGAATAATAATCAATCCTAAGAAAAAAAATATAATAAACCGATTGGTAAAGAATAATAATCAATCCTAAGAAAAAAAAAGAGTTAATTTTTTTATGCAATTTCAATTTCAATCAATTGACGGACTACCTAAATTGAAACATTGTAAATTAAACCTAAATTTCATAAAATTCACAGCTAAAACATTCAAACAAAAATAAAAATCAAATATAGCAACAATCCAAAAAATTAAAGTTGATAAATTGATTCAAGAGCAATAAAAATGAAAAATGAAAAATAAAAAACACTAACCTGTAATTGAATTAAGGGTTACGAAATGATGATGCTTTGTAATTGTACCTATATATCTTCGAAGTGTTAAAAATTGCTTTTTTCAAAGTTTGAAGAGGTGAAAAGAAAATCAGTGAAGAAAAAGAAAAGAGAAAGAGTAAGTTCTGGATGTTTCATCTTTGGGATTCTAGAATCATGGTGAAGTGCTCCGTATTGAACTATTCCTTTTCGGGTCTTTAAACAATAAATAATGTATAATAATAATAATAATAATAATAATAATAATAATAATAATAATAATAATAATATATAAGGAAATAATTATATATAATAAAAAATATAATATAATAATAATTTAGGAATTAATGAAATTGGCGGGAAAAGAAGAAATGACATTGTGCCAAGTGTCATGGAAGGTTTCGCTTTTAGTATAGGTTAATAGATTTGCATAGGGTTGCATATATCTTTTTCCATATTTTATATATTTTTAATGTATTAATTCGATGTTGATAAAGAAAATATGAAGAGAAAAAAACTTGACATTTAGATTTTATATCTATTAACTATTAATAAAACAAAACGTTGTTGACGTCATTCTTGTCCACAGGTCACTTTTATAATACTCGTTTTTTTATTTGCATTAGTTTAACCGATACATTTGCCGAGACACAACTTTGACCATTAATATCTTTAAGTGTAAATTAGTAAAAATTATATTATAGAACTTGACATTATGACGAATCTAATGATATATTATATAATAACATTTATTTATTTTATATAGCTGAAAAAATTAAGTCAACCATGGTATGTGAATAGTGTAAAAATCAAAGTGATGCATTTAAAAAAAACGGAGGGAGCAAAAAATTTCCCGCCTAAATGCAAGGGTAATGTCATTTTTTTTTTTTGGAGCTACCATATATAATAATTTTGAAATATGAACATTAATAGCTTTTACATTACCAGATTTACCACTACATCCTATCAATTTATCCTTAAAAAAAATAAAACAATTGTAAATAGCACACTAATAAATGGACTCTTACATTGAAATATGTATTAGGCAATGTTGAACAGGTGTTATGTCATAATTTTGATGAAAATCTAAAATTTTAAAATTACAAATATTTTTGTACAAGCTGCATAATCAGGGCCGTTTCTGAGGTTTTGGGGGCCCAAGGGCGAAAGAATAAATTGGGGCCCTACTTTATGCAATTTTTTTTTTTAATATTGGAGAATTTTTTTTTAGTACTTTAATTTGAACAAGTAATATTTTTTCAAAAAAAAAATTATTTTCAATAAATAATCTAGTTTTGACTACTGTTTTTTTTTTTTTTTTTTTTTTAAAAAAAGGGGTTCGAACTACAAACCAAGGCGCAAAATTTAACCTCACATATATACACTTTCCACCAAGCTACACAAACAGACATGATGATTAATGTATCTCTAAATTGAATATATCAATACTTCTGAACTTAAAAGGCTGAAAATTGGGCCCTCCCCATCCGTGGGCCCTGGGCGGTTGCCCCGGCTGCCCTGGGTCAGATACGGTTCTGTGCATAATTCTCATTTATATTTATCTATTTTTCTTTACACTACATACAATTAAATATAGACTTTATATAAACCGTGCATCGCACGGATTCTAACCTATTTAAAACTTACGAAGTACTTCGTATATCTATTCAAAAAAAAAAAAGTACTTCGTACATAATAATATTTCAAATAGTAACTAGTTTTAGGGTTGGGTGATGCCCTGGGTCATTTTTTGTATAAAAATATTATAACAAATTAAAGTGAAATTTATTGATGGTTTTATAATTTAATTTTTTTTTTTTGTTTTTGTAAATATTATCGAACATTATCAAAATTCATTATGAAATATGCATTAACCTAACTTTTATACTTCATATTAGTTTGTTTTATTTGTTAAAGGTTTTTTTTTTTTTTATTTTTTTTTTATCTACCATTAAAAATTTCTTCAAAGTAAACACATATTGTGATTTTGAAATTGCTACGTATTTTTGTGTTACATATTTTATTTACTTAAACCTAGTATAGGAATTATGGATGAGTAAACGAAATAATGAGATTATATTGAAATCAATTTAGAATTTATGAACATAAATTTTTTGTGAGGAGACATTGATGATAAGTTTTAATATGACATGACCCCACATTAGTTATCAAGTCATAACGACACGTGACATGATTACAATTCTTGCTATGTGTTTTAATAGATATATAGATAATTTTTCCTATACATAGATTACTAAAGATAGTCAATTCGACCAACCACATGAATAGTCTGCGAGGAGAACTTCATGTACCAAATGGAGTATGCTAACAAATTGCTCATTTAGTTACGGAATTTTATTTTACTTTTTTTATGTGGCGGTTTTTGTGTACCTGTAAGTGTAGCTGGTTTGCAACATGTTCACGAGGAAATTGATATTTGGAAGATGAATTTAATGCTTTTAATGTTTCATAACTATACATGACACCAAAAATGCATGTGTCCACACAAAATTCACATGAACTATTATTACAGTCTTGATAGCCTTAATTAATTTTTTTTTATAATAATATCCCAAAACATCAAATACTCCCTCCTTATTTAATTAAAGTTGTTTTCTTTGTCAAAATAATAATAATAATAATAATAATAATAATAATAATAATAATCAAAGTTGTATTGAGTAATAATTTAAATGTGATTGTACAAGTCATACATGGACCAAATTCATAATAAGTTTGTTTTGACATTGAATAGTGTAGTGCGCTCTTGCCTATTTTTCGACAATTGTGCAAGCAATTTTATATATTGGTGATGTGCTCTTGCCTAATAACAAATGCAAATATATATATATACATAATTTAAATGTGATTGTATAAATAAGGATTTTTTTTTACGCCTTTCTTACTAAGGTAAATCTCTATGTATATCCTCCTTTTGTTTATAACGTTATCAAAGACTTGGGAAGTCCTGTGACCCGCATCAAGCTAGAAAACTTCTGCTATCCTCCAAAAAAGAAAAATCATGTATTCCTTAACTTAGATTACTGAGTTAACACCTTAGCTACTTCAAGTATAGGTAGAGGTGCTACCGGATCTGCTAAACTAAAGAGAGGTGATGCGCCTTAACCACTAGACTACTAAGCACTTATGGTTATTTGATGTAATGTTTTATGTTAAAAAATCATTTTTCTTTTTGCTGGGTCACATGACCCACCATGCACAAGGTGGCTTCGCCACTGGCCATATAAGAATAGGAAATACTTTAATTATACTCCGTTAGTAATAAAGGAATAGTTACTTAGGGTGTATGTAGGTTAATATATTGATAAATAAAAAAAAATCCTTTACAAGATGTTGCATTAGAAAAGAAAAAATTGACAAGAATGATCCCAACTTTGTCTCATTCGCTCAAAATAATCCCAAATTTGGATTATTTTTTAGTAATCCGAACTTTGATATGAATTTGTTTTCAATGATCCCAAGTGACCGGTAACTTGTTGAAAAGGTTAAAAAAAATTTCAATGTAATTTACACATGTAACCACATAATTGGTCAATAATTAACTAATTATTTTAAAACTGCCTTAAAGAAAGACTTATTTTAAAACTAACAATTTTAAAATAATTATATTAAGAAAACCACCATTAGCCACCTTCCCTACCCTCCACCTCTGCTCCCAACCCCAGCGCCGCCTAGACTCCTCATGTCGGCGTCCCCCCTCACCGCTGCGACTCTTTAACTCCTAATCCTCCTCACCACTACGACTCTTTAGCCCCCTTTCCTCGCAATGTTGCAAACCCTTTTTCCAACTAATTAACTCCCACTTACAACCCCCTTATGCAACCACAAAATCGGAAAAGGTCTGGGGGGGGTTTGGATGAGATTCCAACAGAGGTCATGGTTCGCGGGAAGGCCGAGGGTTTGTGATCAAGGTGAGGGTTGTAGGGGGGGTCTTTGGTTGATGGAGAACTAGCGAAGGAAGGGGATCGGTAGGGGTGTCGGGATGGGAGGAAGAGAAAAGAGGTGGTGTCGTAGCGCGGGAATGTGGTCTAGACGACGACCTGGCTGGCGGCGATCTATGCTAGGCATGGCACTAGTGGCGATTTTAAGTTAATTAGATGATTATTTTTTAAAAATTTTGCTTAACTAAATTCTTAAATTTGTTTTAATTTTTTACAGTAATATTTAAATTATTATTTTTAATTTTTTTTTTATCAAAATATATGCTAACACGTATTAAATAACTTGTTATAACAAGTTAGATTGCCGGCTGAGACCATTGAAAGCAAATTCATATCAAAGTTCGATTTAATTAAAAAAATCCAAAGTTTGGGATTATTTTAAGCGAACGAGGCAAAGTTGAGATTATTCTTGTCAATTTTTCCTTAAAAAAAATTAAAATAGGTAAAAATGAGTTTGAACGGGTAAAAAAATTAATTTAAATTATTATAATGTATGGGGTAATTTAACAAACAAATGGAACGTTAAAAAAAAAAAAAACTCTCTCATTTTTTTTTAAATGCATCAATTTAATCGACACATTGTCAAGACATAACTTTGACCATATATATTTAATTCTCTATTAGTAAAATTGTAATAAAATTAAATAATGATATGGAGTAATAGACATTATAACTAATGTAATGGTATATTCGGTATTATTTAAAAACATTTAAAGTGATGCATAAAAAAAAAAGGAAAAAACAGAGAAGAAACAAATCTAGTTTGAAATTAGACTTTATTCGATCCATTTTACCAATTCCGACTCCAACACCTGAATTGACTAGGGGCCTGTTCTGATTTACTGAAATGAACTGAATATTTTATGAGAGAAATGAATTAGACACTAAACTGAACTGATTGAAGATGAACTGAAATTAACCTAAAGAGAACAGGCCCTAGGAGTATCCTTAGAATATACGGAAAGGTAATATTATATGTAGCCATAAGAGCTATATATAAACATTAAATACACTCTTGGAAATTGTATAAAATTAGGAATTCAGGACAAAAACACGCGTAAATTAGTGTGATTAGTATTTATATTTTAATGATTTTTTAACTTTTTACGATTTTCAAGCGTAAATTTAATTCTTATATGTAGCGGCTAAGGGTTTGTTCTCATACGTTTATTTTTAGTTCAATTTAGTTAAGTTCAGCTCCTAATTTTCTTCTCTTATAAAATATTCAGTTCAGTTATGTTCAGTTCAACTGAGTTCAGTCTATGAGAACAGACCCTAAGTAGGAGTACTCCCTCCGTGTTCTTTTAAGTGTTAAACTTCCCATTTTCGGCCGTGTTTTTTTTAAGTGTTATACTTTCTTTTATGGCAAAAAACTAAATTAAAATATTATATCTTTCTCCTCTAATGGTCCCCACCCAAACCCACTTACCTAGTTACCCACTATTACTTTTTTTATTATATTTTTCCTTTCTTATTCATTATTTTTCAATAAACTATTAACCCCACTATATTTCTTTTACAATTTTTTAATACTCCAAATATCTCACTTACCTCTTATTTTATTTAAATCAATTAAATTGCTTAAAACTATATGTCGGTCAAAATGTAATACTTAAGAAAAACAGGGAGGGAGTATATGGAATAAGATTTCTACAATTATGAAGGTTGTGAAATCTGGCAACACGTAAGTCGATAGTCAACAGACCACAAATGAAATATTTTTGGGAATATGCATATTGAATGGATAAGATCCAGCTAGTTTGCCGGTTTTAGGCTATGCTAATCACTCCAACATCCCCAAAACCTGATTGTCTTTTTTTACTAGGGCATTTGCTCAAGTACTCAAATGGGAACTGCATATTTTTGGGAGGCCGATAAATTTTTTTTTTTAAAAAAAAAACATTAAATAGGAATCAGAATATGTTAAAAGTACAAGACTACGTAGGAATGGGCCTACACAATAAATTTCGAACAACCACACGTATCTTATCTTGTCACAAAGTAGGATACCGTGTTATCTACCCTTCGAACATGAGAAAAAATAAAAGCATTAAAAAATACTTAGGTAAATAGCTAATATCATCATAAATTAAATTAGCGAGCACCTTTATATAATCCTTCATAACTTAGATAACATACATTTTTACTCCATATTTGTTTTCTTTTTATTTTATTTTTAAAAGTATTACTTCCTGAATATATACGATAATTTTTTAAAACTCTAGTTTGAACACTTCTTCCTTAAAAAAAAAAAAAAAAAAAAAAAAAAAAAAAAAAAAAAATTCTTCCTTAAGAAGAGTTTACTACTTCGTATTATTTCTTCTTTCTTTTTTGATAATTACATCATTCTTTATTAGGGTGTTAAAATTTGATTATCTTCTACCACATTTATTTCACTAGCAAAATAATACTCCCATATCACATTATCTCCTATTCATGTCCACATTCAATTCATAAATTATACTTCTAAAACTTTATACCCTTATAAATGGTCGAACTATATGAAACGGAGGAAGTAGTATTGTCACAAATTTTCCGGGTGGGTTGAGAAATTGTTTTTGTCCTTAAACCTCAAGCCAATATGTGGAAGTTATGAGGTAGAATCAAGCAGAAAAAGACAAGTAAAAAATGAAAGAGGTTAGCACATGGGATAGATTGCCCACTCTGGTTTCCACCCATTATCCTTTGTTGCTTCCTTGGTCTTACTTTTAGTACCAACTTTTTAAGAGTTATTAACAAATCTTAACATAGGATGCCTTTGCCGTTGGCGGGGTTAGCTCGAACCCCTTGGTTAGATCAGTTCACAGGCGGCTGACCTCTTTCGGTCCACCCTTAGCTCCGTCTCTGCACTCCAAGTCCTAGTCAAAGATATGCTCCCTAAACTGGACCACCAAGCCCAAAAATGGTAAAATTGTGAGGTTGTTCATGAAAAGAGTCAAAACATGATAACTTGTCTACGCTTTACTACAGAGTATTATACTATTATGTCCACATGCAAGTTATTTTAATAATTAAGTCGTTAAATTTTACAAACCGTTCATATACTTGAATACTTCCTCTGTTACATACGAAGTAGTAAATGTGTCGGTCAAACTATAAGGGGTAACTAAATGGTGTTTCTACTAAGTCTTTTGAGGGTAATACTAAAAGACATGAGATCAAGTTTTGTAAATTTCGTCAAAAAAAATTGTAAATAGCTTCCACGAATCCAAACAAAAGATGAATATAATCAAATTAACAGAAATTTGTATTAGGAAGTATATTTTAGGGTACTTTTATTAAATGTTATTTACTTATTTCTCTTATCATCATGAAAATAAAAAGTAGGAAGTGTTACAAAGTACATTTCTTTACAAACTTACCTATCAATTATTATGGTCAGTTTCTATTGTCTTTATAAAAACTAAAAAATTACTAGGAGTATATCTTAGAGACTTAGCTACATTACAACATCAAGACAATAACACACCAGCAGAATATGAAAAGCAAATCAAAACAATAAGAATGCACCATTTGAATAAGATATGCAATCAGACAACTGAAGAATCTGCAGTATCAAATTTCACAAAGTAGAGTGAAAACTACAAAAACTAAATATTAAAGGGAATTTCCTTACACGAAAAATTGAGGACGAGATTAGCTAGTACAAAAACATGCACCCTGCCCAAAAGCTAACTTACAACTGCTGCAAACACTTCAGACTATTATGTAAGCCTGGTTATGAGTTGTGTACATTATCAACTCTCAAAGGTGCTGATAATTGCGGGACTTTCAAGTTGAAGATTAAAAAACAGAGAAACATCCGTCAGCACCATCTCAATCAATGGCTAAAAACTGCATTAGTCTCCTTGTAAGCAGTATAGTTGGCGAACATTCCCAGAAGCTGTAACATGTATCAAGGAAACCATTAAAAACAGAAAAATAAAGCACAAAACTAAAACATCCATCCAACACCCTTCTGCTTCACATAGAATTTTCTTTTTTCTCTAGTTGTGAAAAAAAAATACTTACAAAAAACTTAGGGCCTGTTCGTTATCTTTTGTTTGTTTCAGCCTGTTGTTATTTTTTTAAACAAATCCAAAAACTGAAAACCAGAGTGGTTCACATTTTATATTGTCAAATTTCTAAATTCTCATAATTTCAATACAATCAACTAATTATGATTAATTATATGACATACATCGTATGACTTTCAGTAACAAAAAACCAAAAAAAATTAAAGCGATACTGAGCGGCCCTAAGCATATAATGTATTAGTTTCAATAATCTGGTTCATAAAGCTGATAAAGCTGGTTCAATCTAAGCATCAGCGACATATCTAGAGGTTAAGCCTTTACCGTATAACCAATCTTTAAACAACACATGAAGTGCAGATGACAGTTCTCGCTTCTTGCTCTCATCTAGGGGAGTTTCCTGCAGAACTTGCTTGACCTCCCCCAGGTTTGTGTTCTGAAGGATAAGAGTCATTTAATTAGTTAATATTTAAAACTCACAATATCAAGTCAAACTTATTTAAGAGAATTCAAAACATACATTTTTATGCTGAGAATTCATGTAAGCCTCAGGCAAAGAAAATGGGTTGTCTTTAGTGGCTCCAGGTACTTCACCACCAAACCAGTTCGGAATCTGCATAACCAAATTGAACAATGACATGCAATTTTATAATCAAAGTAAATAAAATAAAAAATCTATTTCATTCTACAAATGAATCTGACAGGCAGTCAATTTTTTGATGTCCTTCAATTCATCAGACATGAGCATAACTCAAATTGGAGAAGAATATAGCCCTTGGGGTCCCCTGTATTGGGACTATATTTCTATTTATTTTTGTTTCTAATTGGTCAGGGGCTCGGGGAAATATTACAGACCTTACCAGGAGTTAGCCGCACCCATAAATGATATAAATACAACTGTTACTTTAGCTTTACTCATGTATGTAACTCAAGTCAGTAGCCTATATGGTAAATAAATTTAACAGCTCCAATTAATTAGGTAAACACATTCAACAACTCCAATTTTTTTTAACGTCTTAGAAGATTTCGCTAAAACCCTAATCACTTAGTTTTTGACCTTTAGGAAAAATATTAGTCAACGAATTAATGGTGGTTGTTCTTGAATCTATAGTACCTTTAATGATTCCTATACCTGTCATGTTTCTTGGATTATCTAAAGTTGGTGTTCAAAGTCATAGGCAAATCCCTGGAAGATCATCATTGATTATTTGATTTAACGAGTCTCTCTCTTGGTTAAGATCCAGCTAATATATGTGGTTCAAAGAAACTTCATCAAGAACACCCATCAAAATAACCTATTTTATTTATACAAATACATAGTTCACTAGTGAAGTCTGACTTTAATGAAGCACATAACCTCCGGCACATTTCCAGCACAATTTCTTTTAAAGAGGAGGAAATGCCGCATACATATTCAAAAGATGAAAAGATACGAAGTAGCAAAAATGTGTAACCAGAGACTGATAAAAAAATACCTAGTACTGAACAGATAAAGCAACATAAACAAAAGCAGCAGGTTGTAAGGAATTTAAGCTTACCAAAAAGTTAGTAAACTGATCTGGATCCAGCGGTGCAGCTGTCTCAGCTTGAGCATCAGAAACACCTGCAGGGTGTGATAACGAATCATGTGGATCAACCACACCCAATGGCAAAGGTTCATTCCACTGGTTGATAGTGGGCTCAATACCAACTTGACTCATGTGTTCCTCCAATTGTGGGTAAAAAGTATTGTATGGTGCCACCTGAAAATTCATCAAGGATAAAAGATTCCCTCATAAAAGCAGACAACAGGAGTATGCAAAAAAAGAATCAAGCAAAGCTTCACAATACACTGGCACAGTAAAAAAATCACAGGACAAAAAGAAATTAAAAAAGATTGCATGCTCCCTAGTGGGAAAAAATAAGTATATAAACTTCACTAGCGATATCAATGGCCTAAAAGGGGGTTTGACACCTAAACCTCAAAGTGTGCACATAGGGGATTGGGTAAGGAGTTGAGGACAAGACCAACACTGATTATAGGCCATTAGAAAGCAAAAGAAAGAATTTTACAATGTACTTCAAGGTCTGACAAAAGCCTCCCTCGTAAAACTTACATATCTAAGCAAAATCTGATGTAAGCAGTCTACAGTCATAACCAAATTAAGCTAACTAATTAATGCACAGCTGATAGCCTGATACCAGAGGCCATACATTCATTATTTAAACATATAGGCTTAAGGTCACTTCAAATTCTATTAGCATAAATTACCAGATACCCCTACCAATTGCAGGCCTCCATTCTTAAGTATTTGTTCACAGAAAACTGGCAAAATGCTAAGCCACACACATGAGAAGTTAAATAAATCACAGTACAAGGAGGGGTTGATCTTGTAATTTAGCCAATAGTCAATTTTTCCCACAAAACCAACCATGCCCATTAATCCTAGACCTAATTAGTAATTAGGCAAAAGCCATCAATCAATTTGAGGTTGTGCCAACTGAAGTACTGAAGTACTCTCAGTAGGAGTCATTTCTCAGCAGATTCAATATTTAAAAAGGCTGCACAAACCTCAGAGAGAACAATCCTCGAAGTTACTATTATCAATGCTGAAATTATGCAGGCAACAAACAAAAATTGGACAAATGTATTTCTTATGTTGTGCTTGAGCATCAGATCCCTGTTTGCTTCTCATTAGTTAAATTAATATTTGTTCAGTAACCTCACAGGTAATCTTCTATGGCCAATAACATTGAGAAAAGTGGATAAATTTCTCACTTGGATTATCAGCTGAAGATGCACTTGAGATTATCATTGATTTGTATCATACCAATCATTTGGAAGAATTAAAATGCACACGCATGGTAATTAAACACCCTCACTGCCAATAGAATGGGTATGGTGTGAACCATAAATTCCATGTATACAGTAACCCAAACTATATTTTGAATGATAATCCAAGAATCGGGATATATTTAAGCTTACAAAAGTGAATTTAGTAAAAAAAAAAACATCTAGAGGTTAAAGGGCGGCAATTAAAAAAAGATAGAAAAGATCTATGGCATAGCGCAAGGCTACAATGGGACTTGCAACGAAAACTGTTGGAAGTAAATTCACATTAAAGTTCGGATTATTAAAAAATATCCAAAGTTGGGATTATTTTGGGCAGATGATGCAAAGTTGGGATTATTCTAGGCAATTTTTCCACTTAAAAAAGAACAATTTACAGCACTTACTATATGAAGAATACAAAATAAATCCTATGTCCACAAAAACCTATTTACTATTACAAGCGCACAGCAATAAATCAAAAGACCCAACTTTCCGTAAATTGTTTTCTAGTGAAGCATGTCACAGTGCTGTCTGCCCATTTCAGTTAACTTCACTGGCACCATCCTCAACCCCTAATTCTGAGCAAGTGACCATATAAGTACAGAAAACCATCTATCATCCATAAGAGTGATTTTCGTGATTGAGGTTTCAGCCATTAGTTGATAGCCATTCATCCCTTATTACATGGTCATTAAGCTACACAATTCATTTATATAACTGAATATTTATAATTATAGTACAAAACACTACCCTCTAGGCTCTAGCTCACCGAAAGCTCACACTATTTTGATGAATATCATTTATGCCTCGACATTTTTATACTTGAGTATCTTTCCCACATTTAACTAAGTCCATCCTGCGGAGAAGTTACTTCTAGTAGCTGGCTATTATTGGTAGCCTTTTCTAACTCATCAAACACTACAGTGCATGACAAAATTGACTTGCTTTCTAATATTTTATTGAGGGTACAAAACAGTCATGATAAAGAGCTAAAATGATCAAGGCCTCATTAGTTTCAATAGGTCAGCTACTCCTTTACTCTGGCCATCAACTCATTCTTAGAAACAGAGGATATGACGGCTTAGAGTGTGTGTGTGTGTGTGGAGAGAGAGAGAGAGAGAGAGAGAGAGAGAGAGAGAGAGAGAGAGAGAGAGAGGATCAGTCAAAAACCAACAATCAAACACAAAAAGGTGATGGATCAATGTATTGCAAAAATGTTACAGTGGATACTTTTAAAAGTAGAGAAATATGGGGAAAATACATTAGGAGACTGATGGTGAAGTTGCAAATAACAGTGACATACCTGTAATTTATGATTATCACCAATAATAAGAGGTCTTTGATTGACTCCCAAGTAAAACATGCACTCACGACAGTTGGCAATACAAATTCGTTTTGCTGCAGAGATGACATGAACTCGCTCACAGTGTTCTACTCTTAGAGCCTGTTGACATGATCATTGTCATAACAACTGTGCTGTCAGTTTCACATCTAACTCACAACTCACATTTAGGCGTTTCCAACTAAATTAAACAAATAAAGAAATTCATGGGATCATCTGGGTCAGCAAAGATGAGAAATATAACTTATTCCACAAATGGATCATTACCTTACCAACAGCTCCAAGAACTATAGTTGCATCAGAGCAGCCATATATGGTGGCATACCTCAAGGGTGCCAAAATATAGATAACAGAATCATGGCAATTTAGAACCTTAAGAGAAGATCCTTTCACATCAGCTGCTTGTTTCACATAAGAGGACTTAGAAATCCCTTCAATAAAAGTCAGGCCTCTTGAGCTTGTTGAAGCCTTAGCTGAGTTTGAGTTGGCATCAGACATAGCAATGTCTTGATCAGAGCCATTTTCTTTTGCAGTGGCCCTCTCAGCTATACGTTCCAAGGCATCAGCTATCTTCTGTAGAAGCCAATCATGAACTTGTGCTGCAGGTACAGGTGCAGCAGGCATATCAGGGTCTGAATTTGCAAAAAAGGGTGCTGCTTGGCTTAATGGTACTACTTCAGACCCCTTCACACCAAATTGAATCAAAAAGCCAAGGTGTTCAAACCTTTCCATTGGCAATACCTGCCATATAATGTAGTCAGATAAATCAACAAAAGTTGAGAGAGGAAAAACAAAAAGGCACAACAAAGAAAGAAATATAGGGGGTCTAAATATAGCGGGTTCCTCAAATTATTAATTTTTTTTTCATGAAAAAGACCAAACTTTTACAGATAGTATAACATTTTCTCCCAAATTAGAAGAACAATTAACAACCTCATATAATTCCTTTAGCAAGCAACATAGCAAAATTAACTTTTCTGGTCAGCTAAACACAGAACATCAATAGGACTACACTACAAGCACCATAAAATTGACCAAGAACAAACCCTTTTTATTTTAATAGATGGTATACCATTTTATCTAAATTGGGAAAAAAAAAATATATTAACAATCTCCTTTATTTAACAATGCAAAATCAACTTTTCTGGACAGCTAAACAAAATTACTAACTTCAACTACTCAATGTACCACATGGATGATTAAATTACACCTTTGCTTCTCTTTTTCCCTCTGATGTGTATGACAAATGGCATGTTGCCCACAGAAACTTTTATCTGTCAGTTAGCATGATGACAATAAAATTGTCCAAGAAGGACTCAATTTTATAAGTCTTGACCTGCACTGTTACTACAAAGATCACAACTAGAAACAAAGTGGTCTTGGTATCTGTCCCACGTCACTCCCTCACACTAGTGTTAAGGAACCATGAGATAATAAACGCTCTGGTTGATCACTTTTCAATGCACACACAAACATCTAACATACATCTCTCAATCTACAACAAATAATATGAATAATGCAGTAAATCAATCAAGAGACGTGAGAAAATAATTCTTCCAGGAATAAACAACTCTATATGATACTGTAGATGATAGTTGCAACTAACCAGAGATTCGTCACCTTCCCCTTCAACTGGCTCTGCTAAGAGAGTGAGAATATTTGCCAAGTGTTTTTGCAAGTAAGATAATTGATGAGCTTCTTCATCTGCTTGTGATGGCATGAATTTACGAGTATTACTGCGTACAAGCTGCAAAAGGAGTAGACATCCAGCAGTCAGATATCAAAAGCAGATAGTTGATGGTATCATTCCCATCACAGAGGGGTAGTAGCAACCAAAGTAGTCAGCAAGAACTGCAATATTACTAATTTGCTGATTCTTATTACTACAGATAAACATTCAGCTCCACCTTCGTTCAAGATTTCCATGTGTTAAATAAATCTGAATATTAGGTGTTTTTTTTACAGAAACTAACAGAATGCAGGATTAAGCACAAAATTAACCTACAAAAAGTAACTTATGAAAAGTTCAGAAGACACTAATTCATGAGTATCCTGAAACATCCGTTAACAGATCCACCAGCATTCTAACAAAGTTTGGGAACCAAGGTTTAGTAAGGAGATATGAAAAGGGGAAACCAATGACAATACAATGTCATCATAACAAATATTCTCCTTTCAGGTAATCTATGTAGCATCAACACAAAAACAAGAACAGAAACAGAAACAAATGGACCAACTGAACAACACCTAGTGTCTCAAAATTTTGAAAATGAAGCCTTAATGAGGATTAGAGAGGGAAAAAAAAATCCACCTTTTTCTGGAGCACTCCACTACTTTTCATAATCCCTCTCCCTCTTCTTGTTTCCCTTAAAACTTTCCATTCCCGTGTTATTTATAAGATTAATTTTGCCTTCCACATTACTACGTCCTCTTACTATTTCTCCAACCAGAAAAAGTATGAGCAAGTGGTTATAAATTCACTCATCCATTGATTAAGGACTTGAAGTAAGCAAAAGATAGCACAAAGCCTTTGGTTGTGGAGAGAGAGAGAGAGATCAGTTGGTGAAGCCAAGCCTTTAAACCTCACAAAAGCTTTTGCCAACAATACTTATCTAAACTATATCTCCCTTCGTGCCACCTCTAGGCCTAAAAATGAACACATTTACACACTTGGCATTACACCTCACAAATGTTTCATCCATGACACCATAGGTTTGGGGATGTTTTGTTCAAATTTCCCGACGTTTCACCTTTTTACCTATAGTCCACACACTACCAAAATATTTGGACCTATAACAAATCAACTTCACCTAAATAAACTTTTTACATGTATTAGTAACCAAAGTTAGGGGAGAAAAGGAGACCAAGTCACAAACATTTGTCTTCATTTGTTACTAACCTTCTTATCTTATTCCTCTCACAACTTACATTTTCATTTACATTTTAAAGGTCTGCAATCTAAATTGAAAATGGGTATAACGAAGGAATAAATATACTAAGAAAAAAAGACTTTGTGGGACTCGTAGGTTGTAGATTTCTTTTCGAAATGAATTCAAAGCTGGTAGTTTCAGATCCGCATCCCAAGTCAGACTAGATTTTGAAGTCTTGATAATTAATCAGCTCGAATTCTACACCATCAGGTCCGACCATTTCCGTCCCTAATCAGATGGATATTAAGTATGCCAATATAAGCTGATAGTGGATATACACTTAGGTTGTGAGCCAAGTGTAATTCTATGTCCATACCCAATTGGGAAAAAATAGTCATTGGATATATACATGCCATGGGTGCTAGGTAAGGTGGATATGTGTATAAGGGAGGAGATATCTGCCTCCCCTTCTTCATGAACGTGTCTAAAAATTAAATAAAGTACGCACTCCTTTGTCTACAACTACTTTTAGTCACTTTTCCCTTTCAAAAACAAGTACGGTTGCCTTTACATTTATGTGCCAAATTTGACTATTAAGATTAAAAAATAATAATAATAAGGTTATAATTTCAAATAAACAATCTAGCGAAAGTACTCCACCAGAAATTAAGCTAAATAAATAGCTCTATATAATTTTGACAAATTTATTGTTAAATTAAGCCTAGCCAGGTCTGGAATAGTATTTAAGAAGAATAGTTTAATAAAATAAATAAATAAATTGATAGGCTACAGCTCATGTCTCTAAACCAATAGCTTAGTACACTGATTAGATATAAAAGTAAATGTATCTAGAGTTAAAACCTTTGCTTGACAGATGTGATATCTATTCTTTTTAGGGTGTATTATGATTCACTTGGTTTTCATTTATATGAGCATAATAAGCTGTAAATTGAACTTGGGTAACCCTTACTAACTTTTAGTTGAACTTAGCTAACTTAAATAAGTTTGCTTGGCTTTAAAATAAACTAAAGACCAAGACCATTTAGTGTGAATGCGTGATTGGGATAATTATGAGAGATAATGGCAAAGTGGGCTTGTGAGAATGGAATAAGAAAACTTCAAATTAACACATGCCATCTGATGCTTCCTCTTCACTTTCACTCAAGTTTGTGGTTATAATGGTAAATGAAATCCAAAGCTAATAATCCTTTAGTGCAATTTTTTTGTAAGGAAAGTTGGCGAAGGGAGAAGATTGTTGTCTAGCGCAGATTAGTATGTTCACATCCTCACAATGCCTTACCAGTGCAACTAACTCAAAGAAGTTTCTTTCTCTAGACTATAGCTTTTTTCCAAAGAGGAGGGAGCTTCTTTGCACGTTATCATGGCCACCAGATTTTAAGATAATAACAAAAACTAATATTAGAGTTCAGGATCAGCCATGTTCAAAAGCTTTAATCACACTTGATTAAAAAACCCTAATACCCTGTCCTCAGCATACCTCTAATCTTAAGCCAATAGTAATGCATTCTTAAGTTAATGACAGTACCTACCTGTTTAATCCTAGGCCAGCATAGTGCTAAATAACATTCTTGGCGAATAACCATAACTTGTTTTTCAAGGAAATAATCTTCTAATTGGCAAATAACATTGCACTCATAAGAAAGCAAGATTTCACTCCATATCCTTGTTCTCTTCTTACAATCGCCACCAAAACCTTCTCCCCTGAAGAACTATTCCAAACCGCAAAACAAAATTAATCCAACTATTACATCCTCTAAAACAAAGTTGCCAGTCATGTCTCATTCCATTTCATCAAACTATCTAGCGCAGATTATTATGTTCACAATGCCTTCCCCTGTGCAACTAACTCAAAGAAGTTTCTCTCTCTAGACTCTAACTTTTTTTCCAAAGAAGAGAAGCTTTTTTGAACATTATCATAGCCACCAGATATTAACAAAAACTAATATTAGAGTTTAGGATCCACCATATTCAAAAGATATAATCACACTTGATTAAAAATCCCTAACACCCTGTCCTCAGCATACCTCTTATTTAGAGCCAATAATAATTGCATAATTAAAACGATGACAGTACCTACATGCAGAATCCTGGGTCAGTATAAGCAATAACACATTTATCGACGTATTATTTGATCTATCTAGCCTTGATCCTATCCTAACCAAAAACTCTCCTTGCATTAACTGTCAAGGTGTCTCCTCATCTCATACACTAATAACCTGATGGAGATGAGGAGCAACAAATATATAAATAAATAAATCCTTCTCTAACCCGTGAACAAATTCATTACACATATACAAGAACCATGAGTGATCAAACAAAAGCAACTCCATCCAATAGGCGCAAACTTCTGCAGGTATGACGTCATACCCTTACTCTTTAGACCCCATAGGATACCATCAAAGGGGGGAAAATTACAAAGAGCAGAAGGCCTCCTCACACTTATTTTCACATTGCATAAATATTTAAAGCCAATTAATCAAAAAAGCCTTCCAATTTCTATCAATATCTAACAAAATATAACCTAATGCCCTGCACAAGCAATTAAAATCACTCCTACCCAAAGAAACTTCTCTTGTACAAAGCTGACAGGCTGACATTTTCTTCATCGTTTGTCCCAGAAGGAGGAAGTCCTACATCCCCTAGTTGCACCTGAAACCCCGTACAAGCACCAGGAATCAAACCCGTCCAAAAAACTTGAAGTGAGTAAAGATGTGAATGTGCAACTGGCTGTCCCAATCCAATAATCAAGGTAGACTACAAAGTTCAGAGAACCTTTCTTTTGAGTCAAATTACGCCTATTCCAATACCACGATCAAATTGATATTAAGACAGCTAAACCTATGTTTAGATTAGAAAATACAGGCCTTACCTTAATAGCCTGATTCTAGGCCACGATAGTGCTAAAACAACACTCTTGGCAAATTACTTCCAATCTTCTAATTGGCATATAAGTGATATAACATTGCACTCATAAAAAAGCAAGATTTGACTCCATATCCTTGCTCTCTTCTTACAATGCCACCAAAACCTTCTCCCTAAAACTGTTCCAAATCACAAAACACAATTAACCTAACTATTACATCCTTTATACCAAAGTTGCCATTATTTTCTCATCCCATTTCATCAAACTATCTCCTTCTCGCCATACCTCGCATTTGAATTTGCAAAAACTCCAATCAAAACTCAAGCAAAATAATCAAGCACCTAAGTTTCGAATTCTCGATTCCGACAGTGCTACCCTATAAGTTACAACAAGACAACATCCTTTCTAGCTAATGCCAATCAACAATCAACCAAAACGCACCCAAGAAACAACCAAAAAACATTTCTTCATGTCACAGCACAAATCATAAATAAAAATAAAAAAATTAAAACCTAAAAATTTACCTGAAGAGGAGAGAGAGCAGACAAATACCCATCAAACGCCGAAGTCGAGGGCCAAACATCAGCAACAGCAGCAGAATCCTTATGAGTCCTAGGCAACAGCCTCTTATAACTCTGAATATACAAAAACAAGATCAAATCATACACATTCACCCCAATCGCCGGCACATCATCAGGCTTCGCACCAACAAGAGGATCAGAATCATTCGGAAGAATAGCGGCAATCGTATCGATAACAAGCCTCGAATGTTCCTCGGAGAATTGCAAAACATCAGCAACAATCGACGGATTAACTCGGAGGGAATCGGATTGTTCTAGAAGCTTCTCCTTGAGGGATCCGATTGAAACGGCGGCGTCGGAGAAGATGAGCTTAGGGATTGGAAGGAGGCCGTACTCGAAGGGTTCGCGACGAGTGTGGAGTGTGATTGGATCCTTGGTCGGCGTTGATGGCGGCGACGAAGAAGGTGGTGCATCGGTGTTTTCCGCCATTGAAATGGAGGAGAGAGAAAATGGAGGTGAAGAGAGGAGAGAGAAAATGGGGGGATTTTTTGGATCGAGAAAAATGATGAAGGAAGTTTTAAAAAGAGGAGAGAGAAAGAGAAAAGAGAGTGAGAAGTGGCGGTAAGAGAGGAAGAGAGAATAGTAAAGAGGTGTTAGCTCCGCCACATGATGGTTAATCACGGTGGTTGGTTCATCGTTTTTTTCTTTAGATTTTGTGTTTATTTATGAAAATTGTGAAAATAATTAATGCTAAATCTTACAAAAATTCTATTTTAATGTATTTAATATGGTTTTTGATTATTACATTAGACTAGGTTACATTATTGTGATGTGATCATGTGAGTCATTCTTGGATAATGTTTTTGACATGGATTATTAGATGATTTGGATGAACAATTATTAAGAAATTGTAATTTTTAAGTCAATTGATTTAGCTGTTTAATTATCTATTTGAGGTGACAAATATCAACAAGGAAAATTTGTCAAATAACATTTTTTTATAACCCTTTAATTGTCAAAAAAACACCTTATAATTTTATTTTATTTTTTGGTTAAAACACACCTAGAACAAGATTTTATTTTTATTTTTATTTTTTTTTTGTGAGAACGTACCTTTCCCGGTTTTCAGACCATTGACTTTGGTTTACCGGTGTTGACTCGTCACATGAGGGTCACATTCTCAAAATACCCTCTTTCTCTTTCCTCAACCCACCACAACTACAAGCCTAGACAACCCTAGCCACCGACACCACTGCCTAGCCACCACTAGAACCACCTCTCAACCGTGGACACCACCACCAATCAACCTAGCCACCATCATCGCCTACCCAATGCACCGACGTTGGAGGAGCTAAGGATGTCCTAGTTGTTATGGATGAAGAAAGGGAGGGGGATTTTCTAGGTAGGTTTAGTGTGATTTGGGTGGGCGGTGATGGTGGTGTCCACGGATGAGAGGTGGTTCTAGCTTAGTGGCGGCTAGGCGGTGGTGTTGGCGGCTAGGGTTGGCTAGGATGTGGTTATGGTGGCTATGAGGGGAGGGAAACAGGGTATTCTAAGCACGTGACACTCACGTGAGGGGGCCTGGTCAACACCGTTAAACCAAAGTCAATGGTGGGTTTAGGTGTGTTTTAACAACAGCAAAAAAAAAAATATAAAGGTGGATTTTCACAACAAAAGAGTTATAAAAGGTATTATTTGACAAATTTTCCTATCAACAATGTAAGTTTTTTTTTTTTTTTTATCGAATGATGATTTTAATTCACAGCGTTGCAAGATCGAATTGATTGGGCCAATGAGCACATATTGTTGTACAAACAAATTAATGCAAATTACATCTCGAAATTATATGGCAAATCTTGGAGCGACAAATGTGAGAAGCAACTTCTCTCTTAAAAAATGTATCTTGATGAATATAGATGAAAAAAGTGATAATTTGAGAATTGAATGGTCGAAAATTTTGCTAATACAAGTTGGAGGTTGTGTAAGTGGCTTAATGCAACAACCTTCCATAGCAATCTAAATGTTCCTATTGACCAAGTGTGCTTCGTGTTTGCATAAGTTGAGGTGATAAAATGAGTAATGGAGCATGAAGAACATTAGGACAATTGTAAGAAAGAGTGGTGAGAAGAAGCTTATACCAGGTGGCATTTTCTAAGAAAGGATTGGATTCGATTGAATATCGACAGTATAAGTAAGGGGAGAGCAAGTGTATACATAAGGGTACAATGTGGCAAATTATGCAAAGCATTGCCCTAAATTGTGGATGTTGTTTTGGGTGTTTTTGTCCCTCGGGAGAGTTACAACACGAAGACTGATCCGGGGTGAGCTGTACCTGCAAAACAAACGGAGACACCAGTTGGGTGGTGCTCCGTCTCCGACGCACAAGTTAGAAACTTGAAGGGAGAAAAAGGTGCGGAAATTTAGGTAGGGATCTACTCGGATTCCAAGCTCAGGATGTCTCTTTCAAAGAGTAAATGTGTAATAAATGATAAAACGTGTCCTCAAAATGAGAGACATCTCCCTATTTATAGGGTCTTTGGGAATTGCCCCTGATTAGGTCACTGAACCCTAATCATTGGTGGGCTGCGCCGTTTTCCGGCGTTCTCGGGATTTGGGCCTGATGGCCGCCTTTTCCCCTTTATTTCTGGAATGACACGTGTCAAGAAGGGATTGGTCCATTTTGGACCAATCTGAGGCTAACACGTGTCACCCTCTGATTGGGCCACGTGGCAGGGTAAAAATTCCCTAAACATTTGCCCCTCACAGATGTGACGTGGCACGCCACGCGGCATCTGTGACACATGTCACGCTCCGGTTGGCGATAATTTTGCCATTAAAGAGTAACTGTTCACCTTCCGAGTAAACTACGGAAATGCCCCCAAATTTACCCTCTATATATAGTCGTTTTACCCTCATAATTTTATACATTTACAAAAATTTCCTAGAGAGCAAAACTTTGAGAGAGCAGAAGTCATCCGTTTGAGTCAGACGCGAGTAAGAAAGTTTGTTCTTCGACGACCCAGCCGGACCCGCCTTCCTTCAGATATCAAATCCAAAGGTATCGTCTCTATCTCTCTCAGCTCTTTTCTTTTTTCACCGCTTGTACATATTTCTTGCAATAAATGGATGCATCACAAACACACACGGCACAGCCTAGGTTAGAGTCCATCCGGTCACCAGGGTCGGCTGAGTTTAGGATTGGGAGTGCCGTCTCGGGGTGTTGGGATCACCCTTTGCCTTGGATTCCGACCAGTTATGTGTCTGTGCAGGACACCATGGCTCGGACAATGCAGACGGCAACAGATCCAAATTACAAAAGCGAAGGCTCAAGCGGCCAAATGCCTGAGGGAGAAACGTCTGGTCAGGGAGACCAGACGGCTCTGGAGAGATCCCCTCCGCGCGCCCCTTCAACCCCTGCTGACTCTTTCTTGGAAGAGTGTGACCAAGGCGGCGACGAGGCTGTCTCTGCCCCCTTGGGTCAAAGCGAGGAGGAGACGGAGAGCGACAGCTCCACCTCTACCTCTAAAAGCAGCGATGACTTAACCCCGCTTCCTGATAGCGAGGAGGAAGAAAGGAAAAAGTGGAGCGAAAAGGATGATCCCTTCAGCATCCACGTCTCTTCCAAGGACCGGATCCAAATGGAAGAAAACTTAAAGAACTTTACGAAAATGCACCCGCTAGGAGACGGGTATAGGATCCGGGTGCCGCCTGAGAATGGCACCATCGCCTGGGAGGACGATGAACAGAACGCCAACAGCTATTTTGGCTGTTATGAGGCGGCGTTCAAAGCTGGCCTCCGCTTCCCCCTTCACCAGGCGGTGAAAGCAATTTTAAGAGGCTACGGCCTTGGGGTCTGGCAACTTACCCCCAACTCCTGGACCAACATTCTGGGGTATGTTGCCGCCTGCGAGTTCCAGGGGCTTAACCTCGGCTGGGAGGCTTTTGCTAGCATGCACTATCTTAGCAGAAGCCCAGGCGGCTGGAGGGCGTGGTACACTCTAACCACACAGCCGCAATATATGATGACCTTGGACAAGGTCTCAAAGTTCGATGGCTGGAAGCACAGGTTCTACCTAATGTCAGCCCCAACCAGACGAGAAAATTATGAATTCCTTCTGTACAATAAGAAGCCCGACTTGTTGGGCAGGAAGTGCGCTCTTCCCCGGATCCCAGAGGAAGATTTTGACAAAATAATTGAGGCAGACTTTTTCGGCCTCACAGACGCAACTCTGTCAACCAAGGAAACAATAAAAGTCCCCAAAAATTGGATCCCCAAGAGCGTCTGGTTCAGGGATGAGTGTCTTCTAGCCGCCTGCGGGCTAGGGCACATGTTTACAAAACGTATGCGCCTGAGTTTATACCGTCTGTAGTATTTTTCTATCGAAATTGATTTATGATATTGACCAATTTCTTTCTTTTTGCAGAAGAAGCTTTAAAAATGCTGCAGTCGGAGAAAACTCCTAAACGGTCTTCTGCAACCATCCGCAAAGATCTTGCGGAGAAAGCTGCGGCTGAGCTCAAGGCCAAGGTAACAAACGCCTGACCCTTTCATACGTTGATCCTTTAAAATCATTTTCCCGGATGCTAACCTTAACTTTGGTTATTTTTTCAGGGAGGAGAGGTTGGAAAGTCGTTTGAGAAGCAACTCAAACGGGATAGAGAGGAGAACCCTGCCGTTCTCAACAAAATCAAAAAATCCACCTCTGCATCAACTCCTGGCGCCTCAGCCGGGGCTAAGACGATGCGGATATCGGGGCGACTCAAGAAGGTAGGCGGCGGCGTGTGCCTTGATCTTGTCAACCCTTTATCAGCAACTGCGGGGTTCACCACGCCTGCAAGCGGTTCCCGCTTGGCCGGCTCTGAAGGTAAGAACCCTTTTGAATCCCCGCTTGAGCTGGGGTGGCCTTTACGGGTGAAATCCCACTCCCAACAGACGTCATCCTCAGACGGTCGGCAACAAATAGGTGTTGCCTTAGTTTCGCACTCATCACGTATTGATTGTGGTGCAGATCAATCTCCCCGCTAGCCATACGTCCAGAAGCATGCCAAGGTCATGCTGGAAGCCGTCCGGAAGAGGGATAAGGACAATATCCCTGGGATAGAGACGTTCAATCTTGAACGCATTCTATCCCTTCTGGCTGAGGTAAGAAACTTATCAATTCAATTTTATTTTTTCCAAGTGTCTTATCCCGCCTGCCATATATACTTATGCCGCCTAACTGTTTGCAGGCCATGCTGCGGGTGGACGGGCTCAAACGCCCTTATTCCCGCAAACGGGAAGAGGTAAAAAGGGCCAAGAAGTCCGCCATAGATGCTGATAATATTGCTTTACACTCGACTATCGTAAATGAACTTGAAACTAAAGCAATAATTATGACACAGGCGTCTAGAATCCAGCAGCTGGAGGCGGATCTGGAGACGGCCAAACAGCAGGCGTCGGATGCTGAGACGGCTAAGAAGGCGTCGGAGGAGGCCCAGAAGAAGGTGGATGAGAGCGCCAAGAAGGATGTGGAGGCGCTCAAGAAGGCCCAGACGGACCTTGGCACACTTAAAGGTGTTTCCGAAGAGAACACCAAACTGAAGGCCAAGGTTCAAAAGCTGGAGAAGGAGGCTGCTCAGGCTCAGAAGAACTTTGCAGCAACCCTGGAGGCGGAGCAAAACCGCCTTGTTGCTGAGAGTGACGCTAACAATGACGCCCGTATGAAGATTGCTTGGGCTGCCTTGTACCCAGACGCGGATTATAGCATCTGGGCACTGGCGCATAGCTATTCCGAGTACGTGGTGTACTTGAGAGAACAAGGCGAGCCAGAGCCTGCCTCTTTCGAAGCCTGGGTCAACTCCAACAATGAGCCGTCCGTGCCTGATCTTCCTGGTCCTGGTCCTGGTGAAGCACAGAAGATACCCTCAGATGGTGAGGAGGAGGGGGAGGACCAGGAGGCTCCGTCTGCAAGCCAGAAGTGACCCCTCAGCGGTAGTATGCCAATCTTTGCTTTTTTAATTTTCTTTTTATTCAGCGGCTGTATGCCAAAACTTGTTTTTTCCGGCCTGCGTGCCGAGTATCTGTGTATTTACCGGCTGTGGAGCCGGGTTAATTAACAATTTCTTTCTTCCGGACGGGGTCCGGTTAACATTTGATCCATTACAACCGTTTGGTTGGATGGACTTTTATGAAATGCACCGACTGAGTCGGTTTTGATCATTTTACATTTGAATTTTTATTTTGTGCAAATTTTAATTTTTCATTTTTTGCCTAACTTATCAAAAGCATGCGGCGATTTCTTGCCTAACTAGTCAATAGCCTGGCTGTCCTTGCCCCTGGACGACTGTGTGATTGGTTTCAAGTATAGTTGGTTGATTGACTTGAAAACGTCTGATGCTGCAAAGAGCATGATATGTTTGTAAGTCAATCAATCATAGTAGTGATTGCCCCAAACCAAGTGCACAGCCGTACACCAATAGGCGTTTCGGTCACTACACAGACGGCGTATGTCCGTCTTGGTAGAGATTTCATAGCCATTGAACTCTTTTGCCCCAATTGGGGTGAGGTGCAATTTTTGGAATAAATAACCTGTGAGAACTTCAGCCGATGACCGACTGATGCCTATGGGCATCCGGTATCTGGGAACTTATTCGTTCTTCATAGGTTATTTTGGTCAGACGGCTATGAGTTGACCAATTTAGTCGTTCAATTTTTGTCGTCTGCATGGATACGTAGAACCGACAAATAGTCTGTTCTCTGCGACGATTGCACCCGGAGGGGTGTCTCCGGACGCCTTTATCCATGTTGGGACAGGCGATTTTATAAAATGAGCAACCATCTGGCCATTTTAGCCTCTGGTCTTGTTTGAGACCGGTTGCGTAGCCACTAAACGTTTTTGTGCTTAGTTTCTAGTCAGTATTGAATTTACACTATGGAACTTAGTTTTTTAAGCAAACGAGTCTGTCTGGGTATTACCCAGACGGACAGGCAAATATTTGATCATACTAAGTATCAAACTTAGTTAGATAAATGGAGAATCCGTCTGAGTATTACCCAGGCGGATAGTCAAGCAGTTGAATAAACAAAGTTTCAAACTTAAATAAACAAGAGATCCGAGTATTACCCAGGCGGATAAACAAATGTAACCTTCACTAAGCATCGAGCTTAGTTAGGTAAATGGAGAATTCTCCTGGATATTACCCGGATGGATAATCAACGATAACTCAATTTTGCAAACAAAGTCTGAATCTTCATTAATTGACTCACTGTTTACAAAAAGTTTACATTCTCAGAAGTAGTACTTTTTTAGATTGTCTACATTCCAAGTTCTAGGCAGGCGCCTGCCTTCTGGAGTTTCTAGGCGGTAGGTGCCGTCCCTTACTTCTTCATAGATCCGGTAGGGGCCTTCCCAATTTGGGGTTAGCTTTCCCAGCTCATTGGCCCTACCGGTTGCCTCCATTTTTCGTAACACCAAGTCGTCAACTTTCAAAGGACGCTTGTGTACTTTTTTGTTGTAGGCTCTCGTCATTCTCAGACGGTAAATCTCATGACGCAAGGCGGCATTGCCCCTGCGTTCCGGGAGTGAATCCAATGCCAGGCGCATAGCTTCCCAGTTTGCCTCTTCATCATATAGCATGACTCTAAGAGTCGGCTCGTAATATTCGATGGGCAAGACGGCTTCACCACCGTAAACCATGAGAAATGGGGTTTCACCGGTTGCCCCCTTTGCTGTTTTCCGGATGGCCCATAGGACATGGATTAACTCTTCTGCCCATAAACCACCGGCTCTTTCTATTTTCTTCTTAATGCCGTATGAGATGAGTTTATTGAAGGCTTCAACTTGGCCTTTTGCTTGGGGCCGGCCAACGGATGCAAAATATCTTGAGATCCCTTGATCTCCCAACCAAGTTTTTAGCTGAGGCGTCTCGAACTGAGGACCATTATCAAACACCATAGACATAGGTACCCCATACCGGGTGATAATGTTTTTCCAGATGAAGGAAATCACGTCTGAGGTTTTGATGTTTTTAACCGCCTCAGCTTCTACCCACTTGGTGAAATAATCCACAACCACTAAGACGTAGCGCTTTCCGCCTGGAGCAGGCGTGTAAGGACCTAGAATGTCCATGCCCCATTTTGCAAACGGGATTGGGCTGTGGATGGCCGTTAGATTAGTAGCCGGACGGTGAATGAGTTTACCAAATTTTTGGCACTTGTCACATTTCTTTACCAACTCCTTGGCGTTTGCCTCAAGAGTGGGCCAAAAATAGTGTCGTCTGGCTCTGACGGCTAGGGCCTTGCCGCCTATGTGAGAGGCACAGAATCCCGAATGCAAGTCTTCGAGAACTTCTTTCCCCTTTTCTGGGGTGACACACTTCAACAAAGGCTTTAGAAACCCCGCCTTGAAGAGTTCTCCATTTTTCAACTCGAATCTTGCAGCTCGCTTTTTCAGGACGGCTGCTTCCTGTGGCGAATCAGGAAGTGTGCCGTCTGAGAGATAGGCCCGGATGTCATCCATCCAGGTAGAGCTTCGGTCCAGAATTCCAACGGGATCCTCATAGATGCTTCTCTTTTCAAGAACTTCCTAGAAGACTGACCGAGGCGTATCATGGCAGGCGGAAGATGCGAGCTTTGACAATGCATCCGCCTGGTTGTTTTCTGACCTAGGCACCTGATTCAGCCGGAATTCCTCAAGTGTCTTGGTCTCTTCTTTGACTGCCTGAAGATATTTAATCATAGCCGGATGAGTAGCCTCGTAGCTTCCCTCATACTGGCTAACAACCAATTGAGAATCAGAGTAGGCGTCAATTTTCATGGCCCCTGCCGCCTTACACATGCGAATGCCGGCTAGCAGGGCTTCATATTCCGCCTCATTGTTAGAGGCCTGAAATTTGAAGCGTAGTGCATACTCAAATTTGTCCCCTTCAGGAGACTCGTAGATTACGCCTGCACCACAGCCGTTCTTTGTAGAGCTCCCGTCTACATACACTTTCCAAACCTGATCAAGATTATCCGGAGCCACCGGACGGGTCATTTCAACAATGAAGTCGGCAAACGCCTGACTTTCACTGCCTTTCTTGGTTCGTACGTGATTTCAAGACTTTGCATTTCAATAGACCATTTCAACATTCTACCGGATGAGTCCAAGGTAGACATTGGCCGCTTGAGTGGCTGGTCGGTGTAAATCACCACCGGATGTGCCAAAAAGTAAGGCTTCAGTTTTTTGAAATCCATATACAAAGCAAGGCCAAATTTTTCAACCATGGGGTACCGGAGTTCAGCATTTTTAAGAACATGGCTAATGAAGTAAACCGGGAGCTGCATGCCGTCTCGCTCAGCAAGGAGAACGGCACTGAGGGCATGATTTGAGACGGCTAAGTACATGTACAACGTCTCCCTATGTAAAGGACTGACCAACCTAGGTAGAGAATGTAAGTGCTCTTTCAACCTCTGGAATGCCGTCTCAGCATCATCCCCCCATTCAAATCTGGTCTTCTTCCTGATTGCTTGGAAGAAGTAGAGGCACTTGTCGCCTGACCGGCTGAGGAACCTCCCCAGGGCGGGCAAACAGCCGGCGAGTCTCTGCACTTCCTTGACAGAACGGGGTGACTTCATGTCTATCACCGCCTGTATCTTTTCAGGGTTAGCCTCTATCCCCCTTTGATCAATCAGGAAACCGAGAAACTTCCCAGACTCAACACCAAAGACGCATTTCTTAGGATTTAACATAACCTTATGCCGCCTGAGGGTGGTGAATGTTTCTCGGAGATCAGCAAGGTGATCCGTCTGTAACTTGGATTTGACTATCATGTCATCAATGTATGCCTCCACATTCCTCCTAATCTGATTAATGAAGACCGTATTAATCATCCGTTGGAAAGTGGCAGGCGCATTTTTCAAGCCAAACGGCATCACGGTATAACAAAATAACCCCTGATCAGTGACGAAGGCCGTCTTCTCTTGATCTTTCTTCCACAGGGGTATCTGATGGAAGCCGGAGTAGGCATCCATAAAACTCATCAAGGCGTGACCGGCTGTAGAGTCGACCAGACTGTCGATCTTTGGAAGCGGGTAACTATCTTTTGGACACGCCTTGTTGAGATCTGTGTAATCAACACACATGTGCCAGGTCCCATTCGGTTTCTTAACAAGGACCACATTGGCCACCCAGTCGGGGAAATTACAAGGCCGAATGAACCTGGCGTCTAGCAGCTTTTTGACTTCGGCAGCTGCTGCCTGACTTCTTTCCTCGCCGTGGTTTCTTTACTTCTGCCGGATGGGCTTCTTTTTGGGGTCCACGACGAGTTTGTGGACAGCGAGATCCGGGCTGACGCCTGGCGTCTCTTCCACTTCAAAGGCAAAAATGTCTTTGAATTCCTTCAGCAGAAGGTGCAAGCCTGCACCCAAGGTAGCATGAGCAACCGTCCCAACCTTAACAGTACGTTCTGGACGGCTGTCATCTAGAACGAGATCAATGCTTTCGCCAGCCGGTTGGGGACGGAGCTCATCTGACCGTTCACCGGCTAGTGATTGCTATTTTTTCTCTTTCTTCACCTCCACCAGCAGAGGTGCCTTTCTTTTCTTTCCGGCTGCTGGTGGGGCAGGAGCTGGGTCGGCATCCTTGACATTGTCAAGGTCTATGGGTTCCTGACCGCCTGGGGCCACGGTATCTCGGACGGCTGAGAGGAACACTCTCGGGCCGTCTTCTGATCCCCATTCAGGAAACCCACAGTGCCGTCATCCCTCTCATACTTGATGAGCATGAGAGATGGGATGATTACTGCCTTGGCTACGTTGAGGGTCGGCCGGCCAAGGATAATGTTGTAGGCGGTCAACTCCTCAACGACCAAGAATCTGACGACAATATGTCGTCCTTGGCCCTTCTCTCCCAGCCGGATGGGTAAGTCAATCCTTTCGGCTGGGTAGACCATCCCACCCCCAAAACCAACCAAGGGGTGGGTGACCGGATGCATGCTGCTGACATTGTATTTCGGCTTTTGCAGGCACCGAAGGCTGATGATGTCTGATGAGCTGCCGATGTCTATAAGGATCCGTCCAACCAGCTGGTTGGCAACCTTACATTCAATGACCACCGGGTCATCATGAGGGCGGCGGACGCTGCCCCTATCCTTCTTAGTGATCAAGACGTCTGGGAAGGAAGAGCTGGCAGACGCCTGCTCATCATCATCTTTGTCCATCTTTCGAAGATGGCTCTTGGTGCCCCGGATGGTAGGGCCACCACATGAGAACCCGCCTGCTATAGTGTAGACCGGCTCCTTGTCGGTATCCGAACTACTAGAAGGCTGGGGGGTAGTCTTGGAGGACTGACCCTTATTTTTCTTTTTTGCCCCGGCTGGGGACTTAAACATGTAGGACTTCAACAACCCTTTGTCAGCCAGACGGTTCAATGCACGCTGAAGACTGAAGCAGTCGTTGGTGTCATGGTCGACCTCCTAATGGAACTGACAAAATTTATTCTTGTTCCGGGATTGAACGGAACTTTTCATTGGATTCGGCTTCTCAAGGGACTGCCGATCCTTTATCTCCATGAGGATGGAGTTGCAGTCCTTGTTAAACTCGTACTTTGGGGCGTACGGTTTAAATTGTTTCTTCTTCTTCTAGGACGGCTGGTCAGAATCACTAACCGCCCAGACCTCTTTTCTCTTCTTGCTCTCTTCTTTCTTTTTAGCCGGCTGAGCAGGCCGGTTGTCTTTCTGCTTCTCAGACTTCTTAGAGTCCGACTGGCTACCAGACGAGCAGAGGTCGGTAGCTTGAATATAGCTTTCCGCCTCCCTCAAGGCCGCCTGTAGGGTGAAAGCCCCTTTTCTGACTAGGTCGAACTTAAAGGTCGACCCGTCTCTCAGACCTTTGAAAAAGTCTGTAAAAGCTACCTCATCAGACAGTCCCTGAATTTGAATTCTGATCAAGTTGAACCGCCTGACATATGAGCGCATCCCTTCTCCCTCTCCCTGCTTAACAGTGCTCAAATCAAGGCTTGTTTTCTTAGCAGGGATGTTCATTGAGAAGTTGGAAGCAGAATGGCAAGCTTCCTGAAGCTGTCTATGGACCCGGCTGGTAGGTTGCCAAACCATTGTTGGGCAATGCCCTTCAATGTAGCCGGGAAGCATCGACACCAAGTGCCATCATCCAACCCCTGCAGATACATGAGGTTGGTGTAAGCCATGAGGTGATCTTCCGGATTGGTGGTACCATCATAGGTACCAACCAACACATTCTTAATCTTGGCCGGCTGAGCCGCCTCGGTTATCTCCCGAGTGAACGCAGAAGGTTGTTCACCCAGGCGCAGCAGACGAAGCTGCCAGTCCAATGGCTGGACATTTGGATATGCCGCCTGACCCCCAAAGAAGGCCGGCTGCATGAAGTGAGGAGGATACTGCCCGTAAGCCGGAGTAGGCACATACGGGACAGCTCCAATCATATGAGGGCCAGAATGGACGGTACTACCGCCTGTCTGACTCTCATGCAAGGAGGGTGCACTCCCTGCAGAAATGTTGTTGAAGCTATCTGGAAAATTCGACGTTGAAGCCGACTCAGACAGCGATTGGTTTCTCTTCCGGTTGATGATCTCCCGGGCATCAATAGTTGATTTTTTACTTCTCACCGGCTGCTGAGGTCGGCGAGTGTTATTGGTGTTCCTCCCAGGAAGGAGAATTTTTGACCAATCAATGGTCCCGGCTGCCTTCTCCTTTGGATGGGGAGTGGGCTGCCGGTTTCTGACTGACTTCCCCTTCTCTGGAGGAGTCTTCTTCGCCGACTGGCCTTTACTTGGGCCAGCCCGGCTCTTGGTGATCAGCTCTGTAATTTCACCCTTGAAACTTGTCATGAATCTCATGAGTTCGTCTCGCGTGACAGGGGCTGATCCAGCGGCCGTTTGGGTTTCCCCTTCCGGCTGCCCAGAGGGTCGGCTTGGACCCGCCTGGGAGGTACCCCGCTCCAGAGTGTCTTTGGGCCGGATGCGTTTAGTTCTGAGAGAGCCGTCTTCGGCTGTAAAGGCTTCGACCTGAGGATCTTCATCTTCCTCATGGTCTGTAAAAACTTCTGAGTCTTCACCCAGACGGTTAGAGGGTACAAACTCTTGAACCATCTTCGAGGTATTCTCCCCACAGACGGCGCCAAATGTTTTGGGTGTTTTTGTTCCTCGGGAGAGTTACAACATGAAGACTGATCCGGGGTGAGCTGTACCTGCAAAACAAACGGAGACACCAGTTGGGTGGTGCTCCGCCTCCGACGCACAAGTTAGAAACTTGAAGGGAGAAAAAGGTGCGAAAATTTAGGTAGGGATCTGCTCGGATTCCAAGCTCAGGATGTCTCTTTCAAAGAGTAAATGTGTAATAAATGATAAAACGTGTCCTCAAAATGAGAGACATCTCCCTATTTATAGGGTATTTGGGAATTGCCCCTGATTAGGTCACTGAACCCTAATCATTGGCGGGCTGCGCCGTTTTCCGGCGTTCTCGGGATTTGGGCCTGATGGCCGCCTTTTCCCCTTTATTTCTGGAATGACACGTGTCAAGAAGGGATTGGTCCATTTTGGACCAATCTGAGGCTGACACGTGTCACCCTCAGATTGGGCCACGTGGTAGGGTAAAAATACCCTAAACAGATGTTGTACTTGTACTAAGGGAAAATTGAATGGAGTCTTGCATGGATTGCTAGGTGGCTAGTTGCCTGAGATGATGGCCGTAAGATAGTCCAAATCACTATATTCATATCATCCGAAAATTTAAAGCTCATATTACTCGTCGAGAAATGATTACAATAAACTTTTGCTATAAGGAAGCTAATCGAGTTTTAGACTGATTAGCTAATATGGGGTTAAGCTAGATCAAAAGTATGTGTTATTCAAGGTGGTCACTAAAGATTTTCCGTTATTTTATTGGAGGATCTTAGTAGAATCAACGCAGCCAGGGTTAGTGCTAAAGAGGGCCAACATTAACTATATTTTTTTCTTTGTTTGTTGTGTTTCCTTTTTTTTTTGCTCTTTTGTTTATTTTCAGGGGCTGTTTGGTTCGCACAAGGTAAATGGAATGGAATGAACAAAGGGATTCAAAGGGAATGGAATGAAACCCATTCCGTATAACATGTTATTTGTTTTACAAAAACCAAAGGAATCACCACCACCATAGCACCACCAACAACACCACCATAAACCCCCTTTTCCTTCACTTTCCCACATCTCCATCTACCCCACCGCCCAGCCACCACCTTTTCGGCGACCCTCAGAGCCCGCCGCACCTCCACTAACCCTCCCCTCCCCGGAAAACCTCCACCCACTCATAATCCGTAATTATCCATCATCTGAAACCCCACAGCGAGGGTGGTGCGACGAGGGTTTTGAGGTGTGAAATGGGAGGTGCAAACGAGGGTGCTGCGACGAGGTTTCAAGGTGCGAACAGGGTGGTGCAGCGGGTGGCGGGGGAGCGGCGATGACCGGGGTAAGGGCAGCAAGGTGGCTCGGCGGTGGCTGTGCGGTGGGGGTAGGGTAGAAGGGTGGTGGCTGTTGTTGGAATGGTGGTGTAATGGTGGCTAGGGAAAGGGAATGACAAAGTCTAGGGGGGGTGGGGAATCAATGTAGAAGGATTTTGGGTGAAGTTAAAAATAAAAATGGGTAAAGGGAATGATTAAATGTGACAAACAAACATCAACAAAGGGAATGGGGCCTGATCATTCCCTTTCCCTTTTATTATTAACCCCAACCAAACGGCCCCTCAGTTTTTCTATTTTGTTTCTGCTCTTTCACCCCAAAAAAAGAAATTATTAATACACAGATTCAACACATAATGTTCTTATATCTGATTGATACTTTATTTACTGACTACACGCTTGTACAATGTAAGTATTCTAGTTAGTGATAATTTTTTTTTGTTAGTGACTATAAAGCTAGCATTAATTTTTGAACTGTTGTGACTTAACTTATAAGTCTTATAGACAACTCCTTCATAAGACACACTATCTTCTACACATTGTGGATGATTTTTCTAGAACTGTATATATGGGTGTATTTGTTGCATACTAAAACTCAAATTCATTAAGACCCATTCTTTCTTTGCTATTGTTGATTGTCAATTTGAAGCTACTGTTTGGTGAGAAGTAACAATGGAAGACACTACATCAATATTGAAGTGGTTATAAGGGCATCACGACAGTCTAGGGGTGTTTCATCCTCCAGCTATGAGTTAAGGGTCATATGTATGTTTTGTACAGAGTGGGTTAAGGCCTTAAGGGCCTTGATAGAGTATAAAACATATTCATGAGCCTCAACCATCAGCTTAAGCTTTTGGTTGAGATGGTCCGTTAACATGGTATCGGAGCCAGCATGACACAAATATTCATGGGCCTCAACCATCAGCTTAAGCTTTTGGTTGAGGTGGTCCGTTAACAGGCCTCATAGCATATGCAATACTTAATTAGATTATGCATCATTATGAATTTAAGGAAATAGATTGTAAACAACAACTATATGCATGCTGCAAACCAAACATGACAAGAATTGACCTCCACAGCCATCACATTCGATACAAATGCAGCAAAAAGGATGCATTTTACATAATTTCAAGCTCATTATAAAAAAATTGGAGTGAAACCTGTGATTCCAAGAACACTACAATTAAATCTTAGACTAGACTTGTATAGTGACAGAAAATAGCAACAAAAACTCTTTTCTACTACTATTTTTTCTCCTGCATTCACTTCATCATTGTTGGTCTAGCTTGGGGGTAGCAGCTTTTCTGCTTGGTCAGGGAAGAAAGTGACGAACAGAAATGCACCTGTATTTTGATAATGAAACCAATGTTGCAAGGAAAGTAAAATTAGCATTATATGGAGATTCCTCGGTTTAAAGGCTGACAAGAAGAGTGACTTACAAACAAGAATTGTTCCAAGTACTGCTGAAATCTTCCCTTGAACTGTAATCAAACCGGCTTTACCAGCATTCTGTAACTCGGTGGAACCAACAGATTCAAATGTTCCTACATATAAGTTAAAAGCATGGCATTCTGTCAATTGGCGTTTCCTGATATCATAATACCCGGGGTACATAAGTAATATTTGTGTTGTGTGCATAATCAGATTAGTACCTGGTTTTACAGACTGAAGCCCAGACGTTATGCATGCTACATTCTGAAACCCATATTCTTCCAACTTCCTAGCAGCAGCTGTAGACCTGTAAGGGTTCAATCGAACGTACAGTCCAATTATCATTTCAGTAATCATATGTTTGAGTAAACCAAACTCAGTTTTAAAGAAAGGTTAACTAGGATTCAGGGTTTAAGAATATAAAGCAAATTAAACTATTTTCTAAATTGAACTCCTTTTGTTATGATACACTAAAATTATATCCCATTATTCCAAGTTCAAATAAATATTGATCTTTGTAATGAAATCAAATGAAACATTATGTTTTTTTTTTTTTGGTGTTATACCCGGTTCACCCTTGGAATCAGTTCTGGGTGGTTAAGTTCCAGATACCAACCTGTATACATGAAAATTGTATACATAATACGAACTCAGAAGTGAATCATGAATTTGAGCCTAATGAACAATCGTTTCAAAGTGGCACAAGCAAGCTAGACACATTAGAGATTATAGTTATGCTACAGATACCAACCTTAATCCTTCCTGACATACAAGTAATAACTTGGTATTAGGTGAAAACTGGCTCTTTATAGACTGCACAAAATCAGGGTTCTGTTTAGTGAAAGGCAACCCAAAGAACAAGCCAGCAAAATTGTTGTGCAGAGTCCTTTTTATGATTGTGCCTTCATGATCAAAATAACAAGTGTCAAACTAGACTTCAATTTTTTAGAGATGAAATGAAGAGTTGGAATAACATAATTGATAACTGATATGTCAGTTATTAAGCAAATGAGCACTAATTAAAGACATAAAGCGCGATCAGAGTATATAAAGAATAAGAGTGTACCAGGGTCATTGTCTTGGTTTTCAATGAAAAGGGGAACATGATAACACGATTTGATATGAGCGCGCTCAAATTGAGATTTATCTCGAACATCAACAACTGCATACCCATCAGCTTTTACAAGCTCTTTAGCCTCATCAGCATTTACATAATTAATTTCTGCTCTAATCCCAAATTGTCTTCTTCGACGAAATGATCTCTTAGGAAGCACCACCCATGATTTACCAGAACTCTGGAATGCCAAGCAAGATGCTCGAAAATAATCACTGAAAACATATATCTTAAGCTCTCATTCAAATTTAAATAAACTCAAGTTACCAACAATAATTGGTCAATCACAGGTACTTTATAGTTATTTTACCATATATGTTCAATAACATTTTTTTTGTTGGTGTTAGTGAGGCGCAGCCCTATGTTCAAAGATTAGGGCTGCGCCCATGACTAACACCCGAAAAAAAAAAAGAATTGTTACATACACCGGTGATTGTTTAATACTTACTCGTTAAAATAAAATTGAAATGGTGTAACATAGTAACAATATAAGTAATTTATTTTTATGATCATACTAAAAATGGAAAGAAATAAAGAGAAAGGGGGGGGGGGGGGGTACCTGCGAGGAGGAAGCAGTGTAGAGTAGTTGAATGTGGCCATTGAAGAGGAGTTTCGAGACACAAACTCCTTCGATTATTACTCCGTAGTTGCCAAATTCTTTCTCTATCTTCTCCTCTCCCTCTCTCTCTAACGGTTATGGAAAAGGGGTCCATGAAATTGAAGATATGCAATGTGTTTGTGCCACGTGGTAAAAGAAATCGGATAATTTATGTAATTTGTGATTGCTAGAGATTTCTGGTTTCTGTACTTTAGTTAGAAGTACTATTAGTCATCTTACTCATGAATATATGATTATATGATCTTATTTTATACTCCGTACTAAACTATATTAATTGAAATAATCAAATTTAGACTCGATTCACTTTATCTTATATTTGCTAAAGCTAAACTATTTTATTGAACATAAATTATTTTTGCTTAACTCAAATTATTTTTAGTAAACTAAAATTATTGTTATTAGTAGAACACGAATAGTTAGTAATTGAATTATTAGTAAATCATCAAATTATTGTTGTTAGTAGAACATGAATAGTCTTGTGAGTTTTAATTGAATAAGAAATAAATTAATAATTAAATGGCATAAGATACTCTTTTCAACTCATGTTTTTCTTCTTGCGTCTTTTGGAGTTTATTATTCTCCAAATTCTCAATTGATATTTCTATTTTATATTTCTTAATTAATGTCTTCCCTTGCAAGATCTATCGTAGCATACACATTTTTAGGTTGATATCTACCTTAGACATGGCTAGAGTTAATTAAGTAGAGTATTTTGTATTAAATTTGAAATGAGATGATTATTCATTCAGATCTAACTATTCAAACAATTTATTAATTTTTTTTTTTTTTTTTTTTTTTTGAATGGAATAGGGGAGGGTGATTTCATTAAATAATTATAAGTCATTCGACACTTATAATCATCAAAGACGGATCCAGGGGGTGGCCAGCCCAGGCCATGGCCCCCCTATGATCCAAATCATATAAAAAATTTAAGCTGCAATGTAATATAAGGCAAGGTTACTTGACTGATTTGGTTTTAGTTCATATCTCATGACATGTAGGTTAAGAGATTGAAACCTAACGAGCCCATTAATTACTTTTTTATTTTACTATTCTTTTAATCTTTCTTATTCTTTGTCATAAAAGTCAAACGTTAAATAAATCTTAGTTAATTTATACATAAGCTTTAGAAATCTGGCCCGGTCTATATGTAATTCCTAGATTCGTCCTTGACAATCATCCCTTAAGATATCTAAATCATCAATATAACTATTAAACACCACTAAACTAATGGCATCACTTCTAAACTAAACCTAAATAATTTAAAATGTCTTTATTGCATCGTTCTCGATGTAGCTCCATTGATGTATATATCGCGAAAGTGATAAAACTTTATTGGTCGATGTAGCTCCATTGATGTATGTATCGCGAAAGTGATAAAACTTGATTGGTCATCAAGATCAACAAATTTGCAAGATGAATCTTCTAAATCTGCACCCTGCTACTCTTATACCAGCAGAATCGCAATTCTACAAATTTGTAAGAAGAATTTTCCAAATTTGTATCCCTATACACACGAAAAACAAACATACTAAAAATCCCACCATTACGGAACTGACTTAATCCCACATAAAAGGATCAGACTGACTATAATCACCATAATGTTGGTGGTCTTTATTGGCTAAAAACATTAAATTGAGGAAAAATTTGGGGCTTACCATCTATAAAATCGATAAAGAACTAAGTTTTACTATGGTGGCGAGGTTTGAAGATATATAACAAAGAATTTTTTAGGATTTTTTTTTCTAAGAGTAATTTTTTCTTATTTTTTAGGAGGAAGCCCCATTTTATCTCCTTGATAAAACAAAATTTGTTTATCAAATGACAAAACTGTAAATAAATCAATAATTTTGCCTAGTTATCATGACATATTTGTAAATGAATCAACTATATTATGGAGTCAATTTTCAAGTTATCATATCATATTTATAAATAAATCAACGAACTATTGTGACATCCATCTTTATTAAAAAGCTATTGATTTATTTACAATTTTGCCATTTGATAAACATATTTTGTTTACTTGTATTTTCTCATTTTTAGCGAGGAAGCCCCGGATTATCTCCTTTTATCAAATGACAAAACTGTAAATAAATCAACAGTTTGCCTAGTCATCATGGCATATTTGTAAATAAATCTATTTTGTCTAATCATCATGGAAAAATTGTACAACTTGGTCTGATTGGATTTCTTTTAGATGAATGAATACTTTAAGAGAGTTAAACTATGACAATGCATGGAAACACAATGCAAGTAAGGAAAACCTCTAATTTTCAAATTTTCACAAATTTGCTAAGCTAATAAAGGTCTGTTCTCATACGATTATTTTCAGTTCAGTTCAGCTCCTAATTTCCTTCTCTTATAAAATATTTAGTTCGATTACGCTCTAATAAGTTCAGTTCAGTTCAGTCAATGAGAACAAACCCTAAATTCAACCAACTTGTTGATATATTTTTTTTTTCAAAAGTAGATCAAAATTGCTTTCTTTCCCAACTAAAATAGAAAAGGTTGTCGTTCCGTCGCCTGTGATACTAAAACCAACAGGTGAAAATTTGATTTATGCCTCATTTTCTGTTTTTTTTTTATGTTAAATTAGTTTAGTGAGGTTTTACCCCGCAATTTCCTTAAGCTTTAATAAGCGACTTTATACCACTTAATAGTTCGATCAACAAAAAGTATGTAGCTACGAGTCAGAGAATTGAACGGATACCAGTTACGCCAACCATTAATGCTAGTCTAAACACAAACCATGTCGAAGGAGTCAAGGAATTCGACAAAATGACCCTAATCAGGAAATCCAACCAGACTGCGACTACAACTTTATAGAAAAAGGCATTTTCGCATAAAGTTGACGCCTATAATCTCTTCTCTAACTTGTGATTTTGCTTATAAATGCTCATTATCATCGAATATTGCACCCCCAAATGGTATGAAAAGTTATGAAGTACTCCATTTTAAAATGATAATGTTGGATAAACTATTATTACCATGAGACGTTTTTTTTTTTTTTTTCTAAATGTACGTAAGATGAAGGATTCTAGTGAATCGACTCCTCTCACAGGTCACACAAGTTAACCTATGAGAAAAGTAAGTGAATCATTCTTATCCAAAGCAAATGTAATTGATGATACTCAAACTCGTTACCTCAAAATCACACCGTACATAAATTTATCATACAAATATATGCAGAACTTTATTTTCAAAATCATTATCGTTATGAATTACGGACTTATCAAACGGACCGTACCGTGTTGATGGACATATATTGCAACTTTATTGAGAAAATTGGAACCTTGTCCCTTTTCTTCAAGGATTCTAGCTACATTATTCCCACTAATTCATTTAGGATGAACTATTTAGTGATTCTAAATATTTAGTGATTTCCACCTCAATCCTACTTCCAAGTGGAGATGGAAATCTATCAATTTGTTTCAACTTCGTCCAACTAATTGTTATAACACTTGCTGAAAATCTTCGAAAAGAGCAATAGCTGGTTCCTACAGCCTACAGGCGCATGTAAGGCGCAACGTACAGTCGTTTTGTAGGAAAGAACATGATATATAAAAGTAATGAACATATAGTTATCGTGAAAATAACATACTATTAAAATGTAATGAACATATAGTTATCGTGAAAATAACATACTATTAAAATGTAATGAACATATACCTAAAGTAAAAATAACATACTATTAAAATGTAATGAACATATATCTAAAGTAAAAAGAACATATTTGCACCAAAAAAAATAAATAAAAAGAACATATGTTTATGTTCATTGATCAGTCAGTGTAATGTACTTTATTTGCAACATAATGATCATTGCTTGATGTGAAATGTTTATTAAATTTTGTCTTCAAATTAGGGTGGTTATATATAGATAAAGTTTATTACATAATATTATCATGTTCTTTATTAATATTGCAGATGTTCTTTAGATATGAAAAAAATATATAAAATTGGATGTTCGTTACAAAACAACTATATGTTTTTTACAAAATAACTGTATGCTCTTTACAAAATAGTTACATGTTCTTTTTGCATTTTTTGGTTGTACCAAGCAAGGTACAGCCGCCTGCACCTTAAAATTTTCACGAAACGAGGAGTAAATTGCAGACAATGACACACCCAAAAAAGCTGATTTTTTCAATTTACATCCAACTAATACTAGTCACATGATACTCCCTCCTTTTTTAAAAACTAATCTCATTAATTCCCGAAATTCTTCATACAGAGTACTTTTTTCACTCTTCCACCATCCACCACGTATGTAGTAATACATAATTATCTCATTTTGCAAGGATATAGGGTGATCAATTGCCTTCAACTCCCCCTCTCCCCTCATTAATTCATCTATTTTTTTTAATTATTTTTTTTCTCATTGTAAATGAGTGGCAAAACATAAGTAATTTTTGAAATTTTCGCACATGTCAATTGCAAAGATGGCTACTTTAATTTGACGATTATATGGAGTGGCTGAAAACTTCTTGGCTTATGTTAGGATGATTAATTTCCACACAATAGTTTGTTTCTCGTATTGGATAATAACATGTTTGTTTGCTTGTATGTTCATATACGATTTATTTTTAAGTTTTGGGAGGTATACATGTTGCTCAATTCAGTTCGTAGCAATTGATTGTGTGATTCTCATGACCAGTTATCAATTTCTACGTGATATAAAAATAAGATATACTATACTCACGAAAAGTATGGAAACTACAAGGGTTACTCCTTCTATCACTAATTAGTTAAGTATGAAAGCTGTGAAGCTTAGTTTTTAAACGGAAATCTCCCCTCTCTTGTTTGTATATATGACTATATGAGTACACAACTTTAGATTTAACTAGTTGAAAAGTATGGAACCTAGAAGGGTTATTCCTTCTATCACTAATTGGTAGAGGTGATCAACATTGGCCCGGCTCGCTAGCCGTCCCGATGCGGCCTGAAAATAGGGCGGGTTTGGGCGGCAAATTTTAAGATGCACCATGGTGCACCTAGAAGCCTATACTTTTGAACAATTAGTAAAAAAATATGAACAATTGCAAATTTTGAACATGTAGTAAAAACATCTTAGCATCGCAATTTTTTAACATTTAGTTAAAAAATCTGAACAATTGCAATGCATCATGCCTATACTTTTGAACATTTAGTAAAAAAATCTGAACAATCGAGAATTTTGAACATTTAGTTAAAAAATCTGAACATCGCCAATTTTGAACATTTAGTAAAAAAAATTTGAACAATCGCAATGCACCACACCTATAATTTTGAATTTTTAGTACAAAAATATGAACAATAACAAATTTTGAACGTTTAGTAAAAAAATCTGAACAATCGCAAATTTTGAATTATTACGAGTCAGACAAATTTTGAACTGACTTGTAATAATTCAATAGTTTTGTAATATAAACTGAACATTAAATGTATACAAAATGAACATTTCTCGATAAAATATGAACATAAAAATTGCATATTTATGTTCAATTTTTGTGACGTGTTCATATTTTTTAACTAAATGTTCATTTTTTGTAAAATGTTCAAATTTTTTTACTAAATGTTCAAAAGTATAGTCGTGGTACACCTATTTCTAGGTGCACCATGGTGCACATAATACTAATTGGGTTTGGGCAAGCATAAAAACGCATTTTTAGTTGAAATGCCCGAACCCGGCCTAAAAAGCTCGTTTTAGCCCGACAAGCCTGCTATTTTTTTACGGGTTTGGGCACAAGAAATTGTGTTAAGGTCCGGCCCGACCTGATTTTTGATCACCTCTACTAATTGGTAAAGTATGAAAGCTCTTAAACTTAGTTTTTAAACGAAAATCTCCCCTCTCTTGTTTGTGTATATGACTATATGAGTACACAACTTTAGATTTAACTAGTTGAGTAGTATGGAACATAGAAGGGTTACTCTTTTTATCACTAATTGATAAAGTATGAAAGCTCTGAAGCTTAATTTTTTTAAACGGAAATCTCCCCTCTGTTGTTTGTGTATATGACTGTATGAGTGCACAACTTTAGATTTAACTGAGATTAAAAAATTTCTAATGTATCTTACTTAAAATTTGGTAAAATGCTTAAACAATTATCATGGGAAATTACAATCAAAAAGCCAATTAGTGTACAATAATACAATATCCTATGTGTATATAATGTTATATGTATATAATGTCAATAAAGCACACAATTTCATGCAAAGTTCTGAGTTCTTGATCGGCAGACTACAGTACATGTTTTCAGGCACAAATATCCTCACTTCCCAACAATTTTTTCAAAAAAAATATTGCCGTTACTCTAGTTCTTTTTTCCATTTTTTAACCATTATTAAATTTCTCCTTTTTTTTCTTTTTGTTTTTCTAAGTTGTGTACTCAATTGGGTCGTACTCTTTGTTTCTATATAATGCTTGTGGCTCAGGTGCAATATATTCCCACTTCTCTTGCTCAGTACTTCACTCAAACTCGCTCTCTTTAACTCACTGAGTCACTCACCAACTCTGCCTCACCTATGGCTGCCATTTTCAACCTCCTTTTCTCTCTCCTCTTTTGCCTCATTTTTACCTCTCTTCCAGGTAATAAATTTCACACTTTTTGATGCATATTTTGCACATTATACTCATGTAATGCCTTAATCTTCCTTATTTTCTATATTGTTAGTATTTAATTGTGTAATTTAAATACATATTATTGCATATTTTTTGCTTACGTTTCACTCACCATATAATTTGTGTGCTTCATTAGGATTTCGTTGTCAAATTTGTAATTTATAAAATTTGTTATATACACCCGATGTATCGTACAGGGGCATGTGCTCATTTAATCAACAAATGAGCAAATAATATTTTTACTCATTTGTTGATTGAACGAGCAAATGACCAGATGTATATAATAAGCTCTTTGTAATTTAATGTTACTAAGTATACTGTCAACGTGACTATTATTTTCAAATGTCAAAACATATATGGTACTACATGTAAATGACATTTTTATATCAGTTTTAACTATAGAATTTTGTGTGTTTTTGTTCGGATTTAGTTGTCACATTTGTAGTTTAAGCTATTTTTCAACAGGACTACTCTACATTACTTTCACATGTTTGTGAATTTATTTTAATAAATCTAAATGACAATTTTAAGTTTCATTGTTTTGATGAATTAATACTTTAGTGTAGTCTTGACTCTTGAGATTTTGTTACTTTTAGTTTGAACATTTCTAAGATTAACTGTATATTTAAAGAAAATTGGTCACTTTTTTTAAGCTAATAACCTTAAAAGTCAAATCAATTTATATATGACCTGTAGAGTATGTATCAACTTTTATAACTTAGTTAAACCGTGATATATGTTAATTATAAGTTCTTAGATTTGGAGACATAATACTATGTTTGAAATTATTGTTAGATACAAGTATATAATACTCTTCCGTCTCCAAAAGTTCTTTATGTATTGACTTTTTTGGAACACAATCACCATTCAAACAAGATGAACTTTAACTTAGAAACGGAGAATATATTTAAAATAGCAATACAGCAATTAATTAATTCATCTTAAGATGGATTAATAACCTTATATTTTGGTTACAACAATTAATTAATTCATTTTAAGATGGATTAATAACCTTAATATTTGGTTGGAAATGTGAACAGGGGAAGTAAATGGAGCAAAAATGGTGCTAGTGAACAAATGTAGGTACACAGTGTGGCCAGGGATTCAGCCAAGTGCTGGCAAAGAAATCCTAGCTCGTGGTGGATTTCAGCTGCTTCCTAACAAATTTTACGTCCTTAATCTTCCGGCCGGGTGGTCCGGTCGGCTTTGGGGCCGCCACGGATGCCACTTTGATGCTAGTGGTCACGGTACGTGCGCTACCGGTGACTGTGGTGGCTCCCTTTACTGTGCTGGTGCTGGTGGTGCTCCTCCTGCTACCTTAGCTGAGATTACTCTTGGACAAGAGCAGGTATTGTGCTTTTATATTTAGTAATTTCTGTCAATTAATTATTGTTAAAATTTTGTGCTTAAACCAACTAAATTAGTTAACATCTATATATTGATTTAGTGTAGTCATTATTTTTTACTTCGTACATTATATATTTCAATCACCACTAAAATTTTTACCAACTAAATTAATTGACATCCACATGTTATTCAGTGTTGTAGTAACTATTGCCAAATATCACACTTTAGAAATATTATAGCACTATTGTCAAAATTATACAACAGGATGATTATACTTTAGGATTATTACCAGAACAAAACTCCTTTAGTATGTCTTCATGAAGGTAACTCATACGGAGTACTATAAGTCCTTTTGCATTGAATGTGAGTTGAAGTACCACCTAATATATTGGCATTCTTGGTCTTATTTTCATTTACAGAAATAAGATTAAAGAGTTGGTCATGTGAACATGTTAAGGTTTTACCTTTAATGGCCTGAATTTATTCATAATTATCCCATCCAACCCTAAGAATTAAATGAGACAGACTCATTTTAGATGCATTCATGCTCTCTCTTGTTATAAGTGTACATTTGAACCCTTGTCTATTACTATGAAAGTTACATTATTGACACGCTAATATTATTTTGATTAAAACATACAGGACTTTTATGACGTAAGTCTAGTGGATGGTTACAACCTCGCAATCTCAATGGTACCTTTCAAAGGAGCATCAGGACAATGCGCACCAGCAGGATGCATAAGCGACTTGAACACGATGTGCCCGACGGGACTCCAAGTCCGAGGCGCCCGAGGTGGTGTAGTAGCTTGCAAGAGTGCTTGTTCAGCCTTTAACTCACCAAGGTATTGTTGCACAGGCACCTTTGGTAGTCCACAAGCTTGTAAGCCAACAGTGTACTCCAAAATATTCAAGACAGCTTGCCCACGCGCTTACTCCTACGCGTATGATGACCCCACTAGCATTGCTACTTGCACTAGGGCTAACTATTTGGTCACTTTCTGTCCCCACCACCGCCGTTGACTGACTGTTGAGCACTTTAGCAGAACCTCAAAAAAAAAAAAAAGAAAAAAAAAATGTGTTAGTAGATCTATAAGGAAAAAGTAGAGTGTAATTTTGTTGGGGGTTAGTGGATTTTTATTGAATTATGAGGAGATTCTCTTATATATGTCAGATGAATAAGAATATATTAGGTGCATGTCGGTCTACAAGTACTAGTATTAATATAATCTACGTATTATTATGGAGGTGATCTTATGATTTTGTGACATTTGTACGTTCGTTCCTTATTCTTAATAGCTATGTTTAATAATCCGTATTATTAATTGAGTGTTACTTCATCATATTAGGCCATTTTCAATGGTGAGACTTAATTTTGAGTATTGAAATACAAAATGAGTTGTTTTTTTACCTCCAATTGTGATACCTAAGTCCCAATCCACTTCTCAATTTAGCAATTCATGTGAAGTCTAATTTTTCAATGGTGACACTTTTTAAAGTATACTAATGTCACTTTCAATTTTTGGCCCTCCAAATCATATTTTATGTTTTTTTAAGAAAAAAATTAAAATTAAAACTTAAATAAATTACTAAATATATTATAATATTGATAAGGTCCACACTTTTTGTCAAATGAGACTCAAAGTTGAGTATCTAAACTTAGCAACTTTCTTTTGGAGATACTAAGTTTAGATATCAAATTATTGACATTCTTTGCAAAAATACTATCTCTCTCCTAAAAAAAAAACTCACTCAAGGCTCACCATTGAAGAGGGTCTTTATATGAATTTTTTTTTGCAAATTGTAGTCATTTAAAGTTAGGGTCCGTTCTCTTCAGATTATTTTCAGTTCAGTTCAATTCAATTCAGTTCAGTTCTTAATTTCCTTCTCTCATAAAGTATTCACTTCAATTCAGCTCCAATAAGTTCAATATCAGCTCATTTCAGTCAATCAGAACAGACCCTTAGTATTTCGCAAATTGCAGCCATTTAAAAAAAAATGCAAATTACAGCCCAAAAATTGCTATAAATTATAAAATTGCGACCTAATTCAATTTTTTTCATCAGTTTGCGTGTTGAAAAATGTTCGTTTAAGGTTTTAGGGGCCATTTTAGGTCTTAAGGAACCGAATGAGCTCAGAATTTGCAAAAAAATGATGTAAGTGTCTCGTTGTGCTTAACAAAAATGTATCAATTAGTGGGCAACTATTTTTTCCAGTAAAAACGAGATGCTTACATTAAGTTTTTGCCAATTCCGAGCTCAATTTACAATTGACAAAAAAGAGACACTTACTTTAAGTTTTGCCAATTCCGAGCTCAATTTACAATACAAAAAAAAATGAGGCATTTACGTTGAATTTTTGCGGTCATGATTATATATTTTTAGTATTACTTGGAGGTTTTAATACATTTTGTTAGTTCTTGAGTTGAATGATAATGATTCCCGTAATGACATACATTGGTGAAGAACGATATTACATTCTTCATTTCTTCCTCTTCTCATTCTACTATCTTTGTTATATATTATGTGCAATTTTTAAATATTGTGTAGGATTTTTTTGACTTTTACCGCCAAAAACTTTTAAAAGTTGTATTTTACCATCAAAAAATTTTCTATAAATTGTTTTTTACCACCTACCATCAAGAAACCGTTAAATCTAACGGTTGTAAAAAATCTTCGATTTTCGTGCGCAAAGCATGTTCTTCATAGGTTTTAGGGGCGCATTTTGGTCCTTTGGATCCAATTTAAGGTTAGAATTGACAAAAAATAATTAGAAATGCATCGTTTTGTATGTTTCACGCAAATTGAGGCATTTTTAAACCCGCAAAAGAAGCATTTTTGATCATTTTTTGTCTAGGCTGACCTCAAATTGGATCTAAAGGGCCAAAATGCCCCCCCAAAACCCCTAAAGATCATGTGTTTGGAACGAAAATCAAAGAAGTTAAAAAATTCTGTTAGGTTTTTGACGATAGACAGTAAAAAATAATTTTTAAATTTTTTTTGTGGTAAAATAAAACTTTTAAAAGTTTTGGTGGTAAAAGTAAAAAAATCCTATTTTTTACGGAGTATCTCACAAATAATACACAAAAATTGCACATAATATGTAACAAATGTAGTACTCCGTATTAATTCAGTATTTTTCATACCCCAAAAAAAAAGTACATGGACTTATAAATTTTTCCATCTTCTACTTCAAACTCCCACCCAAGACTGCACTTTATCTAGGGGTGAGCATGGGAGGGGCACCTGTATCGTTAGTATTAACGGTTCGGGTACTCGATAACCAATATCACTAAAAGTGATATCTATAAACGGAAACGATAAGTTCGGGTACCCAAATCTTCGGATCAATTATCGGGTACCCAATAAGGTATCCAATAATTGCATAAAAAAAAAAGGTATCCAATAATGATAATTAAACTTAATAATTTAGTTATTATGATAACTTTTATCACTAATTAACAATATTACAATAATACCACATGATCATGACCAAATTATTAATAATATTACTAATCATTGACATTATAAAGTGATTATGAAGTAAAGTAAGACTTTAGATTTTGGAAAAATAGATTTCAGTAGGAAAAAAACAAATAATTGCTTATCAGATTGGATTGGGTAACCGTTAATTTTAAAATGATACCCAATAACCTTACCCAATAACAAATTATCGGAACGGATACCCGAACTGTTATGGTTATCGGATCGAGTACCCTAATTTTCAGAAAGGTTATAAAACGGGTTTTCGAGTTTTTGGTTTTTCGGGTAGTTTTTCTCAGCCCTAACTTTATCTAAAGTGTCATGAACTCATGACAATCTTAAAAATGAATTGGTAGAATCTAACACTTGTTGGTAAAATACCTGTCGATTCCAATAACAAAGTATAGATGATGAAAGGGAAAATACTTGATTGGAGATCTCAATAATACAGTTGTGCCGCAGAACAAAATCTACTACATTAGAAGCGAAATACGCCACCATCGGTACAGGTTTCCTGATGACGCACGCTCCCCAATTTTAACACGACTCTCCTCGTAATTCGTGTACCCGAACCCAAAGTGTGGAATTGCTCAAGAACTGTTCAGAACTATTTAGGTTTTCAATAATGAAAATAACATGTGTGTGAAATAAGAGTTAAGGAGTAGTATTTATAGGAGAAGAAAAAAAAAACAGAAACAAAATAAGGCAAGCCTTCCACGCAAAGCCTATGCCCACGACCGAGCTATAACTCTCTCGCATGAGAGCTCTCGCTCGGCCCTGCCGTAGGCTTTCTGAGCAGCGAGCTATAGTTCTCTCGCATGAGAGCTCTCCCTTGGCCCTACCGTAGGCTTTCTGGGCACGGAGCTCTAGCTCTCTCGCATGCAAGCTATAGCTCGGACCTGCTACAATCCCTTGCTAGCTACGAGCTATAGCTCCCTTGCTAGCTCGGCCTTGCGCGGCTCACTAAACTTGCGTGCTTCATCTCTTTCTCGCTAGCTCTTTGCACACATCGTCACCTGACCACACTCACTTAATAACACTCTGAATTGCATTACAAGGATTAGCAAAACTCCAACAATCCCCCACTAATGCAAACGGACCAGAGATTATGAAATCTGAACAGTAAAATAAAAGGTTAGGTACTTAAGCACTAGTATTCATAAGGTTTGAACTAATACCTTAGTGACACAGGTATTCAACACCCTACTGGTGAGTATCCAAAGGTTTGAACTCTCGGGAGAGAGGAAGGAACATCTATCACATACATCACCTTTTGAGCTTGAGCAATTTTGCCAGTCTTGGCCAACACATTGGGCTCTCATGAGTACTTCAAGAAAATAACCCCGCAATTTTCCCTTAAAGGAGGCCACCCCTTGTACTTACGTAGGTGTTCCATCTGTGTAATACTTACACATTCCCGGCATATCTAGGGTCTTTCCTTGTAGGCTTAAAACACATTCAAGCACCTTGAAAACCCAAGATTCTCTATGCAATGGAATAAGAACATTAAGAATGTAAAGCTCAACCCTATCAATTCAACAGTGCATCTATCGATCCACTGCTCAACGAGCTCTTAGGCTAGATGCATTAAGGGATACTCCCAACCTCAGTCATTCGGTACCACTATTTTTCCCTACTCGAGTAACATTAGAGCTAGTGATTCTAATTCATTTAAGGATCATTGTCGTTCCCTACTCTCAAGCAACTGGCTAGTAGTATTAAGAGCAAGCAACGCTCAACCTCATTGAATCTACCTGGTCAACAAACCACTCAAAAGGAGTTATAGATTAAACATACACAAATGGTGTAAATCCAACAATGAGTCAACCAATATAAGGCTCTAGACTCATTCAGAACAAAAGCTCAACAAATTAAAGCACTTTGGTGTGTCCATGTTAGCTGTCTCAATTGACCACCCAACTTAGGTTATGGACATATTAAGAGCACTTAAAGCTCAACCTGTAAACATCACAAATCTACCAAAACATCTCATAACCATATAAATTAGAGGGTTATTGATCTGTGCCATTTATGACACCTTTAGGCTAGGTTTTCTTTATATTTCTATGCTCGTTTTTAGTCGTTTATGTCGTGTTTTTAGGGAATAATTCTTTATTTGCGTGTTTGTGTGTTAGTTTAGAGAAATGCGTGCTTTTAGTGGTTTTCTTATTATTTTATTCATTTCTCGACTTTTTCCCTCGCTTCTCCGTTTGTTTGACTTGTTTTGTAGGTGTGTCGAGCTTCCCGGGATTTAATCATCAAGGAGGGAGCTCAAGTGCATTCAAGGAATTTAACGGAGCCAAGTTAGGGAAGCCAAACACGCAAGTCAAGCCAATCCAAGAAACAAAGGAAAATGAAGGCTTACAAAGTATAAAAAAGGATCTTTGTGAGTTGTTTCGGCCATATCTCGAGTTGTACAGATCGGATTGTGGTGATTCAAGTTGGGTTGGAAAGTAGACTTGAAGAGCTTTCCAATAATAGGTTGCACGCCTTCATAAAATTCCTAGAACGCGAGTTACAGCCTTCCAAAGTTGGCCTGCAAATCTGCTGCAACCCATTTCTGCCGATTTTGGGCAGTAACTCTCCGCGGGCTGGCCGCGGGCTCCCCGCTGGCGCGGGCCTTGGCCCCGCGGGCGCGGCTTCTGGGGTGTCCGCGAGCGCGATCGATTTCTCCGAGGGCGCGGGCTTCTGGGTCTTTTTACGATTTTAAGTTTCTTTATTCCTTTTGTTTATAGATTGTTTTTGGGGGTTTTTATTATCATTCATTAACATAATTCTTAGTTTTTAGAATAGTTTCTCTCTTAGGTTGAGAGCTTCTCTTTCTAGATTAGGCTAGATTAGGAGTATTTTTAGAGAGAGAAAGTGAAGGATGTCAATGGTGATTGAGAGATTGAAGATACAACGGTGACAATTGTGTTCAAGATCTTCTCTATTATCAATGAGCATTCTTAAATCTATCTCACCTTATTTATTTGTTTAATTTCATGTTTGTTTGGTTTAATTTTGATGTTTGATGCTTGATTAGTGTAATTGTTCTTGGTATTTTGTTGATTCTTGATTTCCATAGTTGTTAGTTGATAGATGATGATTCTTGAATAGTTGTTTGGCTAGGAATTGGGTGAAACTTGTATGATTGATTAATTGTGATTAATTTGGGAGTTGTGTTGATTGATTGTTGAGATTAAAGTGATTAGTGAAGGTTTGCATGTGTGTAATTCAATTAGGCCTTGAGAATTATGCTAGATTGCATTGTAATTGCTAATGACATGAACAATTGATTTAGGAATTGCAATTATCAATTGGTTTTGATTGTGATTCTCTTAGTTTGTTATTCATAGTGAACCCTAGCTTAACAATTAGAAGATAGCTCTTTGATTCCTATTGGTTTCTCTTATCATTAGTCCTCACAACCTTTGATTGGCATGTTCTTCCCAAGTTGTTGCAATTGACATGATTACTTGTTGATCCTCGTTCCTAGTGTTTTATTTCCTTAGTTACTTGTTTTGTTAGTTGTTAGTATTCTCTCTTACCTTTGTCTTCGACCTAGCTTAGGCGCATAATTGAAAGTGCTTGAACATTACCGTTCCTTTGGGTTCGACCCTTGACTTGACTCTATACTCGTATTTAGGTTTGTTAAGTGTTTATAAATTTAGTTTGATCGAGGGAAGATTAGATAACGACCTAGTTTCCCCCCCATCAGTTATCAAGACCACTTCAGAACGTAGACTCGTCATTTAAAACTTCGTCACTGGAATAATTTAAAATACCCCATAGGAACTTAAATATATTCCCTTAGACAGTCAAGCACTTATTAGTGCTTCATCCTTGTATAAGGACCTACTTGATTCTTCTTTGCTTTCTGTAGGGAATATTTCAAGTGTTATCCCTAGCTTGAACCCCACTGTGATCATACACTAAAGTACGGTGGCGTCCAAAGGGAAAGAAGATAGAGCAAAAGAGTCGCCAACAAGTTTTATAGGAACTTGTAAACCGTTCACGAGGTGAAGGTTAGACCCCTTAACGATCCAAGATATCGTCAACTCCATAAGGTCTTGAACCAAATAGGGTTCGGGGATGAAGGTACAAATCCAACCTAAAAGAGATTGAACCTGCCCTAATAATAGACCTCTACTTTATTCTGATCGTATTCATGTGCGCTTTCTGACTAACATGCAATCAATAGGATTAACCCTAAACTTGTTTATCTATGTTGGTTGAATATTAATGCACAAATAAAATCTATTATTGGCGATCACTTGAATCATAATCAAATTAACCCTAACAAGATTATTAATTATCTTATTAAGCATGATTACAAGTACCAATTCCCTTTAAACATGTATAAAAGGTGTGATCAAGTAATAAAAATAAATATATCAAGCAACATAATAAATAATCATCATAATAATAATAATCAATAATCATGTTAAAGCATAATAAAAATAGCAAGATCCTAGGCATGATACTAACAAGATCAATAACAACCCCTAGCATGTCACTAAGCAATAAAAATCAAAGCTTTAACCCTAACATGATACTAACAATCATAAATATTAGGAAGAACATAAAAGGCATCATAACAATCATATTTAATATTAAAGTTACCCTAGACATGATACTAGGAATATCATAATAACAACCTAAACATGATTCCTACATAATAATAAAAACCATTAAAGTACTTACTTGGATGCCTCGTACCTCTTTCTAATAACAAATTACACGCGTTAGTACCTTCAAGGAAAAAAATAAACAAAACAATTGAATTAAATAATTGAAAGAGAGATTTGGGACCAAACCCTCAGAAATTAAACCTTTCACGTGTAGGGCGAAGGCAAATTCGAATATGGCTAGGTGTATCTAAGTCTTGCGAATGCGGAATTTTGTATTTGAGAGAAGGCTAGTTTAGAAAAGAGAGAGAGAGAGTAATCAAGAAAATCTTGATAAGAGTTGATGAGAATTGGTGAAAATTGATGAAAACTGATGATTGTTGATGATTGAAAACGGAGTTTTTACGACGTTATTTATAGAGAAAATCAGCCAAAAAGATAAAATATCAAAAACAGTGTTCTGACGCGTAAAACAGAAATTAGCGCCAAACGCTGACCTTGGCGCCAGACGCTAAGGCTAGCGCCAGAAGCTAAAGCTAGCGCCAAGCGTAGCGTCAGGCGCTACAGCTGGCGTTTGACGCTGACTAGGAATTTGACGCGTTTTCTTAAAATCAGATAGAAATTGCCGTACAGGAGGATAAAATCGTATTTTCCTCAAAAAACGTTCTTTGATTCTAATTAAAACTCTAAAAAGTCAACAAAAGTCAATTTATCAATGCTAATTGAATTAGGAATGAAAAGAACCTTCTAGAAGAATCTAGAAGACTAAAACCATTCCTAATTGCATTAGGAATGATAAATCCATATTAAGCCCTCCTCTAGATCATTGGGCCGCATATAAGGCTCAAACCGGGCTCAGTTTAGTAATTTGGCCATAACTTCCTCAATATTCATCGAAATTGGGCTTATAATATATCGTTGGAAAGGTCTTTTCAAACCCTATCCATCTACACTACTATTGGACCCATATCATGGACCAACCAAACTGGATTGGTTGTTTTCTTAAAATAGGTTTTCAAAAACAGAGAGAAGAGAAAAGAAATTAAAACTTTCCGCAACACTAAACTTTCCACACTTTCACTTCATTCGATTATGATTTGACGTGAAAGGTACTCATCATCGGGTTTGGTTTTGGGGAGAAACAAATGGGTGTCTACAGAAGCCCCCACTTTGACTGAGTTTGGAGAAACGCGAGTTTCAAAAACGAAAGTCAAAGTAGCGATAAGGACGGAGAATGATTTAGAACGTTCTGCGATCCTAAATCACTCTTGTAACGCCGATACCTGCAAACTAGCGTTAGTCAAATAGATAAGAGAGTTAAGAAACGCGTATCTTGCACCGTCGAGCTCACGTCTCTGAAAGTAACCGATTTGCTGCTGTATCGTTGTTTTGATGACCTCCTGCCAAGAGAATGCCATCCTGCTTGAAAACCGCTACGCTTGTAACTGCTTCCAATATTGAAGATTGCTTCACTTGAAACGATCCTCTTTTGCTTTAATAATATTCCACGTCCAAGGGAATACTATCGAAGATTGCTTCGCTTGAAACAATCCTCTTCCGCTTTATGACCATCCTCCACGTCTAAGGGAACATGATCGAAGACAACTTCGCTTGAAATCACCTTTAGTTGTTTGTGACAACTCTCCACAATTTTAGGGAACGCCATCTTGATGTTTCGATGTTCACTCGTCTCTGAACAAAGAGCTTCATTTTTTTTGATTTGTTCACGCGCCTCTGAACAAAGAGCTTCTTTTTTTTAATATGTCCACGCTTCTCTGAACAATAGAGCTTGAATATAGGATGCCCACGCGTCTCTGAGCAAAAGAGCTTTGATGACATGTCCACGCGTCTCTGAACGAAAGAGCTTCGATGATATGTCCACGCGTCTCTGAACAAAAGAGCTCGATGTCCACGCGTCTCTGAACACAGAGATTTTGAATGATGTGCCCACGCGTCTCTGGAGAAAAAGAGCTTGATGACATGTCCACGCGTCTCTGAACAAAAGAGCTTCGATGATATGTCCACGCGTCTCTGAACAAAAGAGCTTGATGTCCACGCGTCTCTGAACAAAGAGCTTTTGAATGATATGCCCACGCTTCTTTGGAGAAAAAGAGCTTGATGATATGTCCACGCGTCTCTGAACAAAGAGCTTTTAAATCTTGAATGTTTGTTGCGACAATATTCCGAAGAAAAATTTTCGAAGACCAACGCTTGCCGATCTCTAAAGCTTGCTTGAACTTTGCTTCCGCTATGCCAGTACGTCGGCGGTTTGCTGCTTGTGAACCATTATATCCGTGATAAGCCAACGCTTAGGCGCTTTAAGCTAAGTGAGACAATCTTTCGTCAGGTCGATCACTTATTGCGACTGTAATCAAACCGACTACTTAATCATGTCAAATTGTTTATAGGGGCTAACTGGCGTACCAAGGAACCCGAAATTGTTGTATGAGGTCGAAATCACCTTTCTGAGAGGCTTCGAGCTCTGTCGCTGCTGAAATATCTCTGGCGCCAAGGATTGACTCTGTTGCCAGACGCTGAGATCTAGTGCCAGGCGCTAAAAACTATTGCCAGACGCTGGATGTTTTCGCCTGGTGCTCGAGTAGGGTCTTCCCTATTCTGCTGCACCTGTATTAATTTTGACTATAGAACTTTGCTAATCTCTTTAATTATTTTAGGGTTGACCTAAGGCTTAATGTCGCTTGACTTATTGACTTGACACAATTCAAGGCATAAACTTGACTCGCTGTGATTGACTCGAGGTTGACTCGACTCGAAGTGAAATGACACGTGTGACTCATGACCCGTGTGTGCATTGTATTATGACTGTGCGACTCGAAAATGAAAAAAAGCAAAAAAAATTCCGTCACTTTTGTGGAGGGTACCGACTTTCTCCCGAAAAAGAAAGACGCAAAAAAGAATCGAAGTGAAGTTTTTTAAGGTGCATGTTGAATGAGCTTAATAAAATGTTGTTTGATACTATCTCTCAAGGTGCAAGGATTAATCCATCCTAGGCTATCTCAATGGTTGACTCAATGATGAAAGTATTTGGGTAACTTAGGCACGGAGGCTAAGCACTTCATACTTCGTGATGCAATGACAATTATGATTGATGAGTGATGTTGATATGACAAGGCATGCTTCAACGTTGTGTTAAGATTCCAGACAAAGGGTTCCTAATGGAAGTATATTTGGTCATGTATCTGTGATGTGTGTGATAGTGACACTAAAGTTAGGCCGCAAAGGCTAAGTGTGTGGAGAAAATATTATTTTTAGAAGAGTCAAATAATGGTGACTCTTAGGCTAGGTAAGCTAATGATGTAGGGATCAAGCCCCCAAGTCTAGCTCTAAGTAGATAGGGATGAGCATAGGGAATACCTTGATATGATCATGGTGTGAGAATGTGAATATGAATGCATGTTTATTACGGCCGTACCTCGATGTGAGTTTGCCTACGTATCCGTTAGGAATCAGGCCGAACGTAGCTCTAGCCGAACCTCGCACAAGTGTGTATACCTCAAAAAGGTCTTTTGAAGGGTTGTAACGTGGTTAGGCTAAAGGTTATAGAAGAAAGGGACAAAGGCTCAAGACCCTTGATAAGCCCCCCAAGGTGTGCAACCTTGATTTTGAATCTTTATATTTTTATGCTTGAGGCATCTCACTTTTGTTTTTATTTCTTTTTATTTTTGCTTTAGCATTTATTTATTTTTATAAGTGTGGGCAATCCCGATCATGCGGTCTATCACTCACTTGGCATTCATGTTTCTCAGGCACGGTACCGAGCACTCGATAAGAGACGCAATCTGAGGCGTGTTCATATCAAAGACATTGGAACACTTTCCCTTTTGTACACTTTTATTTATTTATTTTTTTGCTTTTTCTTATTTTTGCTATTTTAATTTTTTGAATCACTCAAGCTTTTTTATGAAATTGAAAATTTCATAAGTTGCACACCATCCCATCCCAAAGTTAGGTAGATGTAGGTTGAAAACTGAAAGGTCTATCGTTAGACGAGGCTCAAAGTGGTTTATGAAGAAAGGTTTGTAAATTAGAAAAGTGAAAGACACTATGATGTGGCTACAAGGGGTGCCTCAAATCATTGGTATACCTCGAGCTTAGTTTGACATGTTTTTTTTTTTTTTTATTTTTTTTTTTTTATAAATGTAATGAAATGATCATATGCAAGAAAATAAATGCTCATTTTATTAAAAAGGGGAAAAGAAAGAATCTACAAAATTAATCTAAGGGAAAGGAAAGGTGCCTATGCTAGACTTATTGGGGAAAGGGTAAATAAAGAAAAAGAAAAAAGAGGTCATGAAATCTTGTCGTTGAAGCTCGCCTCTTGTCTTGTATTGTTTGCTTTATCATCACTCGCTCTTCTTGTTAACTTGAGGCATGGGAAGCTTGTTATTATCAAGAAAATGTTGGATAGCCTCCTTTAGCTTCCAACAGCTCTCAGTAGCATGACCCCTACCTTAATGGTACTTGCAGCGCGCATTTGGATTCCAAGTAGGCAATCTCTTCTCAAGCGGGGGATCTTGAAGAGGTCCAATAGGAGTAATGAGTCCCTTGGCATGGAGTCGATCGAAAGCGTCATCGTAGCTAATTCCAATAGGGGTAAAATCCTTTTTTGTTGCTTCCTAAATCCTCGATTATCCATGGATAAGATCTCATTAAGGTAGAAAGTACCTACACTGTTACTAGAGTAGGTGTTTTCGGAAGAAGAAGGACAATCGTTCTTCTTCCCTTTACAACCACTGTTACTATCGTTACTAATCTTGGCCTTCTTGTTGCGCGGAGGAACATGAAGGAAATTTGAATCAATGAAGTCTTGAACACGATCCTTGAGGGCGAGACACTTTTCGGTAGTGTGACCGCGACCTCTATGGTATCGACAATAGGAATTTGGATCCCAATTTGGATAACTTTTTTTAGGTGGAGAGTCTTGACTGGGACTAATGGAGTGAATATGACCTTGATCATGAAGACAGTCAAAATCTTCATTGTAAGTCATTCCTATTGGTGTGTATTCTTCAATGGTCCATTTTGCCCGTGGCTTAGGAGCATTGAGTTCTTCATTAAACCCTTGGCGAGAATTTTATTCGATAACCGTCACCCGATTTGCTAGTCCTTCTACCACATTCAAGAGCATGGCAACGACATCTTGCAGTTTTCGAACATCCTCTTTTAGACTTGACGATTCTTCCCTGGCATTATCTAAGAAAAGACTTTCATCCTCCCCAATCATGTCCACTTCATCGAGAGAGGTTATATAAGCTGTCTCGATCATGGGCTCTCCTACAGGTGTGATAAGAAGTGATGGATCGAAGGATGCTTGATCTTCTTCGATGGCTAGAATTTCAGAAGTTTCATTGTTATCGATCAGATCTTGAATAGCTTCTTTGAGTTTCTAACACTCCTCAGTGTCGTGACCCTTTCCTTGGTGATATTTGCTGTGCTTATTAGGGTCCCACTTAGGTGGCCTGGCTTCTGGAACTGGATCTTTGATGGGCCCTATGGGAATGACTAGCCCTTTGTGATGTAGCATCTCAAAAGCTGTTTTATAACTCATACCTAGTGGAGTGAACACCCTTTTTGACCTTTGGATTCGTGATTTAGAGGCGTTCGTGGCATGTACCTCATTAATGGGAGAGGAAGAAGAAGGATGGTCGTTCTTCTTTCCTCTCGCACTATTATCTTTCCGAAGGTCATCTTCAATGTCAATGCCTATATTATAGACAGCCTTGAAAGTATTCAAGTTGTGTTGGTACTTTAAGTGCCTTGAATACTTCCCTTGGAGATTCTTGATAAACATCCTCACAGATTCTTTTTCGGTAGGAACTTTAACCATGTTAGCGGAAGTTTCCCTCCATTTATTCAAGAAAGATGTGAGCCCTTCGTTTTCCTTTTGTTTTAACATCTCAAGTTGTCTATGGTCTGTTTCGTCTTGGATGTTGCACTTATATCTATCTATGAAAGCGTTTGTTATCGATTCCCAAGAAGAGGTTTTCTCTTTGTCAAGGGAAAAGAGCCATTGTTGACAAACGGTCTCGAGAGATAGTGAGAACAGAGAGGGGAAAACCTTCTTATTGATACCCTTAATGCTCATTATAGTTTCAAAAGCTCTTAGATGAAAGTAAGGGTTATCTGTTGCCTTGAATTTTGGGATGTCAGTGGCGTTAAACTTATGCGGAAGAAGTTCCTTGTCCAGCAAGACCCCTTGTGAACTAAGGCCCTGAAATTTATAGTCACTAGATAGCTTGCTCAAACTTTCTTGCATAAGGTTCATTTGTTGTTGCTTCACAGGGTCATCAATTTTGAGGCTTAAAGCCTTTAACACCTCAGTCACGTCATTCAATTGATTCCTAAGTTCATTGACCTCTTCTTGACTTGCCATTATCTTTTTGCCTTCCTCTTTTGACGAAATGGTTGATCAAAAAGTGAGACTTTGAATAAAGAGGTTGTCCTTGATTAATCGCCCTTCTCTCCTCGACCAAGTACTGTGGAAAAGGAATTTGGGGATATTCATTGTTAATTATTTGACTTAAACTTTATTCAACATGCAATGGATGGAGGAAGTGACACTAGTAGAAAAATTGAAAATGCCACCGCTTAAAGGCCACCGGTTTTTGTAAACCGGTGGTTTAAAAAATGGGCGGGCATAAGGCAAATATTATTGCCACCGGTTCAAACCGAACCCGTGGCAATAATTCTTAAGGCCACCGGTTTTGAACTGGTGGCAATATTTGAATAAAAAAAAAGCGTGCCCTTGTTCTTCTCTTTCCCCATTCTCTATACTTCACTGTTTTATTTCGACCAAAACTCCACGAGCCGCAGCAACGAATCACTCTTGCATTCAAACCCTACCACCACACACTCCACCAGTGACGCCACAGCCACCGCACCACCATCCACCACCTCCGCACTCCCTCCACCACATGCGCACACCTCTGAACCTCCTCCACCACAGAGCAAAGCAGCAAGCAGCCACCACAGGGCGAATTTTCGAATTTTCGGGGGAACTCCCTCCACCACTGACCAGGTGCGTGGTCCGTCCACCACCTGTCACCACTGACGCCACAGCTACCGCACCACCATCCCATAGCCACCGCACGAATTTTCAGGTTATTTTTTGGTAATTTTTTCTGAATTTTCTGGGTTTTTTTGTTGTTGGTAGGGTTAAAAGTTGAGAGAATGCATCTTTAGAATGCAAGAAATTGATTAATTGTGTGTATCTTTAGAATGCAAGAAATTGATTAATTGTTCATGAATTAGGTTATTTTTTGGTTATTTTTTCTGAATTTTCTAGGTTTTTTTTGTTGTTGGTAGAGTTAAAATTTGAGAGAATGCATCTTTAGAATGCAAGGAATTGATTAATTGTGTGTATCTTTAGAATGCAAGAAATTGATTAATTGTTCATGAATTAACAGTATAATGGAAAATATATTTTGAATAATTTTTTTATTTCTTTCACCGTATTATTATTATTATTATCAATTTGTTGTTGTTGCTTAATTTTTGGTTAATTATAGTATGAATTGAATTGTTTTGGAGTGAGATTGAGGAGTAATCCGTTTTAGATTACATTACATAATGAATTTCCTAATGCTTTTAGGAAATATATGGATTATGGAGTATAATTTGATATGTTGGAGTGGTGTTAAATTGATTGTTAGGTTTTATTAGGAAATTTTGAATAAATTAGAGATTATTAGTAACCTTGTTACTTAATTAGTTGAATTTGGTAGTATATTGTTGTTTTAATTTATTTTATATTATTATTATTATTATCAATTTGTTGTTGTTGCTTAATTTTTGGTTAATTATAGTACGAATTGAATTATTTTAGAGTTAGATTGAGGAGTAATCCATTTTAGATTACATTACCTAATGATTTTCCTAATGCTTTTAGGATATATATGGATTATGGAGTATAATTTGATATGTTGGAGTGGTGCTAAATTTATTGTTAGGTTTTATTAGGAAATTTTGAATAAATTAGAGATTATTAGTAACCTTGTTACTTAATTAGTTGAATTTGGTAGTATGTTTTAATGTGTAATTTTAGGCTGTTTTATAGTTCTTGACACTAGTAGAATAAATGTGATGGGAAGCCATAATAGGCAAGCGGTTTACAAAATCCGCTTCCTATTTAATTAATAAAAAAAAAGAGAGAGAAGTGAATTGGCAAGCGGTTTTGGCGCGAACCGCTTGCCTTTTAACTAATGGCCAGCGGTTTGGCCTTGAACCGCTTACCATTAGTTAAATTTGCAAGTGGTTCAAGGCCGAACCGCTTACCATTTTTAAAAAAAAAGCGGGCTATACGTTACCCTCTCTTCTCCTCCCTGAAATTTCATCACTTCACTTCCCAAAAATTTCAAGTCACCCGCCTTCACTCCTCTTCTCTGTCTCCCTCGTCCTCACCTCTCTTCTCACTTCTTCAGATTCCGGCCACCACCACCACCACTCCATTCATATACTTTTTTTTTTTATTTGGCTATTAAATTGCGAAGCTGCGTTATGGGTCGTGGGTCGAGGCTGCTCGAGGCTGCTGGTGGTTGGTCGAGGTCGCTGGTGGTTGCTCGAGGCTGCCGGTGTTTGCTGGTGGTGTTCGTGGGTGCACTTGGTGGTGGTGTTCATGGGTGCACTTGGTGGTGGTGTTCGTGGGTGTTGTTGAACTGAGCCCAAGCACGACAACTCTCTGTTGTCTCTCTCTCTCCCTCCAATTGTCATTCTCATCCCTTAATCTTTGTCTTTCTCACTCTCAAATTAGGGTGAGTTCTTGCTAAATTTTAGTTTCATATGTATTAATTAGTATTAATTGTTTGTTATTCCAAAATTTCAAGTTAGGGTTTCAAGTAGTTAACACAAGTTTCATATGTGTATATATATATATATATATATATATATATATATATATATATATATATATATATATATATATATATTGTTTGAATTTGAGTAGCTTTAAATGAAATTTATGAATAGAATATATATTAGTCAACATTTTAGTTTGTTAAATGTGGTTAGTAAATTGCAATGTATGAATATAATGGATTTCTATATACATATATATACATATATATATATAAGTAAACTTAGTTTGATTGTATGTACGTTAATTTAATTATTAGCACTATTTAAATGAATGAACTTGTTTATTGTTGAATGTCAAATAAATGCAAATAATAATTGAATGCTTGCATCATCATTTGCTTAGATACCCGTTCGAGTCTTTCTCAATAGGAGAAAGTCTTGAATAGTCCCCAGTTGGGACTGTTCTTGGACGTTTAATCTCACTTAGGTAGTGAATGTATGTCTCTTTTTCAATTTTAAGGAATATCCGGGCTTCTCATTTTCTCACCATGTTCTCTGGGTACATATGTATGTAAGTTATAACCTACATCGTGTACTTGGGGAATTTGGGGGAAATGCTGCCGGATTTTCCTTAAAATTGAAAAGTTGACATACATTCACTAGTGAGATTAGACGTTCAAGGATGGGTTAGGTTGGAGTGATAAGGACCTTTTGGGAGCATTCATTTTTACGATATATGGATGATATATATGCTATGTACTTTGGTTGACATAATATATGTTACATTTATCATTGTTTGAAATGTGTTGGTATGTTTAAAGGCAATTTAAAGCGTCAATGGATCGCGGTTGGATGTATGGTAGACGTGATACATTGGAATTTTTTAATGGGGTTCAAGAGTTTTGCAAGAGTGCTTCACAGTATCAGCTTAGAATGGGTGTCAATTTCCTTTATTGTCCTTGTGTCAATTGTAATAATGTCATAAGGGTCAATAGTGTGGATACCATCATGACTCATGTACAATGTCATGGGTTTAGGCCTCAATATCATGTTTGGGTTTGGCATGGTGAGAAGGGATCGTATAGGGAGAATGTTGTTGGCAATGATTCCCGGGTTTTTTTTTTCCTTTTTTTTCATTTTTTTTCTCTTGCCTAACGTGGATGTTTGCGCCAATTACAGAGTATGTTCCATATTCCTGATGAGCCGGCTAAGAGAAAAGTCTTTGAAGCTTTTGTACAAGAGAGATTCAAAAACTTCAAGAGTTACTTGAGGACGAGATGGATCCATAAGAAAAGAAGGAGAAGACCAAAGAAATATGTGCCTGCTGATGGAGAAGAAGAGAAACCTGATAAGAAACTGTGGGATTTATATCCACAAATAACGGTGAAGGATTGGGAGAAGTTTGTGGAAAAATCTTCCACTAGGACCGCACTTGTATGTTTTTATTTATCAATAGAGTCGGCTACTCATATTTAGTTTCTTACAATGACTGATGCTAACATATATTTCTGAATGTGTAGGAAAAAAAGCAAACAAGCTAGAATCAATGCCGGAAAGAAATTGTATAGTCATCATATGGGTTCTAAGACCTTTGTGGAGTCAAGACCAAAGTGGGTCAAAGCGGGACTATACCCCAAATCCATAATGTCATCAACTGATAAACCACTTTCATCCACGGTCACAACTTTGGTTAATCGTGCAATTGACTGGTGGTGTGCTATGCATGGGATGGACAAGAAAACCGGCAAGTATGTCATGCAACCGGATAAGAAAGTAGTAGCAGATGCACTTGTAAGCAAACTTTTCTACTTATTAATTATATTTCCTTGTCAAGTACATTGTATTTAGATCTGATAAATTTTTGTGTTGTTACAGCTCGAGCATACTTCGGAAGTGATTGAAGGCAAACTGACTCCAAGCATCGAACATGATCCTTTCACCTTAGCTTTGGGAAAACCATACCACCCTGGGCGAGTAATTGGTTTTGGCGGGAAACAACTAGGGTGGGAGAAGGTGATGGGTTCAGAATACACCAAATCAGGAAAAAGCAGATCAAGTGTTAATTCGCCACATCGGATTGATGAGAAGGAAAAGGAATCAATTAAGGCGGAGATACGCGCGGAGCTGGAAGAGCAGATGCAAAGTCAATTCAATGCCATTCTGAAGCACATGAACTTGCCGCTTTTTCCATTTCCCTCGAGTACCCCAGTAGACTCATGTAGTCACCTAGGAGGCCCCGAGGACAATCCATCAGTTGAGAAAGAGGTAATTTTAGTACAAGGACGAATTACGTCATATGAAGTTCGTCAAATGAGGTCGTTTTCATGTTTAATTATTTTACTTTTGTAGGATCCTAGTCCTATGGATGCAGAGTCATTGAAGAGAGCAAATCCGATGCCTGAACCTTTCCCAGATGTTAAGGTGAACTTCACTACGTAATCAGCTTTTCTTATGTTAGGCTTTCGTTTTTTATTTCATAACTTATGTCCTAACTCCTAATAAAATATGTAGGAAGAGACGCCTTGTGAGCTTCTTCACCCCGGGGAAAACACCGGTGGACAGTTGCAGTTGGTGGGGTATGGTAGTGCACAACCTTTTGACAAGGTCCATTGTAAGTCTAATACTAGCACCCATTATATCTCGGTCGGGATCGATTCTATAGTTGCTGGGTTTGAGGACTTACCACTACTGGTTCCTAGAGAGGAATATGATTTTTTTAAGTTGCATGACGTGAACGGGAGCTTTGTGCAATGGCCACGTGATCGGTTGAGGTTGGTAGGAAGGGTAAGTAAACACTACTTGTATGTTACTAGATTAACATGTGCTTTGTGCAATGACCATGTTCTTTTATGCTACTAGATTACTATGGAAAATCAGTCCGCTAAAAGGAAGAAGGTGGAGAAGCCAAAATCCAAGGAAGAAGGTCCTCCGAAGATGGAACAAGGACAAGTGTCGAAGAAGAGTTCGAGAGCTTCATGTACTCCACAGGTAGAAGCCAATCTCCTTAGGTCGCTTTCGAAAGCATGTACTTTTCTTCACAACCGTGTTAGTGAGTTGCATACGGGTACACATATTCAAGTGAACTTGCCTAAGGCATTGTTCCACTATGATGAGGATGCGATCGCATACATTTCTAGAGAGGATGTGACGGAATTTCTAATCGGTTCCATGCTTAACATTTCCATCATTCAAACTTTCATGAGGTAAATTAACGAGACTATTTCTAAACATATTGTATTTTTGATATTTTCGTACCAAAACAATGCAACTAGTAATTAGTTGCACACATTACTTTCTTGAAGGTCACTACAGGAGCTCCTTGCTAGTAAACCCGATGGTAAAGCAGTAGTTGGGTGGTTATGCCCCGAGCAGACCTCTGTAACCAAATGCTTGCATAACCCTCGTGATGTGATAGATTACCTTGAGCGGGGTATTAGAGAATCAATGCGTGCGGGAAACAAGTTCATATTAGCCCCTTGATTTGAGGAGTAAGTTTAAATATATCACTCTTAATTTGTTTGTTAAGTATAGATGTTGACGCATAACAATTGATGGATTGATATTTGCTTTAATATATATGTAGTCTACATTGGAGCCTTATGGTGATTTGTGTTTCCAATAACACAATCTACTACTTTGACTCGGCTCGTATATGGCCACCAAGGAAGTTGCTAGTGAATAACCTATTGAATAGGTACATACCGCTTCCTATATAGTGTTTTGTATCATCACCTAAGTGATTGAGTGGCTATGTTCCTAAATTGTTTGTTTTTTATTTTTTCGAAGTGTTATGAAGAAGTTGAATTGTCGTTCGGTTGCGGGTCCCACGTGGAAATATTTGAAGGTAAAGCCTTGATATATTGATTTAATTAATAAAATTGCCTTGAGTTATGGCTATGCATGACTATTTTAACTTTGTGTCATGTTAGTGTGCGCAACATGACAACGGCGTTGATTGTGCCCTGTACGTGATGAGGTTTATGCATGACATGGTCAATAGGTGCACTGAAGACCAACACATTGAGGAGGTACTTGTTTTTACTTTTTTCGGTTCGATTTTGATAAAGGTCGTCCTAAATCTAAGTAGAATGCTAATTTGCTATGATTCCAAACATTAGAAACCTAAGACTAGTTGTAATTGACATGTTATGATAAAGAAATAGCTCATTAGATAAGAAATGTAGAAATCGGGCAAAGTAGTAGTGAAATAGGCGATTTTGGGTAAAAGACGTCCTAAAACTTAGTAGAATGCTAACTTGCTATGATTTCAAACATTAGACACCTAAGACTAGTTATAATTGACATGTTATAATAAAGAAATAGCTCATTAGATAAGAAATGTAGAAATCGGGCAAAGTTGTAGTGAAATAGGCGATTTTGGGTAAAAGTCGTCCTAAAACATAGTAGAATGCTAATTTGCTATGATTTCAACCATTAGACACCTAAGAATAGTTATAATTGACATGTTACGATAAAGAAATAGCTCATTAGGTAAGAAATGTAGAAATAGGGCAAAGTAGTAGTGAAATAGGCGATTTCGGGTAAAAGTCGTCCTAAAACTTAGTAGAATGCTAATTTGCTATGATTTCAAACATTAGACACCTAAGACTAGTTATAATTGACATGTTATGATAAATAAATAGGTCATTAGGTAAGAAATGTATAAATCGGGCAAAGTAGAAGTCACATAGGCGATTTTGGGTAAAAGTCGTCCTAAAACTTAGTAGAATGCTAATTTGCTATGATTTCAAACATTAGACACCTAAGACTAGTTGTAATTGACATGTTATGATAGAGAAATAGCTCATTAGATAATAAATGTAGAAATCGGGCAAAGTAGAAGTCAAATAGGCGATTTTGGGTATAAGCCGTCCAAATACTTAGTAAAACCTCCTTCTGATGCGATTACAGACCTTAGACACCCAAGACTAGTTAATATGGGTCTTCTCTAAGGACAAATTAGGTCATTTGATACAAAATGAAAAAAATGGGAAAGTGAGCACCCGAGGCAACTACAACACCCGAGGCAACAACCTCGGGTTATGCCAGGTAGCTGCAAGCAGCCACCAGGCAAATGCAACAGCTACCAGGAAGCCGCAGCAGCAGCCTAGGCAGCTACCCAGGCAGCCGCAGCAACAGCCTAGGCAGCTGCACAGGCAGCCGCAGTAGCAGCCAGGCAGCTGCACAGGCCGCTGCAGTAGCAACCTAGGCAGCTGCACAGGCCGCTGCAGCAGCCACCAGGTAGCTGCACATGCAGCTGCACCAGCCACCAGGCTGCTGCCAAGACAGCTGCAGCAGCAGCCCAGGCAGCACCCAAGGCAGTTGCAGCAGCCGTGCAAGCAACCGAGCCGCTCCAAAAGCCATGGGAAGCAGCCCGGGGAGTAATTTATTGGCCTATTCGTGGCACCTCATGCTATTTTGTGTAATTTTTACGTAATTGTTAGTGTATATGCTAAATAAGTCACTTACGCCGATTTTTGTTAAAAATCGTACTAAAACTTAGTTGGGTGCTCATTTGATGTGATATCATAAATTACATGCCTAAGACTAGGTATTATGGGCATGGTTTGAGAAAAAAAATTCAAACGAAATAAAATGTAAAAAATGGACAAGTAGAAGTGGAATAGGCGATTTTGGGTAAAAGTCGTCCTAAAACTAAGTAAAATGATCTTTTTCTATGATTTAAAACAATATAAACCTAAGATTATTTAATAATGATAAGTTATGATAAAGAAATAGCTCATTATATAAGAAATGTAGAAATCGGGCAAAGTAGTAGTGAAATAGGCAATTATAGTAAAAGTCGTCCTAAAACTAAGTAGAATGCTAATTTTCTATGATTCCAAACATTAGACACCTGATACTAGTTTTAATGGACATGTTATGATAAAGAAATAGCTCATTAGATAAGAAATGTAGAAATCGGGCAAAGTAGTAGTGAAATAGGCGATTTTGGGTAAAAGCCGTCCTAAAACTTAGTAGAATTCTAACTTGCTTTGATTTCAAACATTAGACACCTAATACTAGTTATAATTAACATGTTATGATAACGAAATAGGTCATTAGGTAAGAAATGTATAAATCGGGCAAAGTAGTAGTGAAATAGGCGATTTTGGGTTAAAGCCGTCCTAAAACTTAGTAGAATGCTAATTTGCTATGATTTCAAACATTAGACACCTAAGACTAGTTATAATTAACATGTTATGATAAAGAAATATCTCATTAGATAAGAAATGTAGAAATAGGGCAAAGTAGTAGTGAAATAGGCGATTTTGGGTAAAAGTCGTCCTAAAACTTAGTAGAATGCTAATTTGCTATGATTTCAAACATTAAACACCTAAGCCTAGTTATAATTGACATGTTATGATAAAGAAATAGCTCATTAGATAAGAAATGTAGAAATCGGGCAAAGTAGTAGTGAAATAGGCGATTTTGGGTAAAAGCCGTCCTAAAACTTAGTAGAATGCTAATTTGCTATGATTTCAAACATTAGACACCTAAGAATAGTTATAATTGACATGTTATGATAAAAAAAATAGCTCATTAGATAATAAATGTAGAAATCGGGCAAAGTAGTAGTGAAATAGGCGATTTTGGGTAAAAGTCGTCCTAAAACTTAGTAGAATGCTAATTTGCTATGATTTAAAACATTAGACACCTAAGACTAGTTATAATTGACATTTTATGATAAAGAAATAGTTCATTAGATAAGAAATGTAGAAATCGAGCAAAGTAGTAGTGAAATAGGCGATTTTGGGTAAAAGCCGTCCTAAAACTTAGTAGAATGCTAATTTGCTATGATTTCAAACATTAGACACCTAAGACTAGTTATAATTGACATGTTATGATAAATAAATAGTTCATTAGATAAGAAATTTAGAAATCAGGCAAGTTAGAAGTCAAATAGGCGATTTTTGGTAAAAGCCGTCCTAAAACTTAGTAGAATGCTAAATCGGGCAAGTTAGAATGATGTTTGAAATATTTAACATATACATTATTATTTTTTAATTATTAGTTTGAATTTTATGTAATATATGAATGGTATTTAATGTTTGGTATTTTTTCTTTCCAAAGGTTTGTAAGATTCACAGGGAAGGCCCTTTGACAAGGGAAGAAGTTGATGAAATTCGCGACATGTGGGCTTTTTTTGTGACATTTGATGGCATCTAGGTAGAATATATAATATATATGTGTTAGATAATGAATGAGATTGAGTTTTTTTTATTATGAACAATTAATATTTAGTTACTTTATCTTTTTTATTTTTTTTAAATATATATGTACATTATATTACTTATTTGTAATTAGTACTATATATTATTTATGAGTTTTATATATGTTATTATTAATATGCATTTTATTGTTATTGAATTATTATTATTCCAAAATTTGTAATATTTTTAATTAATTAATAATAATATTAATAATAATAATAATATTAATAATAATAATAATTTTTAAAATTACAGATTAATGTGCATATCAAAACAGGTCACTAATAATATTATTATTATTAATTATTATATATATAAAAATAAAAAAAATATAAATGGCAAGCGGTTTGGCGCCAAAAGTGCTTGCCATTTGCACTGGACGTAATGTTATGTCAAGTTCAAATGGCAAGCGGTTTTGGCGCCAAACCGCTTGCCATTCCCCCCAAATGGGAAGTGGTTTTGAACCGCTTGCCATTTACATGGCAATTGACAAGCCCCCTAAACCCATGCGGTTCAGAACCGCTTCCCATAACGTTTTTTTTTACTAGTGTGACAAAATTACTAACTTTTTTTTTATTTTTATTTTTTATTTTTGTAGATTCGTATTATGTAGTGAAGCACAAGTTTATTAGCTATTCAAGTGGGAAGTTCGAGACATTACATCCATTATACTTGCTATATTGGTATGAACTATAAACTTTATGGAGCTATATTTCTTTCTATTTATCCATTTGATAAAAGTTTGTTCATGATATTACAAGTTGTGTCTTGTTTAATTATAAATAATTTCAATAATATGTTGAATGTTTGCATCATCATATGCCTAGATACCCGTTCAAGGCTTTCTCATTAGGAGAAAGTCTAATGAGAAAGCCTTGAATAGTCCCCGGTTGGGACTGTTCTTGAATGTTTACTCTCACTTAGGTGGTGAATGTATGTCTTTTTCGATTTTAAGGAACATCTTGGTTTTCCATTTCTTCTCCATGTTCTCTGGGTACATATGTGGGTAAGTAATTATCTACATCTTGTACTTGGAGAACTGGGGGAAGGTGCTGCCGGATTTTCCTTAAAATTGGAAAGTTGACATACATTCACTAGTAAGAGTAGACATTCAAGGATGGGTTAGGTTGGAGTGATAAGGACACTTTGGAAACATGCATTTTTTCACTATATGAATGGTATATTCACGGTGTGTACTTGAAGTTGATTTACATAAGATATGTAGCAATTGTACATTATTGATAATATGTTGCTATATATGTTTAGAGACACTTTACTAAATGGGAAAAGATCGTGGTTGGATGTATGGTAGACGTGATACAATGGATTTTTGGAATGGGGTTCAAGAGTTTTGCGAGACGGCTTTATCTTATCAGCGCAAAATTGGTGAGGAAGGCCTATACTGTCCTTGTGTTGATTGTAATAATGTGAAGGTGGTCAATAGTGTTGAAATCATTAGAGATCATGTACTTTGTCGTGGGTTTAGAATTAAATACCATGTGTGGATTTGGCATGGTGAAAGTGGAGAGTATAGTGGGGATCTTGATGGGAATGATGTGCATGATAGAAGCAATGAGATTCATGTGGACGAGGAATGTGAGAATGATGAATATGTTATATTGTTATAGATAGTGGTGAGGATGGAGCTGAGGATCATCTAGTGGATGAGGTCGAGGATAAAGACGTGGATGAGATGTTGCATAATGTCGAAGGTGATGTGTTTGAATTACTATCGAAGGCTTCCAAAAAGCCTTTGTACCCTGGGTGCAAAAAATACTCCAAACTTTCTGCCGTGCTAACACTTTTTAACATTAAGTCGAAGCATGGGTGGACGGACGTTAGTTTTACTTCTTTGTTGACCGCATTAAGTGAGATGTTGCCTGATGGGAATGAAATTCCTAAGTCTTACTATTATTCAAAGAAGCTTATGTGTCCATTTGGTTTAGAGTATAAGAAGATACATGCCTATCCTAATGATTGTATTTTGTATCGTAATGAGTATGAACAATTGGAGGAGTGTCCACGATGCAAGCAATCGCGCTATAAGCGAATGAGTTGCAATCCTGGTATGAAGGGACCTCCTGCTAAGGTGTTGTGGTATCTTCCTATTATTCCAAGGTTTAAGCGTCTATTCTCAACACCAAAAGACGCTAAAAACTTGAGGTGGCATGCCGAGGGAAGGAAGAAAAACAGAATGCTGAAGCATCTGGCTGACTCCCCGCAATGGAAGAACATTGATTTGAAGTTTTTGGAGTTTGGTAATGAAGTCAGAAATTTAAGACTTGGGTTGTGAACAGACGGGATGAATCCATTTGGCACTCTTAGTACCCAACACAACACTTGGCCGGTTCTTTTAGTGATCTACAATTTGCCTCCTTGGTTATGTATGAAACGGAAGTATATAATGCTTTCATTGCTAATAACGGGGCCTAGGCAACCTGGAAATGACATAGATGTTTACGTTGCACCACTAATTGACGATTTGAGAAAGATGTGGGACGAAGGGGTTTCTTGTTTTGATGCTCATAAGAACGAGGTGTTCACATTGCGTGCAGCCCTTATGTGGACCATGAATGACTTCCCTGCATATGGAAACCTGTGTGGGTACAAGGTTAAAGGGAAAAAGCATGCCCCATATGTATTGATGAAACATCAAGCATATACCTTAAGAATTCTCACAAAGATGTGTACCTAAGGACTCGAAGGTTCCTTAGGCGTGATCACCCGTACCGTAGGCAAAAAAAGGCTTTCGATGGGACAGTGGAAGAGGAGACTGCGCCTAGGCCATTGACCGGTGTTGAGGTGTATGCTCGAGTTAAGGGTATACGAACAGTGTTTGGAAAATCTGAAAAAGCTCCAGTCTCAACAACTCTTTTAAAAAAAGAATCAATTTTGTGGAAGCTTCCGTACTGGAAAGAACATGATGTTAGGCACTGTCTTGATGTGATGCATATAGAGAAGAATGTGTGTGATGCTCTTATGGGAACACTTTTTAATATTTCAGGCAAAACAAAGGATGGAAAGGGTGTACGGTTAGATTTGCAAGAGATCGGGATACGTCCGGAATTGTGGCCTCAAGACAAGGTTACAAAGGGGAAGGACAGAAAGGGAAAGGAACCGGAACAAGAAACTGTAAATGTTTCGAAAAAAGGAAAGGGGAAGAGCAAGGGAAAGGGAAAGGCCGCGGATGCTTCAAAGAGTAGAGATGAGGGTAAAGGCAAGTTTGAGAAGACGTATTTACCACCGGCTTGCTACACATTGTCAAGGGTAGAAAAGCGGATGTTTTGTGCATGTCTTTACGGCATTAAGGTTCCATCTGGGTACGCATCTAACATGAAAAGATATGTATCCTTAAGTGGAGAACTGAAGCTGACAAGTATGAAATCCCATGATTGTCACATGTTGATGCAAGTATTTCTACCGATTGCAATACGTGGTATTTTACCGAAGCACGTGAGGGAAGCTATTACAAGCCTATGTTCGTTTTTCAATACAATATGCAGCAAAGTGCTTGATCCTTGTACACTTGATGCTTTGCAAACGGATGTGGTTGTGACTTTGTGCAAATTTGAGATGTATTTCCCACCCTCATTTTTTGACATAATGGTGCATCTCATTCTTCATTTGGTGCGTGAGATTAAGTTGTGCGGTCCAGTTTTCTTGAGGTGGTGCTATCCTTTTGAAAGACACATGGGCACATTGCAAGATAAAGTAAGGAATCCGGCTCATCCGGAAGGCAGCATGATTCAAGGGACCGTGAGTGAGGAGATTGGTAATTTTGTGGCCGACTATTTAGCCGTTGCTGAACCTATTGGTATTCCTGCTTCTCGACATGAAGGGAGACTGGATGTTCATGGCACAATTAGGTCAAAACGAATGTCACCAGATCGAGATTAGTTCTTACAAGCACACCTTTATGTGTTGCACCATGTTGCAGATGTTCACCCATATTTAGATGAGCACATGGCTAGTTTACGTGATGAATTTCCATCGAAAGGTGAAAGGGCACTAATGTAGTTGCATAATAAGAGGTTTGTGAGTTGGTTTAGTGAACGAGTAATGAGTCGCTTGGATGATAGTGTCACCGATACAGTAAGGTGGCTTGCTTATGGTCCTAGGGATGATGTTCGCTCATTTGAGGGATATGACATCAATGGGTACACTTTTTGGACAGAGGGTCAAGATTTGAAATCTTCGTTGACCCAAAACAGTGGAGTAACGCTTGTTGCATCGTCAAGGGAGTTTGCAAGTGCTAAGGATAGATAAATCACTTGTCGATGCAAAATTGTCATACCACGGTCGAATTCAAGAAATATGGGAGCTTAATTATTGTAACTTCACGGTTGCTCTTTTCAAGTGTAAGTGGGTTGATAATATCAGGCGTAATGTCAAGTATGATGACTTTACTCTTGTAGATCTTGGCCACTTGAATGATAGTGCGGAACCGTTCATCCTAGCATCTCAAGCTAAGCAAGTATTCTATGTAACTGACCCAATCGATTTAAAATGGTCCATTGTGCTAGCTGGGAAAAGAAGAATCCTAGGTATTGGAGATGTTGAAGATGAGGAAGAATACGATGCGTTTGATGATTCAACACCTTTCACTATTCCTAGACTTATTGCATCAAATGACATAGACGACCAGACATGTTATATGCGGTCAGACCACAACGAAGGAATATTAGAATGAGGTACTATAACAATTAATTTGAGATTGTAAGCAATTAAAAGTATTATTAAATTTAATCAAAAGTTAGGTAATTTTATGAATAGATTTGGGGAAATGAATGATATTGTTATCTTAGTTGCTAAATTTTCACAAATTCTTGTTAATGAATGAAGTATATCTCAAAATGCGTCAAATATGATAAAATTTAATTTTTTTTAGTGTTAACGGTACTAGAAAATAACAAGTTACGTCAAAATGCGTCAAATATGATAGAATTTAATATTTTATATGCTAACATGTATTATGACCTATATGTCAACATTTTTATCTCTTATGGACCTAATATCGTGTTATGTTTGTAATGACAGGTGTTTATAACTCATGGAGGACGATTATGACCCACTAGTAGAGGATTTTGAGGATGATGAGGATGGTTATGAGGGTGAGGACGAGCCATATGATGTCAACAAGGAGACTGATTTGGGTGAGCCAGAAGATCGGGAACAAGATGCTTTTGAGCGCAAGCTTGATGAATTTGAAATTTCAGCTGAATGTGCGCCTCCTATTGATTCTACAATTGTTGAGATTGTTGGTGAGAACACTACTCCTAAAACTCAAAGCCAAGGGCAGGAGCAATTGAACACAGGTGGTGGAGTAGGGGTAAAGGCACCAGCTAAGAGAAAGGGTAGGGGTCCGACAACAAGTTTTAAGAAGCTCACCGGTCCCATGGTGCTGGAGTATGACAAAAGAGGCCGACCTACTGGCCAATGGATTCGGAAATATGTAAACCAAGTTGGCATATGTTCGCTGATGTGTCTATTTTATATAGTATTTTACCCCCGTCCCTTAGTCATAATTAGTAGTGTTTTTGGCTCTTTAGAGCCACTTTTATTACTAATTGGTGTTTTCTAGTGTTTTCGTAGATTTGGTTGACTTTCGCAGGGATTTATACTTTTGGAGTATTTTCCCGAGATATTTTGGAGCAATCACGAACATTGGAGGAGCACGACCAGATTTTATAGCCCAGGTCCAGTTAGAGCCATCGAACCGGTGATTAAATGCTCGGTATAGGTGACACCGGAGCATTTGGCTCGAGTATTCAAGACCGGAAGAGGAAGCCCAGATTGGCCCGAAGAATTGGAGCCCAATCGTAGTCCAAATAGTGGCCTAAGAGAGCCGCCCGGCCAAAGAGGATGGCGCCCGAAAGCGCGCCCGGCCGGGCGGGAGAAGCTAAGGCTGGCGCCCGGTGACGCGCCCGGTCGGGCGCGAGATTAGTATTGACAAGCAAAAAGGCCCGCCCGATCGGGCGGTGCCTCTCTCGGTCGGGCGCGTGTATTTATTAGGAGACGATTAACGTCGTTTTAGTTTGTTTTAATTTAGTATTTGTACGGAGTATAAATACTCCTCCGTAATACGATTTTACGTCTCTCTCTTCTTCTTTACTTGGACTCTTTCTTTACTCTCTTAATTATTTTCTTAGATTCTCTCCCTCTTAAACCTTTGTTCCTAATCCATTCTTAATTCCAGATTTGTTTGGTAACTATTTCTCCTCTCTTAATCTCAGCTATTTCATTTACTTCTTTAATTATGTCTTACTTTATTGCTTTGATTAGTTTAGTTTCTATTATGTGTGAGTAGTTTTATTTCTAGGGCTTATGGGGATCCTTAAATAATATGAAGGGGTAATTTATTGTTGTTAATTATTAATGCTAGATTAATTTCCTATTGATTGATTTAATGCTCTGTGACTAGATTAGGCCTGATCTTTTATGCATGAGTTTGAAAATATTAATTCGAGATTCGACAGATGAGAATTGATGTTTAGGTCTAGTTTCAATAGGCAGATTAATTTATAAATGGTTAAGTCGAGATTCGAGAGATGAGATTTAATATCGGTAGATTAATTATGTGATTGTAATACGTAGCGAAAGCCCTTTACGATCTGGTTAATTGATGCATTGATGATTGACTATTATTGATTTTTTTGATATTGCATGATAATTTCTTATTGAATTGTTTTAACGTTTTACAATTACGGCTTGTAAAAGTATAGCAATATTGAATTGATGAATCGAGCAAATGTTAATTTGATATTAAAGGCTATTTTCAATAGGAACTTAGATCTAATAAATTGCGAGAGCCTGTTAGATCTATGTTGATTAATAAATTGTGAGGGCCTGTTAATCATGTTATTTATGCAATGTCAATGATTGATTATTATGTTTTACCCTGGAGTATTATTTGGTGAACCTATGCCCTAGATCCTTTTATATATTGTTTTCTCCTTATTCTCAATATTCATAGTTTAGTTTATTATTCAAATATAAATATTGGTTACTTCATAATCTAGATTATATTAGTTAATTAGGAATAAAAAGACTTGTTACCCTGTGGAGTTCGACCCTACTTCCCTATCTACTTTAGTTAGAGGACTTAGGTATTTACTTTTGATTAGGGGATACGACTTTACCCTGTCATTCGCGCAAAATCCCCATTACACTTAGTTGGCGGCAAGTACCTCCAGGCTTGATTCAAACATTTTGGGATGATACCAGGGCAAGTGTTTTGTTTAAATGCACATTTACACAATTACAAATAATTTAACCTAATGGTTGTTTGTAAATGGAAAATAATAATTGCTTGTATTTGTGATTGTAGAAGCTGTTTAATATTCCTAATGATCCCGAGAAGATAAGGGTGTTTGATTCTTTACTAGCGGAGAGATTCAGAGGCTTCAAGACCCACTTGACCAGTGGATGGATCTATAAGAAGAAGAAACACAAGAAGAAAGCTTCCAAGGGGAATGATGGTGAAGGTGGAAATGAGGAAGATGTTGAGGAACAAGACCCACCGTGGAAAAAAATGGCCAAGCGTGACGGAGGACGAGTGGAAAGACTTTGTTATTCAAAAAACTCGACCCAAAGAAATTGTAAGAACTACTAAATCTAATGAGAATTGTATAATATATTAACTCTTTTTGCAGTAATGATGCTAACATTTCTATTTATGTAGGAACTTCGAGAGCAAAACAAGGCAAATGCTAAGAAGAAGGAGTACCGCCATCGTACGGGGGCCAAGACATTTGGTGAATGGAGGCAAACTTGGAAGAAGGAGGGTATATACCCCACTTTGATTCAAGGGTCATCCGAAGAACCCTCCAACTCCACGATCACTACGTTGGTTAGTTGTGTTGGCGATTTCATTTGTTCTCTACATTCCTTTGATAAGGACACCGGAAAATGGGTCATCAAGGAACCGGAAAAAAAAGTGGCTGATAAACTTGTAAGATATTTGAAACTTTAGCATAACTTTACCATACAAAAACAGTATATGTATTCATGTTAACATTTTTTCTTATGCTACAACTTGAGTACACTACAGAAGTTGTTGAAGGCAAGCTGGTCCCGACTATAGAGAAAGACCCTTTCACCTTGGCTTTGGGAAATCCCTACCATCCAGGCCGGGTAGTAGGTATGGGAGGGACGTTGCTAGGATGGGAAAAGGTGATGGGTTCAAAATACACAAAAATGGGAAGATCTCGAACAAGTGTTAACTCACCGGAAGAATTGGATGCCAAGGTAAAATGCTCTTTTTCTGTGATTTCAAGGCTTAGCCACCTATAACTAAGTATAATTGACATGTTATGAGAAAGAACATGGTAATTAGTTAAAAAATGTAGAAAATGGGCAAGTAGAAGTCATTTAGGCCTTATTTAGGCTATTTAGGATGAAAATGCGTCCTTAAACTTAGTAAAATGCTCTTTTTCTGTGATTTCAAGGCTTAGACTCCTATAACTAAGTATAATTGACATGTCATGAGAAAGAACATGGTCATTAGTTTAAAAATGTAGAAAATGGGCAAGTAGAAGTCATTTAGGCCTTATTTAGGCTATTTAGGATGAAAATGCGACCTTAAACTTAGTAAAATGCTCTTTTTATGTGATTTCAAGGCTTAGCCACCTATAACTAAGTATAATTGACATTTTATGAGAAAGAAAATGCTCATTAGTTAAAAAAATGTAGAAAATGGGCAAGTAGAAGTCATTTAGGCCTTATTTAGGCTATTTAGGATGAAAATGCGACCTTAAACTTAGTAAAATGCTCTTTTTCTGTGATTTCAAGGCTTAGACACCTATAACTAAGTATAATTGACATGTGATGAGAAAGAACATGCTTATTAGTTTAAAAATGTAGAAAATGGGTAAGTAGAAGTCATTTAGGCCTTATTTAGGCTATTCAGGATGAAAATGCGACCTTAAACTTAGTAAAATGCTTTTTTTCTGTGATTTCAAGGCTTAGCCACCTATAAATAAGTATAATTGACATGTTATGAGAAAGAACATGATCATTAGTTAAAAAATGTAGAAAATGGGCAAGTAGAAGTCATTTAGGCCTTATTTTGGCTATTTAGGATTAAAATGCGACCTTAAACTTAGTAAAATGCTCTTTTTCTGTGATTTCAAGGCTTAGCCACCTATAAATAAGTATAATTGACATGTTATGAAAAATAACATGCTCATTAGTTAAAAAATTTAGAAAATGGGCAAGTAGAAGTCATTTAGGCCTTATTTAGGCTATTTAGGATGAAAATGCGTCCTTAAACTTAGTAAAATGCTCTTTTTCTGTGTTTTCAAGGCTTAGCCACCTATAACTAAGTATAATTGACATTTTATGAGAAATAACATGATCATTAGTTAAAAAATGTAGAAAATGGGCAAAGTATAAGTCTTTTAAGCCTTCTTTTAGACCGTTTTGACCTAAGTAATTAATTTTTTACATATTTATTTACATATGTTTAAATTAACTAATTTAATTAATTCTAACATAATTTATATATATTCCAAGTTTTGCAAGGTGCAAAAGGGAGATCCGTTAACAAGCAAGGACCTTAATGAAGTTCGAGACATGTTGGCATCTTTCATCACCTTCAATTTGTAAATGTCACGTCATTTTGAATTTATACTTTGTTAATTATTAACTTTTAGACTACAATATTGACTAGTTAGAATTGTTTGTATTTATGTATATCACACTTTATTTGTTGTATTGCATTTGGTTTTTAATTATTAATGTCTAAATATATATTTTTAATTCTTGTTATGATTATTAATAATAATTATATTATGGCAGAATATATAGCAATAATATGGCAGAATATTATAGCAGGATCAGTTGCAGGAATAATTGCAGGCAAAACGAAATAAAATATTATATCCCTATTATTGCCACCGGTTAACCGGTGGCAAAAGTCAGTTTTCCACTCTAAAAAAAACGCGCATTTAAATTGCCACCGGTTAACTGGTGGCCATAATTATTATTACCAACGGTTAACCGGTGGCCATAAGGATTTTTTCCACCGGTTTTGAACCGGTGGCCTTGCGTGGCTTCATTGCCACCCCCCAAATGACCACCGGTTCAAAACCGGTGGCATTTGGGGGGTTCAAACCGTTGGCCATTACATATTTTCGCCTAGTGTGAAGAAAGATTGGAATAAAATGTGAAGAAAAATGATGTAGATAGAGGAATATGGAAAATTAGGAATAGAATGTACCTCCAACTCAAATGACGGAAAAAACCGACTTATGCATGAACCTAAGACATGGTCATGGTGATATGTACTCAAAGTGTGTGTTAAGACTAGTAAGTGTAGGTGACATGTTAGGACTCGTGTCATGACCATGTGGCTAGACTATGTGACTAGACTCAATTGATGACTTGACAAAGTATTATTGACAGTAAATTTAACCGAATTAATTAGCAAATTGGTTAATTAGACACTAGGTGATGACTCGATTAGTAATCCGAATTGTCGGCAAAACGACAGGACTGGCGTTGCACTGTGTAGTGTAGCGCCAGACGACAAAGTTGTCGCTAGGCGCCACACTCCACAGAGTGGCGCTACAGCTCATATTTTGGCGCCAATGCTGGAACTTCAATCTGAGACTGTTTTCGGTGTTATTAATCAACAGGGGTATGCCTAAAGTCGTACTAGGTCAATTTTGATTAAGATATTAGACTTTATTTACTCAAATTAATTAATCAATTAATTAATTAGGCAAAGTTCTTTAAGTCATTAATTTATTAAATCTCAACACAAGTCAAACAAACGGTTAAGAAAACATATATATGCACAACAATTAATGCACAATTATTCAAGTAGGCACAATATGATGCAATGAGTTTGCAACCTAACCATGGCTCTAATTCTCTAAAGTTGGGGATATGGTTTAGTCAATAGAGGGTCCATGGTTAATTTTCCGAATGCACCGCGCGGAAGCCTAACCGTGAAGGGTTGGCGCGAGTGGATGGGACACCGCGAGTTTTTTTTTAGAAAAAAACTCGCTTCCATGGTTTGGTGAATTCAACAATCTCGGATGTACCCTTTGTTGCTCAGAGCGTTCAATCAGGTAGATAGAGCATGAATTCCCAGAGGGTTATTTCCATATGTAGAACACATATGGGTTTCAGAAAAGTGAGAAAAACTCAATCGGGAAGTAGGATCGAGCAAACAATGCGAAAAACTAGTCGAAATTAGAACGCATATTTCTGGCTCGGTATTGGAAGAATTTGGCGCCAGCAAACAGAGGTTGGCGCCAGGATTTAGTTGTAGCGCCTGGTGACAGAGCTGTCGTCTGGCGCTACAATTAAATGTCTGGCGCCAGCTCCTGTTCGCTGACGCTAATTCCTACATGCCTCAGCAGCTTTCTGTGCTCGATAAAATTTTCCAGTTTCGCGCAGTGTTATTTCGGTCCTAGTTGTGAAAGATATTTCTCAAATTTCCTACGTGTAAAATCCTATGTTTTTTAACTCATTACGGATGGTCTTTCCAATGAGATATTTTTTATGCATATGACAATAATGTTAACCAAAATTACGTACATGAAATACTTAGAACGTTTCGAGTCTCGTCCACTCATTCTAAATCATTGCCGAAACAAATTCAGGAATTAAAATAGAAATCCTCCCCAGCGGAGTCGCCAAAAACTGTAGGGAATATTTCAAGCGTTATCCCTAGCTTGAACCCCACTGTGATCATACACTAAAGTACGGTGGCGTCCAAAGGGAAAGAAGATAGTGCAAAAGAGTCACCAACAAGTTTTTTAGGAACTTGTAAACCGTTCATGAGGTGAAGGTTATACCCCTTAACGATCCAAGAGATCGTCAACTCTATAAGGTCTTGAACCAAATAGGGTTCGGGGATGAAGGTACAAATCCAACCTAAAAGAGATTGAACCTGCCCTAATAATAGGCCTCTACTTTATTCTGATCGTATTCATGTGCGCTTTCTGACTAACATGCAATCAATAGGATTAACCTTAAACCTGTTTATCTATGTTGGTTGAATATTAATGCACAAATAAAATCTATTATTGGCGATCACTTGAATTATAATCAAATTAACCCTAACAAGATTATTAATTATCTTATTAAGCATGATTACAAGTACCAATTCCCTTTAAACATGTATAAAAGGTTTAATCAAGTAATAAAAATAAATATATCAAGCAACATAATAAATAATCATCATAATAATAATAATCAATAATCATGTTAAAGCATAATAAAAATAGCAAGATCTTAGGCATGATACTAATAAGATTAATAACAAACCCTAGCAGGTCACTAAGCAATAAAAATCAAAGTTTTAACCCTAACATGATACTAACAATCATAAATATTAGGAAGAACATAAAAGGCATCATAACAATCATATTTAATATTAAAGTTACCCTAGATATGATACTAGGAATATCATAATAACAACCTAAACATGATTCCTACATAATAATAAAAACCATAAAAAGTACTTACTTGGATGCCTCGTACCTCTTTCTAATAACAAAATACACGCGTTAGTAACTTCAAGGAAAACAATAAACAAAACAATTGAATTAAATAATTGAAAGAGAGATTTGGGACCAAACCCTCAGAAATTAAACCTTTCACGTCTAGGACGAAGGCAACTTCGAATATGGCTAGGTGTATCTAAGTCTTGCGAATGCGAAATTTTGTATTTGAGAGAAGGCTAGTTTAGAAAAGAGAGAGAGTAATCAAGAAAATCTTGATGAGAGTTGATGAGAATTGGTGAAAATTGATGAAAACTGATGATTGTTGATGATTGAAAAAGGAGTTTTTACGACGTTATTTATAGAGAAAATCAGCCAAAAAGATAAAATATCAAAAAAAGTGTTCTGACGCGTAAAACAGAAATTAGTGCCAAACGCTTACCTTGGCGCCAGACGCTAAGGCTAGCGCCAGGCGCCAAGCGTAGCGTCAGGCGCTACAGCTGGCGTTTGGCGCTGACTAGGAATTTGACGCGTTTTCTTAAAATCAGATAGAAATTGTCGTACAGAAGGATAAAATCGTATTTTCCTCAAAAAACGTTCTTGATTCTAATTAAAACTCTAAAAAGTCAACAAAAGTCAATTTATCAATGCTAATTGAATTATGAATGAAAAGAACCTTCTAGAAGAATCTAGAAGACTAAAACCATTCCTAATTGCATTAGGAATGATAAATCCATATTAGGCCCTCCTCTAGATCATTGGGCCGCATATAAGGCTCAAACCGGGCCCAGTTCAGTAATTTGGCCATAACTTCCTCAATATTCATCGGAATTGGGCTTATAATATACCGTTGGAAAGGTCTTTTCAAGCCCTATCCATCTACACTACTATTGGACCCATATCATGGACCAACCAAACTGGATTGGCTGTTTTCTTAAAATAGGTTTTCAAAAACAGAGAGAAGAGAAAAGAAATTAAAACTTTCCGCAACACTAAACTTTTCACACTTTCACTTCATTCGATTATGATTCGACGTGAAAGGTACTCATCACCGGGTTTGGTTTTGGGGAGACACAAATGGGTGTCTACACTTTCACATACTCTAACATTAGTATCACCTCCACAAGATCTGTCTAACTCTGTCACAACATCTGTAATTCTTGACAACAAACATAAACACTTGTGAAAAATAATGTAGAGAACATAAGGATCAACTTACCCTCACAATGGACAAATTAAACTTCCAGCAATTAATTTTGCAACAGTGTTCTTCTTGACACACATCATCCAATCTAATGAATCTTGCTTCATAATGGATAATGTACAACAATTTGTTTTGCAACTCACTCGAAATAGAGCACCACTCTTCATCATGTAAAAACCATCACTAGTAGAAAAAATGTAATGGCAAGCGGTTCAAACCCCATAATGGCAAGCGGTTTTGAACCGCATGGGCTTAGGGGGCTTGCCAACAACCATTAGGGGTGAATGGCAAGTGGTTTGACGCCAAAACCGCTTGCCATTTGCACGTGACTTAATATTATGTCAAGTGTAATGGCAAGCGGTTTTGGCGCTAAACCGCTTGCCATTTGAATTTTTTTTTTCTAAAATTAGTATTAATTAATAATAATAGTATTAGTGACCTGTTTTAATATACATATTAATCTGTCATTATGAAAATTATTATTATTATTATTATTATTATTATTATTAATTAATATTAATAATTAATAATAATTAAAATATTACAAATTTAAGAATAATAATACAATAACAACATGAAATAAATATACATATGAAAAGTAACATCAATAATATATTTAAATAACAATAATATGTTAGTACAACAAAATACAAAATAATAACACTCACAAATAATATATACTACATACGTACTAATTATATATAATTAATGTACATATAAAAAAAAGATATTCGGTGTGTGTGTGCACCCACTCCGAAAATACTAGATGCCATCAAATGTCACAAAAAAAGCCCACACTCGTCGCGAATTTTATCAATTTCTTTGCTTGTTAACGGGCCTACCCTTTGAATTTTGCAAACCTTTGGAAAAAAAAAAAAGAAAAACCAAACATTATACATCATTCATATTACATAAAATTCAAACCAATTCAAGTGTATGTCAAATATTTCAAATGCAACATATATAGGTTTGTTTCTTTCACAAATGGCCCAAATAAGGCCGACATGACTTCTACTTTGCCCAATTTCTACATTGTCTATCAAATGAACAATTTCTTTCTCATAGCATGCCCATATTACCTAGTCTTAGGTGCTTAAGGTTTGAAATCACATCAAAAGAGGGTTTTAGTAAGTTTTAGGACGGTTTTTATCCAAATTTGCCCAAATAAGATCTATATGACTTCTACTTTGCCTATTTTCTACAGTTTTTATCAAATGAATTACTTTTTTCTCATAGCATGCCCATATTACCTAGTCTTAGGTGTCTAAGGTTTGAAATCACATCAAAAGAGGGTTTTACTAAGTTTTAGGACGATTTTATCTAAAATCGGCTATTTGACTTCTACTTTTCCCATTTTCTACATTTCTTATATTATCTAATGAAATATTTCTTTATCATAACATGTCAATATTACCTAGTCTTACGTGTTTAATGTTTGAAATCATATTAAAATAGCATTGTACTAAGTTTTAGGACGTCTTGTATCCAAATTCGGCTATTCCACTTCTACTTTGCCCATTTTCTACATTTCTTATCTAATGAACTATTTCTTTATCATAACATGGCAATTTTACCTAGTCTTAGGTGTCTAATGTTTGAAATCATATCAAAAGAGCATTTTACTAGTTTTTGGACGGTTTTTATCCAAAATCGGACAAATAAGGGCTATTCCACTTCTACTTTGCCCATTTTCTACATTTATTATCTAATGAACTTTTTTTATATCATAACATGTCAATATTACCTAGTCTTACGTGTTTAATGTTTGAAATCATATGAAAATAGCATTTTATTAAGTTTTAGGACGACTTTTATCCAAATTCAGCTATTCCACTTCTACTTTGCCCATTTTCTACATTTCTTATCTAATGAACTATTTCTTTATCATAACATGTCAATATTATCTATTCTTACGTGTTTAACGTATGAAATCATATCAAAATAGCATTTTACTGAGTTTTAGGACGACTTTTATCCAAATTCGGCTATTCTACTTCTACTTTGCCCATTTTCTACATTTCTTATCCAATGAACTATTTCTTTATCATAGCATGTCAATTTACCTGGTCTTAGGTGTCTAATGTCTGAAATCATATCAAAAGAGCATTTTACTAAGTCTTAGGACAGTTTTTAATCCAAAATCGGACAAATAAGGGCTATTCCACTTCTACTTTGCCCATTTTCTACATTTGTTATCTAATGAACTATTTCTATGTCATAACATGTCAATATTACCGAGTATTAGGTGTTTAATGTTTGAAATCATAGCAAAATAGCATTTTACTAAGTTTTAGGACGACTTTTATCCAAAATCGGCTATTCCACTTCTACTTTGCCCATTTTTTACATTATTTTTTCATATGAACTTTTTGTTTCTCATACCATGCCCATATTACGTAGTCTTAGGCGTGTAAGTTTTGATATCACATCAAAAGAGCACCCAACTAAGTTTTAGTACGCTTTTATCCAAAATTGGGTCGGGACATAGGGTACCCGAATATCTTTTTATTTTATTCTTTAAAATAACTTTTTACTTAACTTTATGTATTTATACCTGCTGCAATTTAATTTATTTTAATAAAAAAACTGTTGCATTTTTTCTTTTTTTGTAAAATTTCAGATTTCTTAATGAAAGAAATACAGAATATAAACAATGTTATTAATTATTGTACTTAAAATCAAAAGCTTAAACATCATCTGATTCATCTCCCCATTAAATTCTATGATAGATCTAACCCACCTTACCTTTCACCCGCAACTCAAAATAAAAAAGTAGAGATAACAACTAGGTAAAATAAGATTAATAATCAAATGAACCATCTACAATACTCAATTACTACCCATATGCAGCAAGAACATAAACCACCAGCAGCAGGCGTAGATAGTGTTAATTGCTTCGAGCCTAGGCGGCGGTCGCTAATTTCGATGAAATCCAACAACAACAATATGTAGGATGCAAGGAGGAGAGATATGAGGTTCAAGGAGAGATGCAGGAGGAGATATATGAGGGATATGAGGTCGGGCTATAGAGGAGAGAGAGCAAAGGAGGAGATGAATGAGGGGCTGCTACCCACTACCAGAATAGAGAAGAAGGTGAGTGTATTTTTTTGAGAAAGGAAGCTATGGAGGCGCGCGAGAGAGAAGATCAGAACTAAAACCCTAAATTCCTAAGTGAAAATGAGTAAGTGAAGTGGGCTGGGCTGCTTGAGTGCTTGGGAATCCGGGTAAATTTTTTATTTTTTTCTGTTTTATTTTATTAGCGGGAATAAAGGTACCTGAAATTAGCAAAACGTGTCCCGTGCCCCGGCCCACGAAACTATTATTTTAATGGGACGGGTACTCGACCCGGAAAAAACTAAAAAAAGCCGATTTCCCATCGGGTTTTTTGCGGGTCATCGGGTAATCGGGACGGGACAATCGGGTCGGGTTTTTTTTAACACCCCTAGCTGCAGCTGCTCGGGATGCTTCCATGGCTGTTGCAGCTGCAGCAGGAAGCTGCTTGGGCTTGAAAATCTAATCGCGCTCTCTTTCCATCCTTCTTTTTGCCAGGAATGTTCATAATTGTCCCAATAATTGCATCACAAACATCTTCTTTATATGCATCACATCGAGAGAATGTCTAACACCATGTTCTTTCCAGTACTCAAGCTTCCAAAAGATTGATTCCTTTTTAAATAGAGCATGTGGGTCTATTGGTTTTGTTGTTTTACCAAAAACACATGGTATACCCTTCACTCTAGCATAAACCTCATTTCCACTCAATGGCCTAGGTGCAACCCCCTCCTAAATTTTCCCATTAAAGGCCTTTTCCTGCTTACGATATGGGTGATCGCGCCTAAGAAATCTTTGGGTTCTCAAGTACACATCTTTGCCATAGTGATTAAGGTACACGTTTGGTGTGTCATCGATACAAATAGGACATGCTTTATGCCCTTTTTTCTTGTACCCGGACAGGTTTCCATACGCGGGAAAATCATTGATGGTCCATATAAGGGCAGCACGCAATAAAAACATCTCGTTCTTATGGGCATAAAAAACGGTAACTCCTTCGTCCCACATCTTTCTCAAATCATCAATAAGGGGCTCAAGGTAAACATCAATGTTGTTTCCAGGTTGCCTTGGCCCCGTTATCAAAAGTGAAAGAGTTATGTATTTTCGTTTCATGCACAACCATGGAGGCAAGTTGTAAATCACTAAAAGTATCGGCCATGTGCTATGTTTGGTACTAAGAGTGTCAAATGGATTCATACCGTCCGTGCACAACCCAAGCCTTAAATTTCTAACTTCATCATCAAATGCCCTAAACTTCATATTGATGTTCTTCCATCATCAAATGCCCTCTGCATGCCATCTCAAGTTCTTAGCATCTTTTGGTATTGAAAATAGACGCTTTAACCTTGGAATAATAGGAAGATACCACAACACCTTGGCAGGAGGTCCTTTCATACCAGCATTGTAGCTTGTTCGCTTGTAACGCGACTTACCGCAACGTGGACACTCCTCCAACTCTTCATATTTATTTCGATACATAACACAATCATTAGGACATTCATGTATCTTCTTATACTCCAAACCGAATGGACACATGAGTTTCTTTGCATAATAGTAGGAATTAGGAAGTTCATTCCCATCTGGCAACATGTCACATAACGCAGTCAACAAAGAAGTGAAACTAGTGTCGCTCCAAGTATGCTTAGACTTAATGTTAAAAAGTGTAAGCAAGGCTGAGAGTTTTGTGTATTTTTTGGACCCAGGATACAAAGGCTTTTTGGCAGCATCTGTTAATGACTCAAATACATTGTCACCAAATTCATCTTCAAAGTCACGCATCATCTCATCCAAGTGATCACCACCACCATCCTCGGTCTCATCCCCATCTCCACCATCATCACTCCCATTTTCTTCTTCAACATGAATCTCGGCACTTTCATCATGCGTCTCATTCCCAATAACATTCTCTCTATACGATCCATTTTCACCATACCAAACCCAAACATGATATTGAGGCCTAAACCCATGACATTGTACATGAGCCATGATGGTATCAACACTATCGACTCTTGTGACATTATTACAATTGACACAAGGACAATAAAAGTAATTAACACCTGTTCTGAGGTGATACTGTGAAGCACTCTTGCAAAACTCTTGAACCCCATTAAAGAATTCCAATGTATCACGTCTACCATACATCCAACCGCGATCCATTGACGTTTTAAATTGCCTTTTAACATACCAACACATTTCAAATAATGTATAAATGTAACATATATTATGTCAATCAAAGTACATAGCATATATATCATCCATATCGCGTAAAAATGAATGCTCCCAAAAGGTCCTTATCACTCAAACCTAACCCATCCTTGAACGTCTAATCTCACTAGTGAATGTATGTTAACCTTTCAATTTTAAGGAAAATCCGACAGCATTTCCCCCCAATTCTCCAAGTACACAATGTAGGTACTACATATGCACTTAGAGAAAATGGTGGGAAAATGATAAGCAGAGATATTCCTTAAAAGCGAAAAAGAGACATACATTTACTACCTAAGTGAGATTAAACGTCCAAGAACAGTCTCAACCGGGGACTATTCAAGACTTTCTCCTATTGAGAAAGACTTGAATGGGAATCTAGGCAAATGATGATGCAAGCATTCAATAATTTGCATTTATTTGACATTCAACAATACACAAGTTCACTCATTCATAAATTGCTAATAATTAAACTAACTGCAATCAAACTAAGGTTACTTATCAATCCATTCATTCATTCATAACAATCCATTCATAGATTATAATTTACTAACCATATTTAACAAACTAAAATGTTAACTAATAAGTATTCTATTCAAAAATTTCACTTTAAAGCTACTCAAATTCAAACAATATATTACATATATGTATATATATGTATACATATATGTATATATATGTATATATAAAACATTGAAACAATTAACATTATGGAATAAAAAAACAATTGATAAAACAATTAAGATAAAATTGTGTTAACTACATTTGAAGCCATAACTTTAAAGTTTGGAATAGACAAACAATTAATACCAATTAATACATATGGAAGTAAAATTTAGCAAGAACTCACCCTAATTTGAGAGTGAGAAAGAGAAGGATTGAGGTGGTGGCTCCAATAAGTTAGGGAGGGAGAGAGAGGTGTAGTGGTGAGGAAAAACTTAAGAACCCACGAACACCACCACTAGCAGCCACGAACACCAACAGCCGTAACCCACAACCCACGAACAGTCGCAACCGAGAAGCCCTACCAACACCCACGCAGCCTTGAACAACAACAACTTCAGACGAAAATTAAAAAAAAAAATGAAAAGGAAGTGAATAGATTGGTTGTGGTGGTGGTCGTCGTCTGGTAAGGAGTGACAAAGGAAGGAGCTTGGACATGCAGAGAGGAGAGTGAATGAAAAGTGAAGGCGGGAGTGGTAAAATTCCCAAAAATTCGACTAAGGCAAAGAATAAGGAGTATCCCTTTTTTAAAAAAAAAAAATTTGGCAAGCGGTTTGGGGTTGAACCGCTTGCCATTATAACAAATGACAAGCGGTTCAACCCCAAACCGCTTGTCATTTGTTATAATGGAAAGCGGTTCGCGCCAAAACCGCTTGCCAATCAATATTAGAGGTTTTTTTTTAAAAAAAAAAAAATTGGGTAAATGGCAAGCGGATTTTTAAAACCGCTTGCCATTTGGGGCTTCTCATTACGTTTTTTCTACTAGTGCATACACTTAAGAGGTTCAAAAAATCATCGTTGTTAATTCAATCATTGTCCTTAGATCCTACTGGGACAGGTACTTTAGAATCTTTCCCACTTAACCTTCATCCCTGCATTACTCAAATTTGAAACAATAGTTGAGTAGTTCTCTGTTGACAAACAGAATAAACGATGAATTCCCTAACAAAACATTACGTGTCAAGAATAATAATTTATTAGCTCATTTTGCTTGCAGAGTATTAGCACATTTGAATCAAACATCAAAGCCTAAGAACTCAAAATTAATTCTGGCTTAAGCATGATAAATATAATTTACCAAAACACTTTCTCTACATCACAAAAATGAGATTGATGCGTACCTTTATCGGTTCATTGGCTTACTACCTAGAATCATTCTGCTTATCTCATTATCACTTACTTGTTTCTTGGCTTTAAGACATGCATACATCTTTATCTCAATAAACAAGATGCACGTGAAGTTAACAACTTATGATCATTCTAGCATATGAACTCTATCAATGCGAACCTTAGTAACATCACACATGCATTAAGAAGTTCAACACACATGCCAAGAAAATCTTAACGTAACAAGTTTTGGCACTCAAATCTGACCCCCACTCACCATACATATCACAAAGGATATAATAGCATGAGCAAAGATACCTCGTCTTCTAAGCTATCACCTATTCATGCATTTTAAATACACACCCTTGATTTATAATCAATCATGCTAGGAAGCTTAAGCAATTTTACTGAAAAACAGATCGACAAACTTAGAAAAAACCAGATGAGTCATAAAGTGGGTCAGCACTAAACTTATAGAATAAATCCTAACATCACAGTATCTTACCTTCAGCCAATTTCCAATCAACCACCTTTCAACTCACCTTGAAAGATACTTACAACAGATGGATTTCTAATAGTAAGGCAAGATATACTATTTTCAAGCATATAAGACTCAAAGGAAGCGCACACTCGCATTAACATGCTTCTTTCCACAACTAGTTAATCAAGGTCTATTCATATGGTTCAGGATTTTTCATCCACCACTACATGAATATATAACACACAATAAACTATCTAAATACATTGTACCTTTCGATCAAGAAAGTCAAACCAAGATGATACACAACTAGTTCAAGCTTTAATCAAATACATCTTAGATGATGAACTCATCAATTTTACTGGCAGAATAAAGCTTAGGAAGCAAGAACAATTCTATAAACGAGCAAAACTAACATGTCATGTCATAAGAACACATATACTTGTGATATTTCATAGGATTTAGCATATCAAGGTTGTACATGTAAAACTTAGCAGATATTCAGCATACACATCACCCATAGTCCCACAAACCTTCATTCTTTACGTGAAACATATATAGAAATCAATTCTTCATTATTGGAAACCCCCAAATCACATATACCAGATGAAAATAATCATGACTCAGGTAACAAAATAGGGAGTATCAACCAAATTTTTCAGTGAACTAATTAACAAATAAACAATTGAAACATATCTGCAACCCCCACAATACTAACATTCACAGAATATTAATAGATTTTAAGGACATATGGAATCTCAATTCCAATCCTTACCTCGTATGGAGCACTTACACTTTAAACTTGCACAACCATTTTGGCTTTGCTAAGTTACCTTTTTTATATTTGCTAACAAGCACAGATAAAACCGGTCTTGTCTAGACCATCAACAAGAAAAATAAGAGCTACACCTCTAGCAATTATATACACTTCAAGTTCGTGAACAAATCTAATTAAGGTCACAAGAATAAAAAATAATAATTCTAAATCCCTTTTTAATCTAAAAAGGATCACTTACAAGCTTACACATACTCCTTTCTCAACAAAACACTGTCCATGATTAGGATAAATAACAACAAAATCACTATCATAAAATAGAACACATATCATCCCTAATCTACTAGGACAAATCACATTAAATTCCATGAGCATAAGTAAATTATCATTGGACAAAACATAGATTAGAAGAGGTAAATTAATTGTAAAAATGCAAGTAAACAAATAAATAGCCACAGATAAAAATCTCTTACGGAAACCTTCCTCCTCAAAACCACTCTTGAACAAGAGTAAAACTAACATACTAGTTAGTATCAAGATCTAACTCATCTCACCCTCACATTGCATTAATTCTTCATAATAATAAAATTATGCATATAAAACAGGGACACATAATAATATACACCATATTATGTAAAGTTAGACATTACTTCAATAAATTTGAGAAGGAACTTATCTAATATCAAGCACAATTAACCGTGCAATGTGTCTCCTCAATAGATGTAGAGCACTTTTACGAGTTTTCGTCAAGTCAACTACTACGCATTGGACTCCAAGTGTGACCAAACTTGCTGCTTGGAAAAGAACCAAAGGGCAAAGAGTGCACTAGCAAAAGTGACAAATCTTTTATTAATATTTTCATTTTTTTTTACAATTGCGAACCCACACTTTAAAATTCCTGGATACGCCACTAGGGCAAAGAGAGTACTAGCAAAAGTGAGTTAAAAATCTTTGCTGAACTTGAGAGTGAAATAAAGTAATGTACACCAACTATGGTACAAGTTTGCAATTTATTGGGCCTTAATGTTGATATCTTTTTGTTAAGAATAGGCCCAAGTTTCTTCAAAAAATAAAGAATAGGCCCAAGTGTACTTAATCTATCAAATATAAAAGGATAAGAATGAAGTGAAAGCGCATAGGCAATTTAGTAAAGGTGGGAACCGCTCCATGTTAGCATGTCTTGTGCTTAGGCGAGTCGTGTCATATCTATAATAGACCAAGTAGTTATGCGATATTGGAATCATGCTAATTTTTCATGGACAATGCTCATGCATAACACTAATCACATATTATATTGTGCCAACAAGTCTCCTTGATAATTACTATTATTCAAGTTAACCCCTTAAAATTAAAATTAAAATAAACAATGTAAAAGAGTCATTCTTTATCACTTTAAGAATTAATACGTAAAAGTCGGGCATGAAGTGTCTCGCAAATAACGTCTCTCTATTTAAGTTGAAATGTCACCTTTAAAAAAATGAAGGGTGCAAAGCTTCTAAAACTCTACAAGTATGCGCACTGTCTAGTGTGCCATTTAAAAATAATGAAAAAACAATGGGGTTTTCGCCATTTCAAAAAAGTATGCAGGCCTACTCCCATTACATTTTAAAAGTGTTATACTTACATTATAGGCAAAATATCATTTTAATATTTTATCTGTCTCCTCTCATTTTCTCTAGTTAAACTCTTCATACTATCTCTAATCTGCTTTTTAATGTATGTCCATTTGTTTTATGCATGATTTTCAATTTTGGAGAATATATCTCAAGTTATGTATTACAAAAATTTATAGCATAACATATTTGGAAATTAAAAAGAGAGACAAATCTAAATAGATCTTTCATGACTATATTTGAAACACTCGTATAAGACATTAAAGTTTAAGATTCTATTTGCATTAGAATCTCCTAAGATTCCAAATGAGACAAACAAAATAAAGCGAAGAGTACTCAAATTTAATGATTATTGAATCGAGTATCCTACTTTTGTGTCGGATACTTGAACTATTATGTTATCATATCAAGTACATTACTTTTAGATTAGATTTCAGATTGTATACTCGAACTATTATGGTATCAAATGATCAAGTACCCTATTTTGGATCAAATGATCAAATTATTTGCTCAATCTTGTTTTTATTCATAAACTTTGCCCTTAATAATTATTTCTATTATTTTGAAAGTTAGTAATTTTATTAATTCCCCTTGAATAAATCTTAATTATTTTTCTAATATTAATGCTAAGACATGACAACTAATGATGTTTGTAAGGGACACCATTATTGATCTTAGACTTATAATTTACTTATAAATTGATATATATTCAACAATAAGTCTTATGCAAGGCTAGCCGGACCACACGTATTTAAAAGAGTAAATCTTTTTATTTATATGAATAACATCATTTATTCATAAATATAACCTTGTTTTGTCCATAAAAGTAACTAAATTTATTATGCAAGAAACTCAATTAGTTAAGAAAGAGCATATTCATATAACTACCATTTTTTTTGTTTGATTATTAACAGAATAATGGTACTTCTATACAAGAATAACCTCATTTCTATTGTTGCAGCCCTTATACGTCAAGGTAACTCTATTTATTACACAAATAACTTCCTTATATAGCTATTTATGAAGTAATCACACGATTAACTAACGGTGTTGTTGGTCACATATAAGAATTTGTGCAAATTCAATTATTAAACCTTTTTTCTTACAACAAATAGAGAAATTATTATTCATAGAGGAAAGTTTTATCATAGTTGACATAGTGTATAATCTCTAAAGGGTATCCATATTTTGACTTCATCGTGAGAGAGAGAGAGAGAGAGAGAGAGAGAGAGAGAGAGAGAGAGAGAGAGAGAGAGAGAAAGAGAGAAGTCTTAGCAATGGCATGAGTTACCTGAAAGATTTATGTATTCGTCGTGTGCAATTACTAGATATATAAATGGATCAAATTATGGAGATAATTAAGTTCGTACATTTGGGTCGTCGTTTTGCCATAGCTAGAGGTACTAACGATCTTTGGACTAGTAAAATAGCCCAAATCCCAATTGGAAGGATCCTATAAGGTCACACAAAGGGGCTAGATTGAGTATTAGAGGACAAGGCCCATCATGGTCCTCATCACTCTAGGTGTCCGGCCATATGGAGGACTAGAAGGAGTTTTGGGCTTCGTGCCCTAGTCTAATTATAATGAGATTATAAATAGACTAGGTGCCTAGGTTTGCAAGCAAGCAATTAACTGATCAATTGATCAAACCCTAATTAGCAAACACGAAACCCAACCCCTCTCAAAGTCCTTTCTCTCACACGGCTCTCTCCTCCTCCTCAGCGCTGGTGGTGTCTGCGGTGGTGGTGGTTCGTGCGGTGGTCGGTTGTCCATAAAGGTGGTGATCGGGTTTTCCTCAATCGCTCGACCAATCTAGTATTGGTGAACGGCTCGTTCTAATCTCGTGGACTAAGTAGAGGAGCTACGCTTGGGGCTCTATTCTCTCCCTGATTTTCCTGTCGAATAGCTTCGTGGAATTCACACATAAAAGGTATGATTATGTGTCTTGTGTGTTATGCATGCGATTCTTGGTTTAGGTGCTTTATGAATATGATTCATGTTATTTCCGCTGCGTAGTACCTATAAACTCCTACAGCACCATGTTACAAGTTCATCTAGATTAAAAAGCTAATATAACAAGCATTAAATTTATAAATTATTACAATGATATTGTAGGTAGTAGTTTTTGCTTACATTTCATAGTTCAAGAGCTTCACATTAAGTAAACAATTGATTCGCACTTCAATGGAGAAAAAGCCAACATCAAAGGCAAACCATAAACCAAATGTATATCATGTGGTTCGACTTACATGACTGAAAAAGTGTCATATCTATTCCTCTTAGTGGATATTAATGCATCCCTTACATAGTCTCAAGCCACTATTCCAAGACCAATTTAAGCCTTACTACAACATATATGTCTATTCATTTTAGAAGGGGGTGTGGTTGGGCCTTCCATATCATGTATTGTTAATTTGTTATTATTCAATAAAAGAGTTACAATCCCATTCACCATCATCCACTCCTATAAGGAAGATCTTCTATATTTTCTCACACTTTCTACATAACACCACCATGTGGATAACACTCTTTATTGTCTCATCGCAACAAGGACACCCAATGGAGTTAATAACGTTCATACCACGGTGAGCCACTGTACTCATTATAGAAGGTAGATCGTCATTTGCTACACACCACATCAACGTTCTCTCTTTTTTGAGGCACTCTTGCATTCCAAATTCTCCTTTAAGGCATTGATAATTTTCGACATAATAACGCCCAACATCACTATTTCTTTATACGTACTAGTCAAATATTAACACCTGTAAGTAATAAAAAAAATTAAATAAAAAAACCCAAAAAATCCAAAAAAAAAAAGAAAAAAAAAAGGTGGATAGATTAATGAAGGTGAGTATTTGATCCTGAAACTCCGTCCTTCCTTAGCTAAAAAAAGTCCCCCGCAAATAAAACTCCTTTTCTTTTTTTTGCTTTCTTCACCTTGTTGTTGACCATGTCTTCTTTTCCCAAACTTCGTCCACCATCCTCCCACTCCTCCCACTTTTCCAGCTTCTTCGTCCTTCTTTCGTCGCCAATTTCATCGTCACTTTTCTCTTCCTTCACTGTTTACGCTAATGATCTTTAGATATTTTCTCTCCCTTCTCAATTTTTTTTATTTTCAATAATGAGATTGATTTCCTTTTAACTTTTTTTATTTTTGTATGTGATTTTCTTAGGATTAAGTTGAATTTGAGATTGTGTTTGATTTTGTGCCTTTTCCTTTTATTTCTTTTTATCTAGTGACGCTGCATTTTGGTAGGATTGGTTACTTAATTAGTCAATTGGTAAAGAGTTCGAGATTTCCATGTGATTCAGAATGAAGTTAGTGGGTATTTGGGGTATTGTATATGTTTATATACAGAGCCGTTTTTGACATTTGGAGGCCCAAGGAAAAATGATAGTTATAAAATCATGGGAAATTCTCTTTGGTGAACTCTAACTTTTTAAATTTCTAAGTGGTAAACATTCTTAAATTTTATTATCAATGGTAAACCTTAATTAGCTTTACTAATGCATTGGTAACATTATTGATGATTTTATGTAATTATTTGGCTAACCCTAGTTAACTGCAACACTAATGACTAATCTAACCTCATAAAATAAAAATTTTTAAATAATTTTTTAAAAATAATTTTAAAAAAAACCAAACTCCTCCTTTACCCACCTAGCCACCACCAGTAGCTCATCCCTCTATCGGCGGCCAAGCGCCCCACCATTTCGACAGTCAGCCCGCCCCTACCCCCGCCGGCACTCAGACAACCTTTTCCCGCGCCGGTGACCCATCCCCCTCCCCTCTACCCACTAAACCCACCATCCAAAACTCCGAAATACCCAACTCGAAACCTCAATAAATCCTCCCCCACCACATTAAAACCCAAATCCGGCCCTTTACCACCCTCGAAACCTTGGGCGGCAAAGTTTCGAGGGGGGGCTGATTCGGATTTCAAAGTGGTTTGGGGAGGGTTTTTTACGGGTTTCGGGTTGGGGATTTGGGGGTTTTGGTATGGGTTTTCTGGTGGTTTTAGGTAGGGGAGGGGGAGGCTATGTCGCTAGCCGGGGTGGGGAATGTCGGGCGTCTCCGATCGGTAAGTGGGCGCCTGGATGCCGGTAAGGAGAAGGCTGCCGCCGGTGGTTAGGGGGTCTGAGAGGAGTTTGGGTTTTTATTTATTTTTTTATTATTTATTTTTTTATTATTTTTTTATTTTTTTTGTTAGGGGCTTCTTAGTCATTTTGATTTTTTTTAAAAAAAAATTTTAAAAGCTGACCATGGTTAAGGAATCAATTTTTTTTTTTTTTTTTGAAAAAAGGAATCAATTAATTATATCAATAATGTTACCAATGCATTAGTAAAGTTAATAAAGTTTTACCATTGATAATAAATTTTAAAAATGTTTACCACTTAGAAAATTTAAAAAGTTGGAGTTCACCAAAGAGAATTTTCCTAAAACCATTTATTTATATAATTGTTAAATAGTTATGTAATTTGTTATTCGTAAATAATTTTAGGATTTTTTGACTTTTACCACAAAAAAATCACAAAATTGTTTTTTACTACCAAAAATTTTAAAATTTGATTTAACCACCAAAAAAATTTCTAAAAATTGTTTTTTTTGACCACCTACCTTCAAGAAAACCGTTAAATTTAACGATTTGAAAAATACTCTTCGATTTTCGTGAACAAAACATGTTGTTCATAGGTTTAGGGGGCATTTAGGTTCTATGGGACCAATTTGAAGTCAGAATTGACAAAAAATGATCGAAATTGCCTCGTTTTGCGTGTTTCACGCAAAACAAAAAAATCATTTTCGATCATTTGTTGTTGATTTCGACCTCAAATTGGTCCCATAGGACAAAAAAGCCCCCCAAACCCCTAAATATGATGTGTTTGACACAAAAATCGAAAAAATTTAAAATATTTCGTTAGGTTTTGTACGACAGGTGGTAAAAAATAATTATTAATTTTTTTGTGGTAAAATAAAATTTTTAAAATTTTTGGTAGTAAAAAACAATTTCGTGATTTTTTTTTTGTGGTAAAAGTAAAAAAAATCCATAATTTTATATAATTTGTTAAATACTTTCTCCCTTTCTTTAATTGCACCATTTGGACATTTTCATTCATACTTCTCTTTTGATCTCTTTTGTGATTTATCCGTTAGAAAAAATATAATTAAATATTATAATTTAATATTTAGTAAAATAAATAACTATTAACTATCAATAAATAATAACCAATCAATAATCCATAAGTTTATATTTCAATAACTATATACTCGGTGACACATCAAAAAAATTCGTGTTGATTCTCAGTGTGATAATGCAACCTTTTTTTTTCTTTTTTTTTTTTTTGCCTTTTTGTCATTCTAGTATATATAAATGATTATTAAAAGGAAAGTCTAATATAATAAAATAATGAAAAAAATAACTACTATAAGTCGAACTTTAGGTGATCTTTCAATATTAAGTCAACTTTAATAAATTAAATAATAAGTCTAACATTGATTATAAAGTAACCATAGGGAATCAAGTCTTTTTATTTCTAATTAATTAATATAATCTAGATTATAAAGTAACCAAAATATAATGATCGAAGGAAACTAAACTACGAAGATTAAGAATAAGGAGAAAACAATGAATAAAAGGCCTAGGGCATAAGTTCACCAATAAATAGTATTCCTGGGTAAAACATAATAATCAATCATCAATGCATACATTAATCAGATCATAAAGGGCTTTCGCTACTTTAGACACCTAAAAATGTCTCCCCAAAACCAAACTCGATGATGAACAACCTTTCACCGCCATTATTAGTCGGGTTGAGTATTTAATCTTGGAGTGCTTAAATCCATATTTCTATTTCATAAAACCAACCCAACTCCTATCCCATTTCCCCAAACCATAACTTATTTTCCTCTTTTCGTGCCTTTAAACCCAAAATAATTCATTTCGTGTCCTTTAAAATCATTCATTTCGTATCATTTTTATAAAAAACGTTTATTTCAGTTTATTTTGGTCCATAATCTGGGTTCAGTGATTGAATAGTTGGATGGGGTTTTAAAAGAGCTTTCCAACGATATATTATAAGCCCAAATCCGAGTTGTAACGAATAAGTTATGACCAAAATAGGCAAATTATAATATGCACCATGGTGCATCTAGTTCTATGTGAACCACCAATAAAAATATATTGTCTCTTCTCTTTCCTCCTCTACTTTCCTAATTTCTGATTTCTTTCTCTTTTATTTTCTCTCTCCTCTATTTTTCTCTCTATTTTATTTTTCTCTCTCTTGAATTTATTCATCATCCTTTTAATTAAAATCCTTCATCACCATAGTTGGTCATCATAGATTGAATTCCTTCGTTATTATAGATTAATTTCAAATTTTGTTTTCTTCAACCTTCGATTTGAAGCTTTGTTAATGGATGGAGTTTTTACAATGAAGTAGTGAAGCTAAAAATGGCGTCGTCGTCGAGGAGAAGGTGATTAAGACGACGAAGATGATTATTTTCCGATGATATTTCATTATCTAAATCACCATGGCTAGGTTTGAGTTTTGGAGTATGTAGCTTTCATATTCTTTTGATTTTTTTTAGTGATAATTGTGTATTTTGTTATGAACAGTTCTGTATTTGATTATATTTTAGTATTTTGAACAATTTAATTTAAAAATATGAACGTATGATACGTTTCCTATAAATACATATTTTTACCGACATGTATTTTTGAACATCTTTATAATAATTTTGAACATGAGATACATTACTTATGAACTTTTTTTAATAGATCTATAAATTTTTAATTTTATTAAAATTTTTGACATTCTCTACTTTATAATTTATATATCTGAACATTTGGCATTTTGAGTAGTGTCTTCAAGTGCAGAAGTTTTTGAAGGGTGTTCAATGGTTTGTGGTTGGGGTTCAGAAGTTTTTGTAGGGGGTTCGTAGGTTTTTGTAGGGTGCTCAGTGGTTTGCGGTTGGGGTTCAGAAGTTTTTGTAGGGGGTTCAGAGGTATTTAAAGGGTGTTCAGTGGTTTGTGGTTGGGGTTCAGAAGTTTTTAAAGGGTGTTCACTAGTTTGTTGTTAGGGTTCAGAAGTTTTTGTCGGGGGTTCAGTGGTTTGTAGTATAGGTTTAGAAGTTTTTGTACAGGGTTCGTTTTAAACTCTCGGTAAGCGAGTAGTAGACTAGTTGTATGAGATTCTTTTAGGGTGTTCAGTGGTTTTTGGTTGGGGTTCAGAAGTTTTTGTAGGGGGTTCAGAGGTTTTTATAGGGTGTCCAGTGGTTTATGGTTGGGGTTCAGATGTTTTTGTAGGGTTCAGAGGTTTTTGTAGGGTGTTTAGAGGTTTTTGTAGGGTGTTCAGTGGTTTGTGGTTGGGTTCAAAAGTTTTTGTCACGGGTTCAGAGATTTTTGTAGGATATTCAGTGGTTTGTAGTTGATGTTCAGAAGTTTTTGTAGGGGGTTTAGATGTTTTCGTAAGGTGTTCAGTGGTTTGTGGTCAGGGTTCAGAAGTTTTTAACAATTGGTTTTTTCTTATATACATCATCTAATTTCTTCTTTTTTTGGTGTTCTGACGTTGAACATTTGACTTATTGTACTATTCAAAAAATTTAGGGTTCAATTTAATATTCAATTCTAAAAATTAAGAATTTAAGATCGATTTGCGAATTTAAACAATAAATTACTTATACATATTCAGTAGGAGTAGATAATTTCGATTTTCTACAAAAAAAAAATTAAAAAAAAAAAATCAAAAGACAATTATATAGTAGAACATAGTTTAAATTTTATAATTTGTTGAATTATATTAGCAAATTTAACACAAATGTAAGAAAATCAAAGAAGTTTAAGTGATATTCATTTTTATTTACGGTGTTTGCTTGTGTTTTTTGTCTTTTGTCATGGTAAATTGCAGTTTTTAGAGAGAGAAATGGTGATAGGAGAGAGAAAATACAAAAAATTAATTAGAAAAGTTTTTTATGTATGAGAGGAGAGAGAAATTTTTTTAAATGAAATAAAAAATAGATATGACAGTTGGAGAGAGGAGGAACTTTAATTTAATAAAAAAAAACTAAAATCCAAGGGCTTCTATTGTATGGGCTTCCTCTTTTGGGCACAGATTGGGCCAGGTGTACCTATTTCTAGGTGCACCATGGTGCACATAATACTAATTGGCGAAAACATTAAACTGAGCCCAAACCGAACCTAAGCCCACCTTACCTACGACCCAATGATCATGTAGAGGGTCCAAATGATTTAATCCGATTCCTAATCCAATTAGGATTAATTAGAAGCTTCTATAAGTTTCTAAAATATCCTAATTATCCGTTTTGAAAAGATAAGATTAAAGAGTTTAAAATTTAATAAAACTCCTTTTTTTGAAAATCCTATTTCTATCCGAATTGAAAGACATTCAAAGATAGACAGATATTATTTTCGGGACTCATAGTTTTTATCCAAATTTTATATGTTTTGATAGCCCTTGAAATTATCTTTCCAATGATATATTATAATATCAATTCCGAGCTATAACGGAAAAGATATGAATAAAATGTCAAACTCTATCCAAAACTGACACCGTCTCACTATTTCAACCATATATTTTATTCTACAAAATATTTTAATCTGATTTTAATTGAATTAGAAATTAGATTTCAAGAGCTTTCCAACGATATCTTATTCATCTTATTCCGATTTCCGGATCAAAAGATATGATAAAAACAAAAACCGCAAAAACTGTTGTCTATCGCAAGAGTTTTATCCGATTCGAATTCTTATATTTTCTTGATTCTTCGACCCTCTTTTTTCCTTATAAATAGCTGTCATATCTCCCTTTTTTCAATCATCAACAAGATTGGTCACAAAATCATTCTCTTCTCGCTCTATAGCCTAAACACTAGCCTCCCTATTCTTTCATTCCTTCCCCTAAGCACCTCCAAGGAGTCCATACAATACCTAAAGTTCTATACTTTAACCAAGGTGTGAAAGGTATTATTGTTTGAGGGTTTAGACCAAATCAAATCTACATTTATTTAATTTAATTTCCATTTTATTTATATTTTTTTATTGAAGTTACTAACAGTTTATTCATGATGTAGCAATTCAAGGAAGCGCGGAAAGTGAGTAATTAATTAATTTAATTACTCTTATTTTATTTTAATATTGCTAGTATCATGATTAGGGTTATTTTATATTTGATTTGATTGACGCTATTATTATTAAATTGCTTTCAATATTAATGTTTATTCTATTATATTTTTTATGGTCACCATATTGCATGTTTAAAAGAAATATGTAATTGAAAATCACGCCTAATAAGATAATTTGGACGACCGGTTTAGGTTCCTTTTTAATCTTGTTATTAAATCAAGTGATCACGATATTTTAGAATTATATGTTGCATTAATATTAAACCAATTTAGCATAATAATAGTTTGGAGCGAATTAAATATTTTGTTTGTATGCCTTTGAGATCGCAGGAATCACTTTTCACTATAAGAATCGAGTAGAGGCCAATACGGGTGAATGTGACTCCATGACTCACTTCGTACCACATCCCCGATCCTCCTTTCCTGGTTCCGAACCATATGGAGTTAGTAATCTCATGGATTATGAATGGGGTGTAACCTTCACGGGTCAATCGTTGTTGCCTATCGTTGTCCCTTAATCGTGGTTGCCTTTTATGATCCGTGAACGGTTTACAAGTTCCTTAAAAACTTGTTGGCGGCTCCCTACTTTATTTGTCCCTAATCGTTGTCCCTAATCGTAATGTCAATTCCCATTTCCTATGATCAAGCATATTCACACATGCTTTAACGTAGGCACACTTCGAGCGACGCCTACAATTTGGCAACTCCACTGGGGAGGATTCTTGGTTAATTATCGATTTGAGTGATCGATATTTAATTAAGATGAGTGGATGAGACTTGAAATATTCTTGAAAAATATTCCTGTGATTAATTTGGCATTTTTGCATATGCATTTTAGATTACCTATTTTGCCACAATAGTACGTGTTCTACGTATGTGGCTAGCCGGGGGGATTTAAGCTCTATCAAGACAAAAACGCTCATGACAATAAGGGTTCATCCGAGTTTTTAAATCCACCCAAACCATGGAGTCGAGTTCGATTTCATCACGAACTCGCGGAGCCGCCCGTTGGCATACACCCTCAAGGGAGGCTGCCTGGCTAACGCGTCCAAACTCTTAACCATGGTACCCTTTGACACCCTTTTAAGCTTGACCATAGTCGAACATAGAACTTGACTTTAGGTTGCGAACTTCATTGCATCATTCGGGACAATGTGCTTATATGTGCCTTTTTTTAATTTTTATTTATTTATTTTTTTCTCTTATCAAATCCTTTTTTTTATTATTATTAGAGTCGAACCATAGATTTTTTTTTTAATTGGATTTTTTTACTTTTACCACCAAAAAAAAATCACGAAATTGTTTTTTACTACCAAAAATTTTAAAAGTTGTATTTTACCACCAAAAAAATTTCTAAAAATTGTTTTTTACCACCTACCGTCAAGAAAACCGTTAAATTTAACGGTTTTAAGAAAAACTCTTCGATTTTCGTGCGCAAAACATGTTGTTCATAAGTCTAGGGGGGCATCTTGGCCCTACGGGTTCAATTTGAAGTCGAAATTGACAAAAAATAATAAAAAATGCCTCGTTTTGCGTGTTTCACGCAAATCGAGGTATTTTTAAATGCAAAAAAAGAAGCATTTCCGATCATTTTTTGTCGATTCCGACCTCAAATTGGTCCCGTTAGAGCCAAAATGCCCCCCAAGACCCCCCAAATATAATGTGTTTGACACAAAAATCGAAGAATTTAAAATATTCCGTTAGGTTTTTGACGGTAGGTGGTAAAAAACAATTTTTAATTTTTTTTTTGGTGGTTAAATATAACTTTTAAAATTTTTGGTAGTAAAAAACAATTTCGCGATTTTTTTTTGTGGTAAAAGTCAAAAAAATCCTTTTTAATTTTTGAGTCACCAGGATTTTTATTCCCGTATACTGCACAAGAGTCAACTTGTTTTGGTCATAACTGGAGTTCTAGAAAGAGTTACGTGTCGTGACACCTATGGATCTGTAGCCCCGAGTTTTATCTTTCATTTGGAGCTAGTTTCGTCCTAATCAGAGTCACAGATCAAAAGTAATAACCGATATACTACAGCCTGTCCAGTTTAGGTGTCTTTTTAGCGTTATCTTTTTTATTTTTATTTTATTTTATTTAAAAAAAAAAATTCGTGTCAAGCTAGTCTTAGCAAAGTCCTTTAATCTATGTCAACTCATATAACATATGATTATAGATTTAGATTTTTATTTTTATTTTTTTATACCCATGAGTCATAACTCTTCTAGAATTCTAGTCCTCTTCCTAGTTTCTATCGATTTTTGTGCTAACCTTAACATGTGTTCTTTGTCTTTTATTGTGGTTGATCTTATTTATGACTAACGATTGCCAATGGATCGTTTTCACCTAGTAAATAGCATAAAGATTAAAATTGGACAAAATTAATCAAGTTAGTTTGTCTTTTAGTCTTCCGTGCTATTTGGTCATTAGGTCCTTTGTTTTTCACAACGTCCTCATGTCTAGCCATGCGATCATACAAGGAGTCTTAATAAACTCACCTAATCACACATGTTGAGTCATTGCACACACTTTGTCTTCGAGTAATGCACTATATTGTTTATGATCGTATATTAGGACCATGCATACGTCATTTTCCGTCGTAATAGGAATGAGTGGAGTATTTCCCATCAGATTTCAAAATTGTTTCATACACTCTTCCTTTCCAATCCAAGTATTGAGTGAATGCATTAAGTGAAATCATCCTTATATAGTACTTGAGTCTAAAAATCACTAGGCAATAGTTGGAAGAATAAGGGTAACGTCATTCCTTCCTTCTTTTCTTCTAATCAAAGCATCAACAACAACAAATTTCTTGTCCCCCCTAGCGGTAACAAGTAATTCATAAGCAACCATGAATACAAAGTACAAGACAAGTTTCCATACAAGATTTCATGCTTTTTTTCTTCTTTTGTTTCAACCCTCTCCCCTAATAAGTCTAGCATAGGTTCCCGTTATCCATGTGTACTGTGTCATATTTCTTACCTTTTCCATCAATGAGCATTCCTTTCCTTTGCAATCGATCATCAAATTCATTCGCAAAAAAAAAAAAAAAAAAAAAAAAAAAAAACGAACTAAACACAAGGTACACCAATGACTTGAGGCACCTTTGCAACCCTGTCATTCCTTATTAACAGCTCAATAACATATTCATTTCTTCGTCAACCACTTTGAGCCTTGTCTAACAATTGACTTTATTTATTCAACCCACATTCACTTAACCCTGGGATGGGAAGGTGAGCAATTTGTGTAACAGTCAGAAAGCAAGTTCAAATTAAAAAAGGGAAAAGAATAAGTAAATAAATAAAAAAAAAAAACAATGTCTAAAGGCAAGTGTTCCAATGTCTTTGATATGAACATGTCTCAAATTGCGTCTCTCATCGAGTGCTTGGTACCGTGCCTGAGAAACATGAATGTTAAGTGATTGATGGACCGCATGATCTGAGATTGCCTACGTTGATTCACAAGAATGGAAAAAAGAAAAAAATTCAAAAAAAAAAAAATATGAAAAATAAAACTTGCAAAGTCTAATACATAATTTCATATCTTGGGGGCTTCTCTCGGGTCTTGAGCCTTTTACCCCTTTCTTCCTTAAACCTTCAGCTTAATAACATTACAACCCTTGAAAGACCTCTTTGAGGTTTGCACACACTTGTGCAAAGTTCGGTTAGAGCTACGTTGGCCTAATTCCTAACGGATACATAGGCAACCTCACATCGAGGTGCGGCCACATTCACATTCATATCCACATTCATATTCATATCCATGCATGATCGAGTCAAAGAATATCCAATGCTTACCCCTACCCATTTAGAGCTAGACTTGGGGGCTTGAACCCACATCATTTAGCCTACCCAGCCTAAAGAGTCATCATCTTTGACTCTTCTCACATCTATTTCCATCACCATAACCCTTGCAGCCATCCTTAGTATCACATTCACACACTTCACTCACACATACATATCCATATCACCTTTTCTTCTAGGAACCTTCTATCATGAAATCTTACTTCAACGATGCGCATGTTTCGTCATCTTTCAAGACAACATCAAAAGAGACATTGAATACTTTCCTAGCTTCTAGACCTAATCAATGTTCATTGTTTCATACATCGCATATTGTGCTTAGCTCCTTGACCTATGTGACATTCATTATGCGATACTCATCGATCACTTCATCTATATACGTGCTTAGCTTCCAAACCTAAGTAACGTTCAAGATCGTTTCTGTAGGGAATATTTAAAGCTTTAATCCCCTAGCTTGAACCCCACTGGCGTCCAAAGGGAAAGAAGATAGAGCAAAAGAGTCGCCAACAAGTTTTAGGAACTTGTAAACCGTTCACGAGGTGAAGGTTACACCCCTAAACGATCCAAGAGATCGTCAACCCCATAAGGTCTTGAACCAAATAGGGTTCGGGGATGAAAGTACAAATCCAACCTAAAAGAGATTGAAACTGCCCTAATAATAGGCCTCTACTTTATTCTGATCATATTCATGTGCGCTTTCTGACTAACATGCAATCAATAGGTTTACCCTAAACTTGTTTATCTATGTTGGTTGAATATTAATGCACAACTAAACCTATTATTGTCGATCACTTGAATTATAATCAAATTAATCCTAAACAAGATTATTAACTATCTTATTAAGCGTGATTACAAGTACCAATTCCCTTTAAACATGCATAAAAAGCGTGATCAAGCAATAAATATAAATATCAAGCAACATAATAATAATAATCAAAACAATAATCATCATAATAATAATTATAATAATCATAATCATAATAAAGCATAATAATAGCAAGATCCTAGGCATGATACTAACAAGATTAATAACAAACCCTAGCATGTCACTAAACAATAAAGATCAAAGCTTTAACCTTAACATGATACTAACAATCATAAATATTAGGAAGAATATAAAAGGCATCATAACAATCATATTTAATATTAAAGTTACCCTAGACATGATACTAGGAATATCATAATAACAACCTAAACATGATTCCTACATAATAATAAAAACCATTGGAGAACTTACTTTGATGCCTCATACCTCTTTCTAATAACAAAATACACACGTTAGTAACTTCAAGGAAAATAATAAACAAAACAATTAAATTAAATAATTTAAAGGGAGATTTGGGACCAAACCCTCAAAAATTAAAACCTTTCACGTCTAGGGCGAAGGCAACTTCGAATATGGCTAGGTGTTTCTAGTGCTAATGTATGAGGAATTGTGTTTGTAAAAGGGTAGTTTAGAAAAGAGAGAGAGAATCAAGAAATTCTTGATGAGAGTTGGTGAATATTGGAAAGAATAAGAATTGATGATTGAAAACGGAGATTTTAGAACGCTATTTATAAAGAAAATCAACCAAAAAGATAAATCATCAAAAACAGAGTTCTGACGCAAAAAACCAAGTTAGCGCCAAACGCTGACCTTGGCGGTAGGCGCCAAGCGTAGCGTCAGGCGCTACAGCTGGCGTTTGACGCTGACTTAGAAATTCATGCGTTTTCTTAAAATCAGATAGAAATTGCCGTACAGGAGGATAAAATCGTATTTTCCTCAAAAACGTTCTTTGATCTTAATTAAAACTCTAAAAAAGTCAACAAAAGCTAATTTATCAATGCTAATTGAATTAGGAATGATAAGAACCTTCTAGAAGAATCTAGAAGACTAAAACCATTCCTAATTGCATTAGGAATGATAAATCCATATTAGGCCCTCCTCTAGATTATTGGGCTGCATTTAAGGCTCAAACCAGGCCCAGTTCAGTAAATTGGCCATAACTTCCTCATTATTCATCGGAATTGGGCTTATAATATATCGTTAGAAAGCTCTTTTCAAACCCCATCCAACTACACTACTATTGGACCCATATCATGGACCAACCAAATTGGATTGACTGTTTTCTCAAAATAGGTTTTCAAAAACAGAGAGAAGAGAAAAAAGAAATTAAAACCATCTGCAACACTAATCTTTCCACACTTTCACTTCATTCGATTATGATTCAACGTGAAAGGTACTCATCACTGGGTTTGGTTTTGGGGAGACACAAATGGGTATCTACAGTTTCTTTACACCATATGTGATGCTTAGCTCCATGACCTAAGTTCATTTATCTATCGTGTCACATGACGTAATTGTCCTTAGCCTCCTAGCCTAAGAACATACATCATGCATACATTATACTCAAGACGGGCAGTTCAATATGACAAAGAAAATCCATGTGATTCATTTCGTCTTGCTCAACAAGGAAGTTCAAAACTTCTTCCCTTTTCTTATCATGACTTTTATTTTGGGGAAGTTCAAAAACAAAACTTCATTTTTCACGTCTTTCTTTCTCGGGAGAAAGTCGGTACCCTCCACTTATGACAAAAATGACGGAAAATGTTTGCTTTTGCATTTTTAATTGCTTGTGTCAGTGCACACACTCACTCAAGACACACACAATCATAAGTCATACACATGCCATGTCATGTCAAGTCAAACTTGGTCAAGTCAGTTGGTCAAGTCAATCACAATATATACGAGTCCCTTGGCAAATTTTATTTTGCAGGTCTTATCTACAGCCTTCGTTCGGGGACAAGCGGACCATTTACAGCCCACTTCCGGGGACAAGCGGACCATCTACAGCCCACGTCCGGGGACAAGCAGACCATCTACAACCCACGTCCGGGGACAAGCGAACCCTTTACAGCCCACGTCCGGGGACAAGCGGACCATCTACAGCCCACGTTCGGGGACAAGCGAACCATCTACAGTCCACGTTCGGGGACAAGCGAACCCTCTACAGTCCACGTTCGGGGAAAATCGAACCACCATCATTTCATGACGCAAGGTTCTCGATACACAAAGACTTGCAATCTCATCATCTGTCGACTTTCCTCAAACATGGAAGGTAATATCCAATGGATTTCTTCAAGCATAGAAAATCCCCAAAATCCTTTGTCGGCTTTCCTCAAGCATGGAAAGCATTATCGGTGGATTTCTTCAAGCATAAAAAAACGCCAAAATCATATGTCGACTTTCCTCAAGCATGTTGTCATCCGGTAGGTTTCTTCAGGCTTAGAAAGCTACCAAACTCATCTGTGGGCTTTCCTCAAGCATGGAAAGCATTTCAACAAACATCATCCGGTGGATTCCTTCAAGCATAGGAAAATACCAAACTCATTTGTCACCGATACACTGGTGTCAGATAAGCGTCCTATCCCTTTACTCTTTTATTTGTAGAGTTAACATTTTTTGCAGGTATCGGCGTATACAAAGTGATTTAGGATCGCAGAACGTCTTAAATCATTCTTCGTCCCTATCGACTACTTTGACTATCGTTTTCAAAACTGGCGTTTCTACAAACTCAGTCAAAGTGGGGGCTTCTGTAGACACCTAAAAATGTCTCCCCAAAACCAAACTCGATGATGAACAACCTTTCACCGCCATTATTGGTCGGGTTGAGTATTTAATCTTGGAGTGCTTAAATCCATATTTTCATTTCATAAAACCTACCCAAATCCTATCCCATTTCCCCAAACCATAACTTATTTTCCTTTTTTCGTGCCTTTAAACCCAAAATAATTCATTTCGTGTCCTTTAAAATCATTCATTTCGTATCCTTTTTATAAAAACGTTTATTTAAGTTTATTTTGGTCCATAATATGGATTCAATGATTGAATATTTGGATGGGGATTTAAAAGAGCTTTCCAACGATATATTATAAGCCCAAATCCGAGTTATAACGAATAAGTTATGACCAAAATATTAAACTGAGCCCAAACCGAACCTAAGCCCACCTTATTTACGACCCAATGATCATGTGGAGGGTCCAAATGATTTAATCCAATTCCTAATCCAATTAGGATTAATTAGAATCTTCTATAAGTTTCTAAAAGATCCTAATTATCCGTTTTGAAAAGATAAGATTAAAGAGTTTAAAATTGAATAAAACTCCTTTTTTTGAAAATCCTATTTCTATCCGAATTGAAAGACATTCAAAGATAGACAGATATTATTTTCGTGCCTCATAGTTTTTATCCAAATTTTATATGGTTGGATATCCCTTGAAATTATCTTTCCAATGATATATTATAATATCAATTCCGAGCTATAACGGAAAAGATATGAATAAAATGTCAAACTTTATCCAAAACTGACACCGTCTTACTATTTCGGCCATATCTTTTATTCTACAAAATATTTTAATCTGATTCTTATTGGGTTAGAAAGTAGATTTCAAGATCTTTCTAACAATATCTTATTCATCTTATTCCGATTTCTGGATAAAAAGATATGATAAAAACAAAAGCCGCAAAAACTGTTGTCTATCGCAAGAGTTTTATCCGATTCGAATTCTTATATTTTCTTGATTTTTCGACCCTCTTTTTTCCTTATAAATAGAGGTCATATCTCCCTTTTTTCAATCATCAACAAGCTTGGTCACAAAATCATTCTCTTCTCCCTCGTTAGCCTAAACACTAGCCTCCCTATTCTTTCATTCCTTCCCCTAAGCACTCCAAGGAGTCCATACAATACCTGAAGTTTTATACTTTAACCCATCTACTCCGCCGCCCATTCCGACAAACCGTCGTCGTCTCCCTCCCCTCCCTCGAACCACCAATCCACCATCACCAAAACCACCGGCAGATCCTGACTATTTGGGTTAATTTCATGGGGTTTCACGGCAGTTTGGGCTCGGGCATCGCATCGATTTGTGGTAAGGGGAAGGGAGTGGGCTGAGTCAGCAACGGGTTAGGGTACCACCACTAACATCATACACCAGTAAAGCCATAGTTTCTAGCCATGGTTAAGCTGAGCTACTTTCTAATTGTTCTTTCGATTCCTTTAATTTGCAATCAGATTTCCAAATTGGAAAAGTAAAGCGTAGTTTGAAGGAAAAACGCATAATGCAAGATTTTCTCCAGAATTTGTCTGTCAACCATTCAAATTGACAAGAAAGTTGTAAAATTCGTAGTAATTGAGGTCGGGATTTGACGAAATTGAAGAATTGGAAGTCATTTTTTCTCCATTTCCCAGCAACAATAAGCTGCCGCCGGCGGAAATATTGATGTTTTTGTGGGTGTTGGTGGTCACCGGCATTCATGGTCGGTGGTCGGTGATCGCCAACTGTCAAAGGCGGCTGTCGGTGGTATTGGCAGGGTGGGGGGCTGGTTGAGTAGGTGGCTGAGTTTTTTTTTTTAATTTCTAAAATAATAATAAATGTTATTTTTATATCTATTAAAAATTAAAAACATTAAATAAAAAAATTTTAATTAAAATTTTAAACCAATAGAATAGCGACACATGTCCCAAATACCTACTAATTAAGTCACCAACCGGTTACAACTTGTTTAAAGCGGATACTACCTAAAGTTTGTATTATTCTGAAATAATAAAAAATATGACTTGTTTTTGATAAATCGCTAAAAGTTTGTATTATTTTTGATAATTTTTCCTAAAAATAAAGTAATAGTCGGTATTTTTCAAAACATGTTTACTCTAAACCCTTAATTGGATGAGGACGATGTATAAAGACTGAACCCATATCTTTATTAGACGGATCTAAGCATCAATAAGTGTGGCGGGTCATGGGTAATAGGGATCCAAGACGTCCAACCCATTGAATTGCTGTATTGAAGCGCACTCAACGTTCTTCTTCTCCTTCTCCATTGAAGCGCAGTTGGCGTTCTTCGTTGAATCTAGTTCTTGTATCCGGTCCCCCCCATTGAAGCAGCTTGAATTCTGAGGTAATTTGTTTGTATTTGTTGTCACCATATCTAAAATTACGAGATAATTGAATCAAAAATAGGAATTTGGTTAGGGTTTAGAAACCCTAAATTTGGTACAATTTGTGTTTAGAGAGGAAGATTTGGTATGGCTTCCGGAGAATCCTCGCAAATAGGAGGTCCGGAAGTGGGGTCACTGAGATCAGCAGCTGAAGAGGATGGAGGACGATGGTACTTTTCAAGGAAGGAAATTGAAGAGGATTCACCATCAAGGCGTGATAGTATTGACCTTAAAAAGGAAACATACTTGCGCAAGTCTTATTGCACCTTTCTACAAGATTTAGGAATGAGACTTAAAGTGTGAGTTCTCATTCTTTATAATCAACTTCACTATTCTTTCTTAATTCTTATTCTTTACAAGATTGCCAAGTTTACATGATTTATGCTTTAGATTTTCTTAATTGTTTGTTGGGGGGAGGGATTCTATTACAATATTTGTTGTTGTTGTTGTTGTTGTTGTTGTTGTTGTTGTTGTTGTTGTTGTGATACTCAAAGAGTTCTTGGGTGCCAACATTGGGAGATGGGTGGTGTCGTATCGAGGGCCATCTCACATTACTAGGAAGCTTCTTATCGATCTAGGTCCTTGGAGGAGCCGTGATGAGATATAGCTTTGTTCATTATAAGGGGATGATGAGACCTGGAAAAATGTTTTCTTTTTCAGTCTATCCATCTGATCATTATATATTATGGGAGCCAATAAGATGCTTGCATCAACCTAATCTTGAACTGGCTGTGCTTTTACTTGTTTCAGGTGGGATGTTGTGGGTAGTTCATAGTGTAGAGTTTAGTAAGAGCATTTTTTCAAGTGCTATACGTGCTACCTCCCTGAAAATACCTGCTGATTAACGATTTGAAAGTAGGCAACATAGGGAAGGAGAAGTGAAAAAGATGGGGGTATTCGTGCTACCTCCCTGAAAATACATGTGACAATCCCTGCTGATTAACGATTTGAAAGTAGGCAACATAGGGAAGGAGAAGTGAAAAAGATGAGGGTGGGGCCTGGTCAAATGGAAATATAATGTTTGGAATTTTCTAATCAAGGTTGTATGTAGAGGAATTACTACATTATAGCAGCTTTACTACTTTTTCATCTTTGAGATGCCAATAAGTCCTTTTCTTAAGGAAAAAAAAATTTCTTTCTTCATATTGGTAGTTCTTGTTATTTTCTACACCGTATTACATTAATTGTTTTTTTTTTCTTAAAATTCTTTTCAAAAATTGCAGTGATCAAATTGTATTTGTGGGATCTAGTGATATAATTTTTTTTTGTTTCCGTTATTTTTCCATGGAACATAGCTAATGAATATGGTCTGATGCTGGATACATGTTTTTAATAGCCGGGAAATAGATATAACAGACACTTTGGTGGTTGGTCTTTTCTTGGTTTTAGAATCTTATACATATGATTAGGAAATTTGCTGGTGCTTGGATTTGGAAGTGAAAAGCACTTTTCTTTCTTTTCCAGTGGTTTTGAGCTCTTATTCTGGACTTGGATTCAGGAATTGGTAAAGTGGTGTAGTCCAAGTTTAGGAAGATCAAGCAGAAACATAACTTGTTAAAGGTTTATTAGTTTGTTACCCACCTTAGTTTAAAATGGACTATCCCGGGGAGCAACTAGCTATCTAATAGAAGACTGATTCTTATTTAGTCTATAGTGCATTAGATTGGGCAGCGCAGGTCAAACATCAAAATCTGAAGCTTTTAGAGTCTAGTTCTACATTATAAAGTGGCTATCTTATTTAAAAAATGGCTTTTAACTAGATAAAGAGTAATTTTGAGGTATATAAGGGCTTAGAGTCTAGTAATGATCTTTCTTACCTTTGGTATGTATAAAACCCTTTTGTTTTAAGGATCACTTGAAAGTATCTTTTCTTGCTATTGATCTTTTAATTATAATATTGAACCTGGGGGAAACTGATGCATTCATGTGGGACACTGCTAACAAGTCCAATTAATGTACCATGTTACTGTTCCTAGAATGTCGTGATTATTGAAGCATTATTGTATGTGAGGATGTTTTACTTAGAGGTGTATTGCCTAGAAATGATGAACTTTGTTAATTTATTTTGTAGTTTATTGATACCCCAATGCCTCCAAGACAGCCTGTCCAGTCATGTTAAGGAGTTATATTATTGTAAATTGGCTGTTCTAAGATAAGTAGATAACCCCTATAGATGCATAGAGGCTGTCTTGATTAGATGAGACTTATGTCATCACAACAGTTAGTATTGATTTAATCCATTGTAATCAGAAGCTGAAACACTGTCCATGAGCTTGTTACAACCTTTTGGTATTGGAAGGTGTACCAAATTTACATGTCCATTGATTTATAGTATCTTAGTGTACTCTAACTGTTATTATTTTTTTAGTAAAATTTGGGAAGGAGAGAACTTTGAATGGGTTTGAGGATGCTTGCTTCATTTTTCAAGCTGCTTATTTTTCACTTTGTGTTGTGCAACAGTGCAAGGCTTTGGATATGGTCCTGGTCCTCCTGGAAGACTAATAGGGCTATAGAGAAATGGGTTGGAGGAACCAGTTTCTGTTGATATTATGTGTTGGACAGAGTTGTGTTATTTTTATTTTTATCCTAGGAATGAATTTTCACATTTATTACCATCCGAATGAAGACTTTTATATTGATGTTGGCATCAGTGTAATATTTGACTACTTTACTTTTGCAAAAATTTGATTAGTGTACAGTTTTGTATGTCATTTCTTATTTAGTGTTTTCAAATAATTATATATCATTTATATAAACTTCAGTGTGAAGTTCTTTTACATGACATTTCTTTTGCTAATGCAGACCTCAGGTAACAATTGCTACTGCAATTATTTTTTGTCACCGATTTTATCTCCGGCAGTCCCATGCCAAGAATGATAGAAGGGTATGCACTGGTTCTAGTGACCTTTTAATTATTTCTTTCTGGTGGTTAAAGATAACTTGAAACCAAAAATATGTTTTTTACTGATATTTTTTGGTAAAAAATATCTCATATGGTGCCCACTTTTAACTGATTCTCATCTGCTGTAGACTATTGCCACGGCTTGTATGTTTCTTGCTGGGAAGGTTGAAGAAACCCCACGTCCATTAAAAGATGTCATCATGGTTTCCTATGAAATTATTCATAAAAAGGATCCTACTGCTATTCAGAAGATTAAGCAAAAGGTACTGTTTTTCACTGCTTGCTCCTTTGTTCCTTTTAGGCTGCACTGAAGCTCTTGGTTTTATTTAATTTTTCGCTTAAGCCACCCAGATTCTGGTGTCTTCCTATAAGATTGCTAGAATCAATTTTTGTATTCCAGCAAGATGTGTGCATTTTGATATTTAAGAGGCTATAGTCTGTCTTTTCACACGGTAAAGCATGGCAAGGAACCTCCTGGGACATTGCTGCAATAGGCCACAGTTTTTTTTTATTAGTAATGATTACATTGCTCATCTGAAAAACAATGTATAAAAAAGCTCAAGGCATGCTGAGGTGATAAGGGATATGCAGCGCCTAGGTGCGCCTCATTGAAGTGAGGCGCACTATATAAACAGTAAAAAAAATTGGCAGATATTTGCTTCATGTGCGCCTCGTGCGCTTTTGGTGTGCCTAATTAAAAATGCCTCGCCTAGGCCAAAATAAGCGCTTACCCCCTATCACCTTGCGCCTCAGCGCCTAGGCGTGCTTTTTCAAACACTGCTGAAAAATAAGCGAACGTATTCTGATCTATTAGTGCTGTTTTATGTCCTTTTATTATTGGATGGTTGTCATATCCCTGTTATATAGGATAGATTACTTGTTGAAGTAAAAATCTTACTCTTAATTGAACCAACAAGTATATGTATTCTACATATTTAAACAAGATAATAATGAGTATGGCCATGGTCAGAGATAAGTGGAAATAGTAATTTTGAAGGAGATGGACAATCAGTTGTTTGCTCTTTACTGTCTTTATTATTGTTCATAATCTATGTAGCTTATGTCTTATACTCCTTTCCTTTCCCTTATTAGTGAAATGTTTCATTTGTTAGTATTAGAAAGATACAAAAGTGATATACTTTGACTGTGATTTGTGTGAATGTTTTGATGTATTTATGTTTGATTTAACGTGCAGGAGATTTTTGAACAACAAAAAGAGCTAATTTTATTGGGGGAGAGGGTTGTACTAGCAACTCTTGGCTTTGATCTGAATGTGCAACATCCATATAAACCTCTTGTTGAGGCTATAAAGAAATTCAAGGTTGCACAGAATGCCCTTGCCCAGGTTGCATGGAATTTTGTCAATGATGGGTATGATGCATATGAAAATCTTGTAATATGACGTGAAGATCTTTCTTCCAAACCCTAATTGACACTTAAATTGGCCATGTAGGCTGCGGACATCTCTTTGCTTGCAATTTAAGCCCCATCACATAGCAGCAGGTGCCATCTTTCTTGCTGCCAAGTTCCTTAAAGTCAAACTTCCTTCGGATGGTGAGAAGGTCTGGTGGCAAGAGTTTGATGTCACCCCACGTCAACTGGAGGGTTGGTCCTTTAATTTAAGAGCTTGCTATGGAATCATTGCAGCCAATAGTTGTTTCTTGTAATATGTTTATATCCTATAAGTTATTTTCTTTTGCCTCATCCTCCGATTTTACATTCAGGAACAGGAAAGTAATATCAGGAGAGCTTAATTGCTGCAGATACTTTCTTATGTATGAATAAGTTTTTCCAATTGTTGTATTCATGTTCGTTGTTCTACTTTTGCAGAGGTTAGCAATCAAATGTTAGAACTGTATGAACAGAACAGAGCACCACAAAACCAAGGAAGTGAAGCTGAAGGCAGTGTAGCTGGAGTGGCTGCTAATCGACCCACGTCAAGAACTTCAACTGAAGAGCAAGTACCAAATAACAACATTCCTCAAGCAGTAGCTGCGACTAAGACCGGAACCTTGAAGCCACCTAGTGCTCAGCAGTTGCCTGATCTTCCAAACAAACACACTGGGCCCCCTAGAGTATCCCATAGTCGGAATAATGACTATGTGAACTCAGATCACAAAGCCCATGGAGAACCTAGAGCTGTGGAGCCCTTGGTTTACCCTGAGAATTTGGGTGATGGTCAAAATATGAGATCTGCCCCAGAGTGGAATAGCAGTGAAGATAGTAAAGAAAAGAGTATTGGAGAAAATAAAGTAAGAGACGGGGAAGATTTAAAAGATAAATACCATAATAATAATGTAGAATTCAAAGAAGCTGGTCAAACCCAATCACCATCAGAAATGATTGAGAAGATAGATACAACCAAGTTGAAGGAATTATGTGAAAAGAGAAGGAAGTCCCGAGGGGATGTGATTAAGAAGAAAGACTCAATGGATGAGTATGATCCCATTGTGAAAGAGCTGGAAGAGGGGGTTGAGTTAGCTGCTGCAGAGAGTGAGAAAATAAAGCAGGAAAAAAAGCAAAACTGGGCTCAGCCCTCCACTCGGCTTGATAATGATAACTCCCATAATAGCAAACACCTTGAGCCTTCTGGAGATGGGAACCATATGGGCTCGAAGAGTCAGCAATCACATGGACTTGATGTTGAGAATGTAGAAGAAGGTGAGGTGTCTGCATTAGATGATTCTAGCTGGGATTATCAATCACCCAAGTCAAATGATCGGAAGAGAAAGGCTGAAAGCCCACCGGACAAAACAAGTGATGGAAAAAGATGGCAAGGAGATTTTGCTGAAGAGAAAAACAGGATTGGCCACCTTGGATATCCTGATAGGGATCACAAAAGGCACGTACAGGAAAATCATGCCTGAAGCTGTTTATCTTTTCCATGAAGCATAATTTGGGTTGTTAGCTACCTACATATTATTTGTAGTAGAGTAGAATGCAGCTGCTTGATAAAAACTATAGGTACGCCCAGAATGCCATATATTCGGTGCTTCTATATGTTATTCATTAGGTTTCAATGAGCTTTATTTTAAGTTGAAAAGGAAAAAAAAAAAAAAAAGAATTCATTCTGATCAGTCAAAATTTTGCTGTCTATTTATATTGCTTGACCACTATTTTTCTTTCCCCTTTTGATTGGATTATTTGTGGTTCACTACAATGATGATGTCTGATGACAACTGGGTCTTGTTGGATTGTGTGTCTGCCTTCGGAGGAAGAGTGTTAATGAGTATTAGGACTTGTAAATTGTAATCCATGGTAAAATTGTAGGAAATAGTCAATTTAGTTAATTGTATTTTTACATGTAACATGATGGGCGTCAACCAGAACTTCACAATTATATCTTCATCATTCCAATTGTAACTCCTAATTTCTATTTATGGCCTTCATAATTATATCGGAGGCTTTTTCCTTTAGATAATAAATACACGTTTGAGCTGTACACACCTTCAGTTTTTACAGTTCCTTTTCTCCTTACTTTTTTTAAAGCACAAGCCTGTACTGTTTCTTTGAAGAGTAGCAAATAGCAATATTTAATAAGCTGGAAGATATTCTTCAGTTTCCTTGTGTTTAGTTTGGTTACTTTTTCTGCTAAACTTGTTTGTACTATTGCTAGGTGGCTCTGTATGTTTTCTTTTGTCTGTTTGATCATTGCTTGTTTATTTTGTCAGTAACTACCAATTTTAAACAGTGTTATTCTTACAACTTCCTTTTGTAATGTGTTATATATTAAAGTCCAAAGTTTATAATTCAATACCCAGCTACCAAATTTTCTCCACATAGACCTCATTCTATCCTCTTTGGCAGTAAAGTAGTGCTTAGTTACTCAACTTTATCCTAACAAGACACTTATTAGTACCAAAACTACCAATAGGGGCTTTGTTGGTACTAATATACATCTTTGAGGTTCATGTGACGGGATATTAGATAGATTTCTTAAAATTACGAAAGTTAGTTATTTGAATTTTGAATGACACTTTTTAAAACGGGTAATTATGTCAAAATTATCTTCGATATGTTTAGTTTTTTGCTATGTTACTTGGACTCGGATGAAGTGTCAAATTAGACACGGGTGTCCAAGTATCGGACTCGCCCATTTTTTTGAAAAAAGTTTTGTTTTTAGTTAAAAATGAAGTGTCCAAGTGTCGGTGTCGGTGTCCGACACGAGTCGTGTCGACACGGACACGTGAGGTAAATAAAAGAGTCCGAGTAACATAGGTTTTTTGTATACAACTCTAGGTAGTAGATTGTGTTAGAGTAAGCTGGAAAAGTGTATGTAGAAAAGAAAGTAGGAAGATTGCTTATATTATTTTGATATGTACAAGAGTACTTTACATAGGGGTGAGGGATGCCTTCTACGTTGTTGTGATGCAATGAAGAGTCGCAACTTTTTGCATTTCAACTACTCCTAATAACTCTAGTATTCAAGTTTATTCACTCATTTCTTCACTAATTGCCGAACACTAAGGGGCCGTTTGGTTAGGGGTAATTAGGAAAGGAAATGGGAATCAAATGGCCCGATTCCCTTTGTTGATGTTTGTTTAGCACTTTTAATCATTCCCTTTACCCTCCTCATTACCCCAAATCCTTCCAACTTCATTCCCCACCCCCCTAGACTTTTCCATTCCCTTTCCCTACCCACTTTCACACCACCACATCACCACCTTCACACCTACCAACACCACCGGAAAACCAGCCCAGACCACTGCCGCCCCTACCCCGACCACCGCCGCTCCTCCCCTGACCACCACCGATCCTCCCCCAAGCCTCGCCGCCCTCCCCTCCCCCGCAAAAACCACCCTAGCCCCGCAAAACCCTAGCGGGGCGACGGTTTCGGGGTCGAGGGAGATCGGGGCGGTTTTGTGGGGCTAGGGTGGTTTTTTCGGGGGAGGGGAGGTCGAGGCAAGCGCGGCTAGCGGCGGCGAGGGGAGGGGGAGAGCCGGCGAGGGGCGGGGGAGGGCCGACGAGGGTTTTGGTGGCTGAGAAAGATGAAATATTATTGAAATGTGTGGTGGTTGTGGTGGTGGTGGTGGTGGTGGGATTGATTCCCTTTGTTTTAAAAACAAACAACAAAGCAAAAAAGGGTATTTTCATCCCATTCTTCTCCTTTCCCTTTGTTCATTCCATTCCAATTCCCTCGTGCGAACCAAACGGCCCCTAAAAGTCTCATTTACTAACAGTCCTCGAGACTTTTGGCCATCATACCAAGCTTGAGTTTGAGGAACTCAAATCTACTTTTTGGTAAAGCCTTGGTCAAAATGTCAGCGAGCTGAAACTCAGTAGGACAATGAATCAGCTTCACTTCTTTCTCTTGCTCAGCTTCTCGAAGTGCATATTACTTATTCTTCATGTGCTTTGTCTTGCTGAAACAAACTGGATTTTTTGAAATAGCAGTTGCTGATTTGTTGTCTACTAGAACTTCAGTAGCTTCTTCCGGTTTGTGTCTCAAGTCTTGATTAACAGTTGCTAATGCTGCAATGTACTCGGCTTCAGCTGTGGATTGAGCTACTACTTCTTCCTTCTTCGAAATTTATGAAAACACTCCAGATCCAAGTGAAAAAGCATATCCCAAAGTACTTTTCATGTCATCATGCAAACAATTTGGAGTTTGCACTTGTGTTAAACAACACACCAAAATCTGAGGTTCCTCTTATATACCTGAGCACTCTTCTGGCAGCACCTATATGAACATCACTTGGTTCACTCATGAACCTTGAAATCGCTGTAAGGTAAAGTAGGCTTCTAACTAAGCTCTTGTACTCCCTAGTGTCAGCTTTCCTTTGACCATCATCTCTGGACAACTTTTCTCATTCACTACAAGAGGTGTACTGACTGGCTTGCAGTTTTGCATATGAAACTTCTTAAGAACATCATTTGCATATTTCCTTTGAGAGATTCCATCTTCAGCTTGTTGAACTTCCATCCCTAGGAAATACTTCATTAAGCCCAAGTCTGTCATTTCGAACTTCCTTTTCATCTCCTCCTTGAACGAGAGGTTTTTTTTTTGATTTGTTTCCCGTGACAAGATCATCAACATTGAGTGAAACAATGAGCAAATCATTTTCTCCTTGATTCTTCACATAGAGAGTGTGCTCATTTTTACTTTTGTTGAACCCTTGTGCAAGTAGATATGAGTCAATCTTGTTGTACCACTACCATGCTCGTGGCGCTTGTTTTAGCCCATAAAGAGCCTTTTTCAGCTTGCACACTTTTTCTTCTTGCCCTTTAATAGCAAATCCGGGAGGTTGCTCAATGTAAATTTCCTCCTCGAGTTCACCATTGAGGAAGGCAGACTTGACATCAAGTTAATAAATCTTCCATTTATCTTGAGCTGCTAAAGCAATTAGAGTTTTAAGTGTGTCAAGCCACTGGATTAAATGTATCTCCATAATCAATTCCTGCTTGTTGGTAGTATCCTTTGACGACCAATAACTTGCTTATGGTCCCATCAGGATTCAATTTGATTTTGTAGACCCACTTGACGCCAATCACTTTGCGATCACTTTGTCTATCAACCAACTCCCAAGTCTGATTTTTCTTGATCATATTGATTTCATATTCCATTGCTTGCTGACACCTTTTGTCTTCAAAAGCCTGCTCATATGTTTGGGGTTCTTCAAGACCAAGGTAACATCGTTCACATTCCTCCGGATCTAGGTGAAAGACTGGACATTCCTCGTACAAATCTGAGAGAGACTTTTTACCTCTAGGACCCGTGGCATTATTATCATCACTAGTTTCACAAGTGCCATTTCCAGCTTGTATAGGTGTGGAAGGAGCTTCTTCAGCATTCTCATCTCTAGGTCCATCATGTACTTCACTGCCAACTTGGAAAAATTTCTTCTCAACCTTCTGTTCTTCCCAATTCCAACTTGCATCTTCATCGAATTCAACATCTCGACTAATCATGATCTTTTCATTACTAAGATTGAAGAGTCGATATTCTTTGGCTTGTGAATCATAGCCAAGGAAGATTCCTCTTTCGGCTTTTGCATCTAGTTTGCTTCTCTTTTGAGATGGAATATGAGCATAGCAAACTGATCCAAATACTCTAAAGTGTTTTGCTGTTGGCTTTCTTCCACTCCATGCTTCAATTGGAGTTTTGCGTTGAACCGCTTTTGTGAGCAGCCTGTTCAACAAATAAACAGATGTGCGAACAGCTTCTGCCCAGAATTTTTTTGGCAGATTTTTCTCACTTAACATACAGTGAGCCATCTCCATCACCGTTCTATTCTTTCGCTCAGAACCCTCCCCTCCCCCCCCCCCCCCCCCCAAAAAAAAAAAATTTTTTTTTTTGCTGAGGTGTATAACACACTGTAAGCTGATGTTCAATTCCCTCATCTCCACAGAAAATATCAAATTCAGAGGAAGTATATTCCTTGCCTCGATCTGGCAGCTATGAATTTCCATAGTTCCATTAAGCCTTTTGTATTGTTATTTACTTATTTGACTTTATTTGCTGTTACTCATGCTGCCCTTATTCATTTCAACGACTTCTCTGTCCTAGTTGAGTCATGTCTTTGTTATTATCTCAGCTTTTGGCAACCTAATTTGTGCTCATCATTTTGTGATTGTCTATTTTGTGTGCCATGCTGCTGCTTTTATTGTTTGGATTCTCTCTGCTGGTAAACTTTTCATGTTCAATTGTCTGAGCTTGCCAGCTTGGCAATGCTTTACCAATATTCTGCAACCACAGTTTTAATGGATTATCTTTTGAGGGAAAAAAATAATGTATTGTGTTTGAGGAAAAAATTGTTTATTGTGTTTGATCATGGATAATTTATCAAGTGCATTTTCTGAGTTCATTTTGTAATTAGTCTTTCCTTAGATTTGTTCTGGCCAGATATCATTTTAGTAGCAAGAACCCTGTATTTTGGAATGTTTTTGAATCTGATTCTTCAAGGTATGCTTGGATTAATAATATAGTTTAGGGGGAATGGAAGAGAAATAAAGAAAATACAGGTTGATGGAAGGTGATTGGTAGACTGAAGAGTTAGTTTTTTTTTTATTGTTAGAGAGCCACAAGGGCGGGGGTGAGAAACAATCCAAGGGTTTCCAGAAATCGGGGAAGGAAGCTCTAACCACTTGAGCTATCCCCCACTGGTGATGGGTGATTGGTAGACTGAAGAGTTAGTGAATTTAGGGGCTAGGGGTTTGCTATGCTTAGTTTAATGACTTTAATCCAAGTCTCATTAGTAGGAAGCTATGTGTCATTTATGTCTGGTAAATCTTTAGAGTTCTGAGTAGCACTAGAATGATGCATCCACTTCTCTCCTCCTCACCCCAAAAAAAAAAATGATGTTGCTTGGACTGTATCTAGTTTTTACTCCTAACCTCAGCTTTCCATCTTGTTTTCCAAGTTTTTATTTTTTTTTTGGTGTTCGTGGCTGTCATCCAAGAAGAAGACGAGAGTTGTACGATGTGTTTACTAGTGCAAACACTATCTTTTTCCTGTTGTTACTGTTATCTTTTATTAATTGCCAATGTGAAAAAGAGCAGCTGACAGAATTATTATGTACAGATTTGTTTTAATTTTTTTTTTTGTGAAAACTAGAATATGATTTATTCTAAATCAATTAGGATGGATCATATTATGTACAGAATATGATCCGTGTGCTATTAAATAAAATGGTTCAGTTTGAAACACAAACAACTAATTTATGGCCTTTAATGGAATTGGTGCTTTTAATTCTAGTTCTGCTAGACTTGTAAAACTGTTTGCAGGAGTTGTTAAAGTAATTTGATCGCGTCATCTCTTCTGCCTGTTATGTGTATATACTTCATTGATTTTCTAAGGAATGCTGCAAGGTGTTTGTATTGCTGTAAACACTTAAAGTATTACACTTAAAATGTGTGTTTTGGGTCAAATATTTGATCAAGTGTTCATTTCACAGTTAGGAATGCCCGAAGATTGGTGAAGTAGTTCATAGTGCTGCTTCCGTGGCAATGAGGATTGGGCTCATGAGCAGATTTCGGTTTTATTCTGTTGATGTTGTATGTAACTTACACTGCAGAATTAACCAACAAGTAAGCAGGGATTCTGGCATTATATGATTTGATGCTAGTTAACTTTTCAGCAGTTCATTGGAATGAAATTTTGTACTAGTATCTGTTGTGATTCAATTAATAAAACATTGTTTCTGCCTTTATTGAAATTGCCATTAATTCCAGTAAAATATAAGCAACTAATTTAGTATAAGTAGGCGATATAGCTGCAGTTGTATGTAAATGTAGCAATTTCTATTGTATAACCGTTGTGGCATTGCATTATGTGTACAATTTTACCCTTTTATTTTTTTTTAAATTTTTTTTTATATGATTAGTATAAAATTAAGGAAATTGTGTCACATCTATAATTCCACCAATTTCACAGTTGGCATTTTCGTACACATTAGATGTCCAAGGAGAAGTCTTGTGGGATTGAAATGTTAGTAGTTGTCCTTGAATGCTTTTCCCCTTGTGGCTATTTTACTTATTCCTTTTCCCCTATACATCTTAAATATGTATACAGTTAGGGTTGTATATCTCTTTATGTTACCAAGCAAACTGGTTAATTAAGTGTTTTTTTCTGTAAAAAAACACGAAAAAAAACAGTCTTCGAAGAGTAATATCCCAGCGAAAGTACCTTGGGCAAAATTCCTAGCAACCAATATCAAAAGACTCACAGAGCCACATCAAAGACTCAGTCACAGTTGCTCCAATTATTTTACCTTCCATCGCGCATTCGCAGTACCACCATAGTCCATAGCCACAAGGCGCACAACCCACCCTCTCACGAGTCTCACCTCTCTTCATTCGCCATTTAACACATCACCAAACCCTAGTTGCCATTGGGTCCATAGCCACAAGGGAAGATAAGGTATAAGTCTAACTAAGTTACACCTTGGGGAGTATGGATGATAGATGGTTATAATATTGCGTCAAATTTGTTTTTCATGGGGGCATTTTCGTGAATAAATCAACAACTTTTTCATTATGGTGGGCTCCAAAATTGAATAAAGTTGAATAAAGTTGGTTTATTTACGAAAATACCATGTGAGAAACAATTTTGTTTCTCTTTGTTTCTTTCTATGAGAAAACGGGGCATCCTTGGAGTATGACCTTTGTCTGTTAATAAAAAAATGACATTTTTTTAGAGAAAAAAAAAAATGACATTTTGATTAGGAAATTTTTTAAATTACCACCCAAAAATGTAACCATTTTCGAACTATCCACCCGTTTAATTTTTTATTTTAAATTACCACCCCTTAAATTAAATAAATGCTCAGATTACCACCCATATCAAAAATTCAAAAATCCGGTGAAATTTCTTTTTTGGGCTCCATAACTAACTTCCCACCTTTTTTTTCCTCTCAATTTAATCATCTCACTGATATATTTCACTCAACCTGTCATCATTTCCTTCATTGAATTCAACACACCAATTTAATTTCATTTCTACACTCCCAAATTTTACAACTTCAGACAAAAAACCAATATATCACCACCATTACATTATCACCCTTCTCATTCATTTTCTCTCTCCTCCCCTCACTACTAAAAACCTTTTTTCTTCTTCTCTCTTTCTCTCTCCAAAATTTCTAGAAATCAAACTCAAATTCCAATTTATTCTTCAATCAATCTTTGATTTGAAGAATTTGAAGCTTTGTTAATGGAGTCTGTACTACGAAGCGAAGCTAAAGATGGCGGCTTTGGAAAAGAACTCACCAACAACTCTGGAGCACTGAACCTCTCAACCCAGTCAATATCCACCTTCGACCCCACTTCATCTGCAGCCGCAAACAGTCGCGCAACAACTCGCATCTCCCTCTTCAACTGTAATAGCAGCCCACAAAAAGGAGCTAATTGCAGTAGCTAAGAACCGGCAAGAGTGAATCGCAGTCGCCGCAATTTTCAATTTCAGCCCCAATGCAATTTGAATTCAAAGCGGGCGCTCCCTTATTAAGATGTGGTCGCTCCAATTTTCATCCAGTTTCATCTAAGAGACCGAATGTTTAGAGCGCTCTGAAATCCCAAGATTCCATGAACCCTAATTCCCAAATCTACCTATTTACCCCAATCATAGTGAACTTTGGTAGGATTTGGTGAAGAAAATATGAATTGAAGTTAGGAGAGCGTTTTTAAAGAGAAAAATCGGGGAAAATAAGTCAAAAGGGTCAAAATAAGCGTTTGGTGAGGCCCGCAGACGAAAAATCTACTGGATTTTTGAAATGGGTGGTAATTTGAGCATTCATTTAATTTAAGGGGTGGTAATTCAAAATACTATCTCCAAGTTTTTTTAGTTGCAACTTTGGAGTATTATTTGTGAGATATAAAATATTTCAAAGTTGCAACTAAAAAAATTCGGAGGTAGTTAAGCAGGTGGTTAGTTCAAAAGTGGTTACATTTTTGGGTGGTAATTTAAAAATTTTCTTTTTAGTTATCCCAAAATATTTATTATGGTCATCTTGGGTAATGAAGTTGAAGAATAATTTAGATTATACAAAGTATTACTTAAAGCAATTGAAAGAAGTCTTAGTCGAGTCCGAGGCCAGGCGATAGCAAAGGGCAATGAGCGGGAGCTACAGTCGAGATAAGAGCGGTCAGAATAGCTTTTACAATGACAAGAACAATCAACTATTTACTTCCTTAAGAACGTTAATAAAAAAACAGAGTTCTGTGGAGCAACCCTCCACTGACGGTCTTGCCCCTATAGTTATTAATGAATGTGGATGTGAGGTCAAGAAAGATTATAAGATTAGAGTTCTTGGTGAACCTTACACTAGCGGAGATAGCTATTTAATGCACTAGCGGAGACTACGAGCTGGAGGGATAAAAGAAAGCTGGAACCATTCAAAATAAATTAGGTATAGAACATTGTTTCAAAAGTTGATACAACCATACTTTCCTGACTATCTTGTTAGTGGATTCTAGGATTACATTTGATTAGGTCATACGACTTTAGCTTACTAAAAACCCTTAAAATGACCGCCCATAGTTCCTTCATCTGATTTGTTGCTTTGATTGTAACACGTAGCCTAAAAATAATAACCTTTTTTTTTCATGTATTACCTTGAATCATTTTATTTGTTTTATATAACTTATAACTTGTGATATATACTCATCCATTTCAATGACTTGAATTTGAGTCATGACATTAAAAATATTAAAGTATGTAGCCTTAAATCCTAATTCACCTCATCTTTATGTTTTACTTATTTAATTTGTTTAAACATGTTCAATATTAAACATGTTTTACTTATTTGTTTACAGTGAGCATTCAATCGTGACCACTATTCCACCTCTTTGTGGACTGGGTTATACTCAGGCTGGAGTTTTTCAAAATCATCCCTCCTCCTCCTACATGTTTTGATCTTCCCCTCGGAGAGCTTCTATGCCAATGTGTCTGAGTGATAGGGCCAGTAGAATTATGTCTGTTCTTCAGGTGGAGCTCCAAGCTTGCTTGTGGGCCGTTCTTAGGGCAGCTACTCGTAAGGGTTACCTTTTCCTTCTCACATATACGTATATTGCTTCCATGGTTCCTTTGTTCTGGCACACTAGTTTGACTGATATTTCCTGTGCTTGTCTGTAGGTGTCGTATGAAGTGCGCCTACGTTAACCATGTGTGAATATGCTGGGCCCTCTTAGGAAGTTGGAATTGACATATACGATTAGAAAACAAGGAAAGTAGGGAGCCGCCAACAAGTTTTTAAGGAACTTGTAAACCGTTCAAGGATCATACAAGACAACCACGATAAAGGGACAACGAAAGGCAACAACGATTGACCCGTGAAGGTTACACCCCATTCATAATCCACCAGATTACTAACTCCATATGGTTCGGAACCACGAAAGGGGGATCAGGGATGATGGTACGAAGTGAGTCATGGAGTAACATTCGCCCGTATTGGCCTCTACTCGATTCTTATTATGAAACGTGGTTCTTGCGATCTCAAAGGCATGCAAACAAAGATTCAATTTGCTCCAAACTATTATTATGCTAAATTGGTTGAATATTAATGCAACACATTATTCTAAAATATTTGTGACCACTTCAATTAACAACAAGATTAAAGGAACCTAAGCCGATTGTCCAAATTATCTTATTAGTAGTGATTTTCAATTACATATTTCCAATAACATGCAATATGGTGATCATAAATAATAATATAATAAACATTAATATTGGAAGCAATTCAACAATAATAGCGTTAGTCAAATCAAATAATAATCCTAATCATGATACTCGCAATAAGAATAATAATAAGAGTAATTAAGTGATTAATTACTCACTTTCCGTGTTTCCTTGAATTGCTACATCATGAATAAATTGTTAGTAACTTCAATAAATATATAAATCAAATGAAAATTAAATTAAATAAAAAGTAGAGTTTATTTGATCCAAACCCTCAGTTAATTATACCTTTCACGCCTTGGTTTAAGGATGGAACCTCGGGTAAAGTATGGACTCCTTAGAGTGCTTAAGGGAAGAAATATGTAATTAGAAATATAATTTTAAGGCTTAGAATATGAGAGAGAGAGAAAAGAATAATTTTTGGTGTACAAGAGAGGAAGAAAGAATGATTTTTGATGCCCCTAAACTGCAGAAATCAGCTATGTATTTATAGAGGAAACGAATAGGGGGATTCACGGAACCCTAGAAGAGATAAGAGACGTATAAAAACCCTAATTTTGGCACCATGACACGGTACTGGGAATCGTGACACGGTTAAGTCCACCGTGGCATGGTGCACAATTCCGTGTCGCGGTGTGCAATATACCCGAATTGCGTCCAGATTCATAAGCGCGTGAGTGAATGCGGAAAAAACATGGAAAAAGCACCGTGACATGTTGAAAATTACCGTGTCATGAACGCACCTTTGGAATGTTCCTCCCACTTCTTTTATCGTCCAAGCTATCGAGACATCCTTACCAAGCCCTTCTTGCAGATTGTTGATAAGCGCAACCAAATAAAATAGGATTAAAATCCCCTGTTCTCCCCTCAATTTGGCCCATTTTAACGTTTCCAAGCAAGCCCACACCTCACATTGTAGTGTAGAAGAAGAAGCCCCATGTTTGCCTCCCCCTTGTATGACTGTATTGGTGCTTCCATTACCTGTGACAGCCCATCCTATCTCTGATCTAATAGAAGGTTTGTCCCATGCTCCATCGACCTCCACGATGAACCTATCATAACCAGTCTTGTCATTCCCCAAATTTACCTGAAAGAAACTCGAGGGGTGACTAGGCTCATTCCTAGTATCACCATCTAACCCATTCTCATGCTCTATTGACTGAACAAAGGTCTTGTGGTCTTGCAAGGCCTTGTTGATGAAAAATTTTGTAGCCAGGCTCGTACTTCCCCTTGCCCCGTTGAAGACCTTCTCATTTCTGGCTTTCCACAATCCCCACACGGTTGCGATAAAAGTCGTCATACGCATAATATGCCTACCATCCTCGCTATAAAAGAGCAGGATATAATGTTGAATCCATTTCCGTAGAGAATTGAACTTAGGAGACTTAGAGCAAATAGTCAGGGAGCCATTTCCCCAGACTTCCTTTGCTAGATCACAACTTCAAAAGATGTGTTGGTTTTCCTCTCTTTCCACCCCACAAAAATCACAGGCTTCCTCAACATGTCTTAACTGCGTGCTATACCATCATGAAAAAGCCTCCACATGAAAAGCTTCCATTTTGGTTGGACGTTTAACCTCCATATCAACTTCACAAAGTCTTAATCTATAGACGAAAAGTTGTTCCTTTCCAGGCCCTTCCCTATGGAGAGAAAATAGTATCACGTTTTCACAGTGTAATTCCCCGATGGATGATGCTTTCAGTAAATGTAGTCATCCTCGAGATTTGGAGGGAGCTCCATTAATAAGATGGCCTTAGCACTTTTCCACTCAAAGCACTCTCTCACCTTCCCTACCTTCCAAGTCATAGTACCAGTATTAATGAAATCACTAACCTTCCAATGCATTGCTGCTCTCAAGGTTTGTGTTGAGTTAACAGTCGGAATTTCTCCTTGAACCCAAGGTGATATCATAGCCTTTATACTCATACCATTACCATCCTTCCAAGCAAAACCCTTTTTGAAGGAGCCAATGGATCTCTACAAGCTAGATCTTCCTAAGGAGGGATTACCAAAGCCCTTATATGGCCTTGCCATATTGCAAATGCCACATTTTTGACACCCTCCATGAACCCTTAAAAGTAGCAACTGCGGATTAAGATGCATTCTCGTTGCTTGTTTAAAAAACAAGGCATCATTTAGGGTGGTCGTTCCCTTAATACCTAAACCTCCCATGCTCTTTGGAAGCTGAGTAACAACCCTACTAACCCATGGAAACCCCTTGTTTCCGTTATTTGACCACCAAAATCTTGTGATTAGCAAATCAATCTTGTTTTCTGTACTCTGAGGCAGCTTAAGACATTTTATAACATGAGCTGAAATACTTACCAAAACTGTGTTGATAAGAATTAGTTTTGCAGCTTAAGAGAGATTAAGAGAAGCCCAAGATAGAATTTTCTCTGAAACCTTGTCAACCAGATATTGGAACAAGTCTCTCCTCCTTCCTTGTATACCAATTGGGGCCCAAAAATGAGTTCCCATGTTATTAGTCTCAGTCATCGAGAGGATACTAACAGGCTAAAGTTGTATCATCTAATTAAAAGTAATTCCTAAAACCACTAACTAAAATAGATAAGGAAGTAGGGTCGAATCCACAGGGAAACGAGTCTTTCTATTCCTAATTAATTAATATAATCTAGATTATAGAGTAACTAAATTATAGATATAATGAAATTAAACTAAAGGAGATAAAAGTAGGGAGAAATCAATTAATAAAGGCCTAGGATATAGATTCACCAATAAATAATATTTCAGGGTAAAACATAATAATCAACCATCAATGCATCAATTAATCAGATCATAAAGGGCTTTCGCTACGTATTACAATCATAGAGTTCGGTATTAATCTCATCTCTCAAATCTCGACTTAACCATTTATTAATTAACCTGCCTATTGAAACTAAGCCTAAATATCAATTCTCATCTCTCGAATCTCGAATCAATATTGCTAAACTCATACATAAAAGATATGCGCAAATCTAGTTGCATAGCATTAAATCAATCAATAGGAAATTATTCAAGCATTGACAATCAACAACAATAAATCACCCCTTCATATTATTTATGGATCCCCACAAACCCTTGAAAGAAAACTACTCACACATAATTAAATCTAAAATAAACAAAACAATTAAAGGATACATGATTAAGATCAAAGCAAAGAAAATAAGTTATAAAGGAGTGAAGAGATAGTACCAAAAGAAATATAAAATTGCATGAACCAAAAGTGTATATAGAGAAAACAAGAGAAATAATTCTAAGAGTTTAATTAAAAGGAGAGAGAGAAAAGTTAGAGAGAGAGAGAGAAGAAAACTAAACTAAAAACTAATCTAAAACTAAACTAAACTAATGGTAAAACAAAACTAAACTAAGACTAAAACTCAAGAAAACTACCTACTACCTAACTCCTACGTAACTCCCTCTTTAAAATAAGATAGGAATAAGGAGTTTTACTCCTAATCAACTTCTATTCCCACTAGAAGTAAAACTGCGTCCAACATCCGCAATACGCAGGCTTTTTACATCTAAGCCCAATGAAAATATAACGGACCAAACACAGCAGTGTGCTATCCAATCAAGCCTGGTCAAATGGGCAACGTGTTGGGCTGCTTCGATCCTCGGATCTGTAGCTTGTGATTTTAAATAAATTGGCCCAATTTCCTTCTTCTTGATATCCAAGTATTAGACTAATAAAATTAGTACTTCAAAAAAACCGAGCCCTAAATCATCAAATTAAATCTATTCATCTCGGTATTGGGAAGATAATATTGGATAAAAAAATACGATCCGACTCAAATGTCTTTGTAATGGCTAATAAACTCAGGAATTGTCATAAATCTGCAAATTCCCATAAAATAATACCACCAACTCTACAAAACACTAAAAAAACGTATATTAGTAATAAAAATAGCTCCGTAGAGCTCAAATAAGCACAAATATGAATGTGGGACGGGGAATAAAAATATGTGTAAAATAGACTCATCAGATACCTTTTAAAACCACTTTCAATTCGTTCCCTCATCCAAACCCGAAGAAAACTTCACAAATGACTTTTGTAGATTTAGTTGTTGACCAGAAGCCTTACCAAATCTCTGAAGAATGTCATTAATACATCGATAAGAATCCTCTGTTGCCTTGAAGAAGAGCATAGCACCATCTGCAAAGAAAAGATGGGAAATAGAAGGAGATCGTCTCGACACCCTTAACCCTTTGAATTGTTTGATGTCTTCAGCCAAAGTTAACATTCTTGAAAGAATGTCCATACAAAAGATGAAAAGATATGGCGAAAATGGGTCCCCTTGCCTTAGACCACAATGCGGAGTAAAAGCTGCAGTAATTTTCTTGTTGATAATAGTCTTAAAGCTGACCGTTGAGACAGACTGTGCAATCATCTTGACCCAGTATGCCGAGAAACCATAAGCCTGTAATACCTTAAGTAGAAAAGGCCAGTCGACTCTATCATAAGCTTTTGACATATCGATCTTCACCCCTGTGAAGTTAGGGCCCTTCTTTGAGTTTATAAGATGCATAAGCTCATGACTTAGAAGAATATTATCTTCCATATACCTTCCTGGGATAAAGGCATGTTGATTCTCAGAGATAATGCTTGGCAGAATAGTATTGAGTCTATTTACCAGGCATTTAGAAATGCACTTGCATGTACACTATATTGCACAAACTAATAGACTGAAACTGATTCGCGAGTTTTGACACCTTGACCTTCGAAATTAGGACTAACAGAGATTGATTCCACTCCTTTAGAATAACTCATGTTATCAAAAATTGTTGAACACTATCCACTACCAGTTGCCCTACCTCTTTCCAGTAAATATGGAAAAAATCAGTTGTAAAACCATCTGACCCTAGAGATTTAGAACTATGCATACCAAATATAGCCTTCCTAATCTCCTCATCTGTAAATGGCCTATCAAGCCATTCCCTATCTTCCGACGAAATCACCGGAATATCCAATTGTCGAAGAAGTAAATCAATGTCTTCTTCGTGATTATTAAGGATGTTGGGATTATAAACATCTTTAATCGAATTTAAAATTACCTCTTCCACTACATGTTGACCCTCCAACCAAATTTCCTCATCATTCCTTATCGTGAGGATTTCTTTGTTGAGTTGCCTTTGTTTCACACGTCTGTACATCATAGAAGTAGGACAATCCCCCAGCTTGATCCATTTAGATTTCATTCTCTGCCTCCAATAATCAAAATTCAATTGACACTCGGGAATACGACTATTAATATGATAACATATAACTTTCTCCTTCCTGAACCGAAGTAACACCCATTTTTGAGTTATTGAGGTCTTTAGTTAGCACCCTCCAATTAATACCCCAGACTTCGGTCACATTACTACTAAACCTCCAATCTAGAAAAGCGTCTATTCCTCTAATCATAGTACTACCTCCTACCTTATCACTTCCACTTTCAGCTTGGTTAAAATCCCCTATAACCAAAACATTTTTATATTTTTCCAAAAACTAATGGAGTTGCTCCCAAACAATTGCCCTATTTTCTACTTGAGGCTCACCGTAAAAGAACATTACATACTTAGCATTTCCATTAGCTTCCAAGATTTTACAAAATACAAAGTTCTTAGCTGAGTACAAGCACTCCAAAAGCGGAAGTAGCTCCTAAACTATTTAACTTAGTAGCCGCACTAACATAAGCCATTTTTGTTTCCGAATTAAACATAAACATTGGTAGTTTTGACCTATAGAGCCACACTAGATACGGAATTCCAAGGGAGTGTGACATTGAGATCCTCTTCACCGACTCGAGAATAGTCACCTGCAAGTCCACGTCCATATCATCTCTGATCTATCGATACACTGATGTCACTTCTTCGCTTTTTTTTGACGCTTGTAGGAATCAGAATTGGAGGAAGAATCATCTTGACAGTGCTTGTCCTTCCCCCTCCTCGCAATATCATCATCAATGTCCACACCGATTTCCTTTGCCATATCCGGGTCTGAAATCGCTTTAGAAGCACATCTCTTCGACCCCTTTTCATCCTTTAACCAGATATTAAAAACCCCTTTCTCTGACCACCTGTGATATCCTTTTGCCCTTTTAACCAGATACAAAAGAAAGGAATAGAAAGTGTGCTCATGCAATAATAATGGAGCCAAATGTTAAATGTCTATTTAGTCTCCTTCCTTGGTAAGTAATTTTATGTATCTCGATAAATTATTTATGAAATAAAGAAAATATATGAGTAGTGAATAAACATTGTTTACCTTAAACCAAGAAATACTCTACAATGATGTGAAATCGATCTATAATTGATAATTCATTAAATTTTTAATTCTATTATTTAATATTTCATAAATAATTTATTCAAGTTAATTTATATTTCTATATGTAGTTTATGATAGAAAGCATAGATTACACTATATAATTTAACTCCACATAAATACTTGGATCATTATTTTTTTATTTACATTTCAATTCAAATTAGTATATCTTGAATTTTAATGTTCATTCTAGCTAATTCTATAAAAAATATTGATCAAAATAATAAATGACCACACATAGTTTTTTACAAAAAAGTAAAGCACAAATTAAAACCTAAATTATTATGATTGCACAGGATTTAGCCTAAGTAATAACGAGACTACATTATTCATTGAATCCGATCCATTATAAATACAACATCTTTTTCCACTTTGATGACTAATTAGTGATTCAACAGTCAATCTATAATATATATAAATACACACTTAAGTTTCATCTCATTTCAGTAGTCGCGCATTCCAACAAAAAGAGAGAAAAAAATTTGTAAAATGTTGAGGGGACGATAGGATTGATGGAAAAAATGATTAGATCAAGAGAAGACAATGGAAGCTTGAATACAACATTTGCTTTTTATTATTAGTTTATTATATTATTAATGAATTAAATGGATCATTCTAATACCATCAACAAATTAAAGCAATAAATAAACAACCTAGTAAATTAAAAAAAAAAAAAATCAATGAAACATTATACGATCTCAAATAGATTAATAAAACATAAAATGATGTTATAAAACTTAAATAATTATTTCTAAAGAAAAAAACTTTATTATTCATCAATGCACATAATTAACCTAATTTTAGATTGGACTAATGAGTCATTGATTCATCAAAATGGGTAAAGTTCCAATGTATATAATAACAAGGTTACATTCATTGGATTGGAGTTTTTTTTATCCAATTTGATGACTAATCAGTGACTCATTACACCAATCTAACATTTATATATGCACTTATATAAATAATAAAAGAAGATCTCTCATCAACCTTTTGCAACATTTTGTGTAGATTTTATCAACTTTTGGTATTTTTTTGCTATATAATTTACAAAGTTGAAGAAGATTATAAATAAAGTGGTAAAAAAGAATGAGAGTATTTGTTATATTAAAAATAATATGGAGTAAAAAGTTACTAAAAGAGAGTAGTTATTTATTTTAATAGGTCTCTCTTTTTTGAAAGAATATTTTACTAGATCTCTTTTTTCCCAATTAATAGTCACTGTAGATTTTACTATGAAAATTGACCCGCCATTTGATTACTATGTCTATTCTGCACTTCTAGAGACATGTTGTGGGTAATATAAGACCATCTTCAATGGTGAGTGTAGGGAATATTTTTATCATTACCCCAAACTTGAACCTCATTGTGATTATACACTAAAGTACGATGGCGTCCAAAGGGAAGGAAGATAGAGCAAAAGAGTCGCCAACAAGTTTTAGGAACTTGTAAATCGTTCACAGGGTGAAGGTTACACCCCTTAATGACCCAAGAGATCGTTAACTCCAATAGATATGGAACCAAGACTGGAAGTTCGGGGATGAAGATACAAATCCAATCTAAAAGAGAAAGAACCAGCCCTAATAATAGGCCTCTACTTTATTCTTCTCGTATTCATGTGCGCTTTCTGACTAACATGCAATCAATAGGTTTACCCTAAACCTTTTTATCTATGTTTGTTGAATATTAATGCACAAATAAAACTATTATTGACAATCACTTAAATTATAATCATATTAACCCTAACCAAGATTATTAATTATCTTATTAAGCGTGATTACAAGTACAAATTCCCTTTAAATATGCATAAAAGGTGTGATCAAACAATAACAATAAATATATACCAATCAAGCAACATAATAATAATAAAAATAATAATCATAATTAAAATAAGCATGTTAATAATAAAGCATAATAATATTAGCAAGATCCTAGGCATGATACTAACAAGATTAATAACAAACCCTAGCATGTCACTAAACAATAAAAATCAAAGCTTTAGCCCTAACATAATACTAACATGCTATTAGGAAAAAAAATAGGAAGCATCACAGATTTCATAATTGATATTAGGAACTTATTGTTGTCACCCTAAACATCATACTAAGAAAAGCATCCTAACATGATACTAGGAAAAATATCCTAACATGATACTAGGAATCAAAATAACAACCTAAACATGATTTCTATATCAAAATATCAATAAAACAATTAAAGTACTTACTTGGATGCCTCGTACCTCTTTCTAATAACAAAATACACACGTTAGTAACTTCAAGGAAAATATAAAATCAAAGAATTAAATTAAATAATTGAAATAGGGATTTGGGACCAAACCCTCAAAAATATCAAACCTTTCATGTCTAGGGCGAAGGCAACTTCGAACTTGGCTAGGTGTGTCTAATGCTAATGTATGAGGAATTGTGTTTGTAAAAGGCTAGGCTTAGAAAGAGGGAGAGAGAGAATAAGTTTTAGCTTAGAGAGAGAAGAGAATTAGAGAGTTTTGGTTGAGAGTTGATGATAAAAAACGGAGGTCTAATGACGCTATTTATAACAAAAATCAGTCCGGATTTGATAAAAAAAAGGAATAAAAATCGACGCTATCGCCGCAACTGCCCCTGTCGCTGCCGACAGGCCTGTCGTCCGGCTCTGCAAGACAGTTTATGAGTATTTTGTTTTTATCATATCTTTTGATCCAGAAGTCCAAATAAGGCATATAATATGACTTGGAAAGCACTTGAAGTCTAATTTCCATCCCAATTAGAATCAGATTAAAATCTTTTGTAGATAGGAAAATATGGCCGAAATAGTGGAAGTGTGTCAGTTTTGGATAGAGTTTCATATTCCATTCATATCTTTTTCGTTATAGCTCGAAATTAATATTATAATATATCATTGGATATATAATTTCAAGATCTATCCAGCCATATAAAATTTGGATAAATATTATGAGGCACGAAAATAATATCTGAACATATTCCATCTCGTTCAAAACAAGGATTCTTAAAAGGAGTAGTTTTATTCAATTTCAAACTCTTTGAAACATAATTATCAGTCCTAACACCATTAGGAGTCAAAAGGACCTTCTAGAGTATTCTAGAAGACTATAATCAATCCTAATAGCTTTAGGAATGATAATTAATAATAGACCCTCCTCTAGATCATTGGGCCGTATGTAAGAACCAAACCGTACCCAGTTTAATATTTTGCCCATAACTTCCTCATTATTTATCGGAATTGGGCTTATAATATATCGTTGGAAAGCTATTTTCGAGCCCTATCAAACTACACTATTATTGAATCCTTATCATGGATCAAACTAAACTAGAATGCTCATTTTTCATAAATAGGGTAAGAAAAGAAATATTTTCAAAAACAGAAAGAAGAGATATTTTAATAAAACATCCTCATCACTAGACTTTTCACACTTTCGCTTTATTAGATAATCAAATGACATGAAAGGTATTCATCACTGGGTTTGGTTTTGGGGAAACACATTTGGGTGTCTACAGTGAGACTCAAATTTGAGTATTGAAATACAAAATGAGTTGTTTTTACCTCCAATGGTGATACCATACTCACTTCTCAATTTAGTAACTCATGTGAAACCTAATTCTCAAATGGTGAGACTTTCTAAAATATACAAATGTCACTTTCAGATTATGGCTCACCAAATCCATTTATTTTTAATATCAAATATTGTAAGATTAAAAAAAGGAAAAACTTAAATAAATTACAAAATAATTAGAATAGTATTGACAAGGGGCCTACACTTTTGTCAAATGAGACTCAAAGTTGAGTATCTAAACTTAGCAACTTTCTTTTGAAGTTGCTAAGTTTAGATACCAATTTATTGGTATACATTGCAAAACATACTCTCTCTCTCCTAAAAATACTCACTTGAGTCTCACCATTGGAGAAGGTTTAAGGTCTCTTTTATTAAAGAGATTTATTTTATGCGCTACAGGTCTTTTTGATCTTTTTACAGTAATTTGTATAAAATGATGAATTTGTTATTAACTAGCTTAATATTATAATAAATTACTGATTGTATTACTTAGTAAAGGTGTATCAATTTGACTAACTTAATTCGATTATTTATTATGTGGATTTTTGTTTAAATATTTATGTGCTAAATGTGCCATTGTAAAAATGGAGGAAATACAAGTTGATAATTGATATCAACATGGTTTATTAATATTTATGTTACGGCAGGTACTGTACATAATCCCGATTGAGAGGTCTTCTGATTTCAAATGGCTGCAAGGTGACGGCTGTGCCGGATTACGCAACTCCGACTTCTTCACCGATCATCTTTATGTTAGGTTCCGTCTCGGTTAGGGATTAGTAATTTGTATAAATTACTGATTGTATTACTTAGTAAAGGTGAATCCCGATTTAGTTTTTGTTACAATCGAACAACTTTTTAGTAAAAAAAAAAAAAAAAAAAAAAAAAAAAAAGTTACAATCTAACATTATTTTAATTTGCATCAGACGAAGGTTAATTGTCAAAGTCCAAACAATTGGCATTGGGAATAGTATTGATTGGGATGTTAAACTTCTTGAAATCTATAAGAAACTAAGGAGGTGTAAGTACTTGTGTATTGAGACGACAATAATCAAGGTACAACCTATTTATGAATGGTTCAATTGAGTTATGTGATCTCATTTATACTATGATGGACCTAACTTTTTAAATCTTTATATGTTTTAGAATGTAATGATTCAATGAGTGTCAAAAAAAAAAAGAATGTAATTGTAGGGAATATTTCAAGCATTACCCCAAACTTGAACCTCACTGTGATCATACACTTAAGCATGGTGACGTCCAAAGGGAAGGAAGCTAGAGCAAAAGAGTCGCCAACAAGTTTTAGGAACTTGTAAACCGTTCACAGGGTGAATTTTACACCCCTTAATGATCCAAGAGATTGTTAACTCCAATAGGTCTGGAACCACGACTGGTAGTTCGGGGATGAAGACAAATCCAACCTAAAAGAGATTGAACCTGCCCTAATAATAGGCCTCTACTTTATTCTTCTCGTATTCATGTGCGCATTCTGACTAACATGCGATCAATAGGTTTACCCTAAACCTGTTTAATCTATGTTGGTTGAATATTAATGCACAAACAAAACTATTATTGGTGATCACTTGAAATATAATCAAATTAACCCTAAACAAGATTATTAACTATCTTATTAAGCGTGATTACAAGTACCAATTCCTTTTAAACATGCATAAAAGGCGTGATCAAGCAATAAATATAAATATCAATATAATCAAGCAACATAATAATAATCATAACAATTATAATCATAATTAAAATAATCATAATCATTTTTATCATAATCATTTTAAAGCATAATATTAATAGCAAGATCTTAGCACTAGTAGAATAAACGTAATGGGAAGCGGTTCAAACCCCCCAATGGCAAGCGGTTTTGAACCGCTCGCGCTTGGGGGGCTTGCCATTGTCAATTTAAATGGCAAGCGGTTCAAACCGCTTGCCATTTGAAGAAAAAGGGCAGCGGTTTTGGCGCCAAACCGCTGCCCATTAGGGCTATAAAAAATAATTTTTTTTTTGTTTTTTTGGTTTTTTCCAACTGAAACTGATACAGAAACAAAACAAATATAAAAACAACAAGACTATTAAGAAAAAAATAGGAAGCATTAATAGAAATCATAATTGAACTAAGGAACTTATTCTTTACCCTAAACATGATAATAGGAAGATCTAAATACCCTAACATGACGCTAGGAATCATAATAAAAACCTAGACATGATCAATATATCAATAAATCAATTAAAGCACTTACTTGGATGCCTCGTATCTCTTTCTAATAACAAAATACACACGTTAGTAACTTCAAGGATAATAATAATCAAACAATTAAATTAAATAATTGAAATAGAGATTTGGGAACAAACCCTTAGAAATCAAAACCTTTCACGTCTAGGGCGAAGGCAGTTTCGAACTTGGGTAGGTGTTTCTAGATCTTGTGAATGCGGAATTTTGTATGCAAAAGCTAGTTTAGAAAAGAGAGAGAGAGATCAAGAGAATCTTGAAGAGAGTTGGTGATTTAAAGAATAAGAATTGATGAGATTTGATGATTGAAAACAGAGGTTTTAGGAGACTATTTATAGATAAAATCAGCCGGGTGGATAAAAAAACTAATCAGAGTTTCGAAAAGAATAAAAAACAAATTGACGCCATACGCCAAGCCTCGCGCTAGACGCTGGTCCTGCCGTCAGACGCTAGAAAACAGTTTCCACGCGTTTTTTTAATTTGATAAAATTTAGCTGTACAGAAAGGGCAAAATCGTATTTTCCTTAAAAACACTTCTTTTATTCTGATTAAAACTCTAAAAAGTCAACTAAAGTCAATTTATCAATGCTAATTAAATTAGGATTCAAAAGAACCTTCTAGAAGAATCTAGAAGATTATAATCAATTCTAATTGTATTAGGAATGATAAATCAATATTAGGCCCTCTTCTAGATTATTGGGCCGCATATAAATATCAAAGAGGACCCAGTTTAGTAATTTGGCCATAACTTCTTCATTATTCATCGGAATTGGGCTTATAATATATCGTTGGAAAACTCTTTTCGAACCCGGCCCTACTACACTATTATTGGACTCTTGCCATGGACCAAACTAAACTGGATTGACTATTTTCTTAAAATAGATTTTCAAAAACAGAGAGAAAGAAAAGAATTAAAAACTAACCGCAACACTAGACTTTCCACACTTTCACTTCATTCGATTATGATTCGACGTGAAAGTACTCATCACTGAGTTTGGTTTTGGGGAGACACATTTGGGTGTCTACAGTAATGATTCAAAGACGACTATTGGAGAAGACATATCAGTCACAGTTGTGTGAAATCGATGAGTTGGAGTTAATCCTTGAATCTTATGTATCTAATAAAAAAAACAGGAGTATAAAAAACATACCAATCAACGTTCTGATGATAGGACCAACCCTTGGTATGCCTAGCATTGCCACGACTATGCTAGTCAGAATTGTTAATCATGGTATTCGAATTATCTTATCTTGAACTGTTGCTTTACATTATGGTATTCGGATTTAGGATAATTATCAAATTATGTATTATATGGACTTGACAAATGTTAAATTAAACTTGTACTCCATATTATATTAATCATTAATAGTATTGATGAGGAAATGTGATAATTAATGTTAATATTAATACAAATTTTTGTATGTGGCTGACCACACGGTGTGGCCAGCCACAATTTTTTTTTTTTTTTTTAAATACCACAACTCTTCTCTCTCCTCTTTTCTTAGCTTTTTTTTCCAAGCCAAACCACACATCACCAACAACCATGTCTCTACTGCACCCATTTTCTCTCTCCTCTTTTCTTAGCTTCTTTTTCAAGCCAAACCACACATCACTAACAACCATATCTCTACTCCACCCATTTTTTCTCTCCTCTTTTCTTAGATTCTTCTTCAAGCCAAACCACACATCACCAACAACTGTACCATATCTCTACTCCACCCATTTTCTCTCTCCTCTTTGCCAAATTGTTCCGATTAAAGCCCGAAATTGTAGAAATTTGGTGTCAAATTGCTGTGAAAAATTGTGATTAATTATCCTTAAGATCATCAACAACATTCGACGTAGTGAAATCAATGAGAACCAAAGAAATTTGATCTCGTATTCTTCGTGGAATCTTAGATCGAACATTCTACGTCAAAAATTGTAGGGGTTACTTCTGGGTGTTACTAGCCGGTTTGGTCATGGGTTACATGTAGGGTGTTACTGGTTTAGTCAGGGGTAACATGTAGGGTGTTACTGGTTTTAGTCAAGGGTTGCTTGTAAGGTATTACTGGTTTTAGTCAAGGGTTACTTGTAGGGTGTTACTAGTTTTGGTTAGGGGTTACTGGTTTGGTTAGGGGGTTATTGTAGGGTGTTACTGGTTTTTGTCAGGGGTTACTTTTAGGGTGTTACTGGTTTTTGTCAAGGGTTACTTGTAGGGTGTTATTGGTTTGGTATGGGGCCTACAAGCAACCCTTGAATAAGTAACAAGTAACCATTGACTAAGTAATTCATACAAGTAACCTTTGAAGTAACTCATATAAGTAACCCTGAATAAGTAACTCATACCAGTAATTCTTGAATAAGTAACTCATACAAGTAACTCTTAAATAAGTAACTCATACAAGTAACCCTTGAAATAAACCTTGGATTAACCCATACAAGTAACCCTGAAAAAAAAAATATAAGTAACCCCTGAAAAAAATACAAATATCTCCTGAAAAAAATACAAGTAACCCTGAATAAGTAATCCATACAAGTTACTCCTGAAAAATACAAGTAACCCTGACAAAAACTAGTAACCCCGTTATGAGCGTGAATAGTAACCCCGTTATGTGCACGTCTAAATCCGTTATTTTTATTGGCTTGGCAGTAGGCCACACCGCGTGGCCTGCTGCACCAAAAAAGCTCTGTAATATTAAAGACTCGAAATTTTTTTTCGTTAGTAATTTTAAATGTGACTTAACAATATCAACCTTTACATGATATAAAGTGAGTTAATTTGTCAAATTTCTTTCAAATTACCTCATCTAATTTCATGTTGTTATATTTGGCATAATTGCGAGTATCCAAGATGCTAGTACTAGATGGTAGGGTAAGTTATTGTCATGGAATATGTGAGAATTTGTTATCCAATTAAATAGGGATATTGAACATATCGATAGCAAATTTATTATGAAATCTTACTAATTTTTATTTTATATTTTCCATTAACAGTAGGGATTTCAACCCTAATTCTGATCTCCACCATCTCCCAACATCTCTATGCATTGCTCATCGTTTAATATCGTTATTTCTTACTTCAATCTCCACCCATAGATCAACATCTCTATTCATTGCTTGTTATCTAAGATCGTTATTCCTTAATTTTAAGGATATATAATTATATCTTATTTAAATCTCCACCCGCACCTACAGCTTAATTTTATAACAAAAAGACATTAGTGATATACTATAGGCTTGTTTATAAAAAAATGTGCAATGAATGTATTTGGTATAAATCCATGTGTATAAATGTAAAAGAGATTGTTTCTTTTTTAGGGGAAATATAAGAAAAAGTTAGGGGAGCTCTTTCAAGACTAAATTCCACCTTATCCGTGAAAAAAAAAATTAAAAGTATATCTATAAATAGTTCTTAAGCATGTAAAGTATTTCATATGATAATAACTTAATTAAATCAGTCTGCAAAGTTTCTTGCCATAACAAAGCTTGTACCTTTTTTTTTTTTTTTTTTTTTACATAAGCTTAAACACACAAACTAAACAACATTATTAAAAGAAGATAAACTGTTATTAGCTGTGGTTGCGAGGATGTGCACCCTTTCTACATGATCTCTCTGAGCCTTGTGGATATTACACCATGCAAATACCTTACTAGCTCAGTAAATGTTGTCAACCGTCCATCGAAGACTAACATATGTGATTGTATCGCCCCTGAGCATCCTTAGTAGAGAAACAAAATCCACGTAAATTGTGACAGCATGTAGTAAACGCATTGTTCCCCGTCGTAGACCTACAAGACATGCATACATCTCCGCATGTAAAGCTGATTGAGCCAAATGGTAAGGCGCACCTCCTAAATCTCCTCGAAAACCAAAGTCTACAGCCTCCGAGCACCACCCCATTTATGTTTATGCTTGTTCCATGAGCCATCTACTAGTTTTGCTATTGTAAAAGGACCTTCCTTACCATCATTTTGTAAAATAACTTGCAAAAATCATGGTGGGTGACCTAAACCTTATAGCTGCCATATTTTTGAAACTGTCAATACAGAAAGTCCTCCGTGTCCTGATTAGGTAATTGCGAACTCGCAATTATAGTCGCATTGTCCCTCTCAAAACAAGAAACCAGTCTACCATGATTTCACCCATTACGTACCCAAGGGCGTCATGCAATCACTTGTTTTCCATCCCTTTTTAGCCTAGAATAAAGTAACTGAGACTTGAATTCTAGCACCTTACCCGCCATCCATGTATCTTTCCCTACCACTATAGATTTACCATTCGCGTAATTTTTGTGCTGTAGATCATAAACTAGACTTACTTTGCAAAGTGGAGACTAAAACCATACAGTTGCAAGCCCTCGCAACAAAATGTATAATGCAAGTATGCTCTTGCCAGCATATATAGTTAGCTTTCAAAGTTTCGATCTGATTATTATTTGACGATAATAATCAATTGCGTTCCCTCACCACTTGTTATCCTCGCATGGATTTACTTCATCACTGTAAACATTATTGTCATATACATTTAATTGATTGAATGTGATGCAATGCTTGAATAGTTCAATTGTTGGGTAATAGTATTATTCTTGATAATTGGACTAATTAACCACAAAATTTGTATTAAAATTTAAATATTTTTGCAGTTTCCTTTTATTACTTTTCAACAGGGCCATAGATTATCAAGTGCAAATTGTCCTATTGCACAGGACCCCGAAATAAAAAGGGCCTCGAATAAGAAACAACCTAGTTGAAACGAAGAGATATACCAAGTACATAATTTCTTGTACATATTGTTTATTATTACGTATTAACAATTCAGTATAGTTGGAAGACCAGTTTTTTATTTCGTGCAACTGGTGGGGGTTCAAATCCCCTCATAACTTTTTTTTAAATTTTATTGGATTTTTCATTGGAATGAAGTTAGGGGCACTGGCAGACCTACGTCGTGACCAAGGGTGACCCGCGTTACCCCCAGAAAAAAAAAAAAAAAAAAAAAAAAAGTTGTTTACAAAAAAGGTCTGCTTTAAATACAATATAAAAAAAATTAAACATTGCATAATATTGAAGATAACTAACATTACTTCAGCGGTAACAAAGTAGGTGAATAAACTTTTCCCTTATCAACGGTTCGAATCTCTACAAATACGCTTTCTTTTTAGTTCATTTCTTTTTTTTTGTTTTTTCCTTTTTTTTTTGAGGAATTTTAAGTTCATTTCTAAGTCTTTGTTTTTTTTTTATATTATTTAATTTTTTTTCTGAAAAATATCAATTATTATTAATTTTTCCCCCCAAATTTAATTTCATGTTTCTTGACATTATTATTCAAATAGATTAAATAAAAATGGCTTCCCCAAATTACTTTCCACTTTCTTGATTTTATGTTCAAACATCAAGTAAAAGTAAGGCCCTGTTCTTTTGAGTTTCTGGGTAGAGCAGAGCAGAGCAGAGCAGAGCAGATTTCAGGATAGCAGAGCAGAGCAGAGCAGAGCCGAGCAATGCAGAGCCGAGCCGATCAGAGTAGAGCAGATTTCAACATTATTATTATTTATACTATTATCAATGTTAGTATTTTATTATTATTAATGTTACTATTATTATTATTAATACTACTACTACCACTACCACCACCACCACCACCACCACTACTACTACCACTACCACTACCACCACCACCACCACCACCACCCCACCACCACCACTACCACTACTACTACATATACGATTTAGGTGAGTGAAAACATAAATATATGTGTACCATAATTAACTTATATTTATTTTACAAAAATTTTAAAATAAAATGATTTAATGAGTAATAATGATTTTACTTATAATTTTTTCTTAATCATATATTTTTTTACCCTAAAAATAATAATAATATATAAAGTACTACTTGAAAACAACCTTTTTTTTTTAATTCTTAAATTGTATGGAAAGATTTGAAAAATAATTCAACTCAGTGAACTAACAATCAATACCCACATACATATACTGTTTCTACACATTTTGATTCTAATTATATCAAATGTTTATAAAAGAAATTGTTATTAATTGTTATTATTATTATTTATTTATTTGAAATAATTGTTATAATTATTAGAAATTATTAATTGATAATATTATTAAATATTAATTCTTAATAGTTTGAATTATTAAATATTAATAATGATAACTATTGTTATTAATTATTATTATTATGATTAATAAATATTAATTATTATTAATAATTATTAAAATTATTTTTAATATTAATAATTATTATAATTATTCAAAGTAATAAATTATTACCATCAATACAATATTAATTAATATTATTATTGAATATTAATTATTATTATTGTTGTTATTAAAAATTATTATTTGAAAATAGAATAGAGTAGAGCATAGCATAGCAGATTTCTTTTGAGCAGAGCAGAGCATATTTTGAGCAGAGCAGAGCAAAGCAGAGCAGAGCAGCTCTAAAGATTGGGGCCTAACTCCCATAACAAATTGGTTAACGACAATAATAGTATTTCGATAAGTATGATGTACATAATTTATCACGGCTCATTGCAAAATCTATTGATGTTTAATATTTGAGGATAACATTATTATACAAAATCACAATATATTATTACTAATTTAAATTTAGTTTGAGTTCCAAGTAAGTAGGTGTATATTGTTTTTTCTGATCTAGCATTTAGTGCTACCCTTAGTTTGGAATCCTGGATCCGCCACTGATTAGGGTCCCATTATATTCCTTCAAATAAAATACTATCTGTCTACCTTCATTAAATGTTATGTGCTAGTTTGGAGTATTATTTGAGAGATATTCGTATAAAATATTCCTCACAAATAATTGAGAACCTAATAATCCTTAACACAATAATTGGATTATGTCAATGGTCTCTTCCTTAGAGAATAGATCAATGGTACCCACATTTAAGGGTACCGAATCACTTAAATGTGTGATTTAATTTGTGTTGTTAAGTCTTGACCGCTTTGTTTCCCTTCCCCATTTACTTAATGTTATAGGATGTTGGTTTCCTTTTCAGCTCGTTTATATGTATGCCAATTTTTTGTGTTCGCTGTCCTCTTATGCATTCTCCAAGTTCAATGAAAAAACGTGGGATCAAAAAATGGAATGTTGTATTCCTCATCACATGTTCGAAGGCCGATGGTAGATTTCTCAAACCGGCAAGATCTAGCTCGGAAGATGGACTTTAGTTTAATTTATTCTCGTTGTAACAAAGGAGCTACTAAGGCTCGTAGTTTGTAATACTTTCATATATATTTAAATTGTTGTAAAAAAAAAAAAAAAACAATAACTGGAGTTATGTGCATGCATTTCTCATTTCCTACAACCTCGCAATAAGATTCTCGTAATTAAAGATGAATAACTTTGGAATCAGTATTAACGAATAAACACAAGTATTTTTTTTTAAAAAAATAAGAATTTTGTAAAGTAGTCTTGTAAAAATGCAAATGACTCAATGATAAAGTAGTGTGAGAGAAGAACAATGGAGTTTGATATTTTCTCATTAGAAGTAATTGGGAAATTAATTAAATCAAAGCATGCAGTAAATGAACTTGAATTTAGGATTTATTTTAATCAATATATGAAGCTTAGTACCAATTGATTGTTGGTGCAGTGGTGATTGAGACTGTATTTGGTAGGAAGGATTTGTGTTCGATTCTTCGCAACAACTATTGGAAAATTGTTTTGAATAAGAAAAGATCTATGTTCAATCTTTAATAATTAATTGCCTACTCTATCATACGTGAATATGCTTGACAATTTTATTATTGTATGAAGTTGAATTCGACTAAGAAATGAATGAATTTTTGATAAATTTGATTGTTTATGATAAAAAAAGAAGGGAAATTATCATTGTTACTCAATTTTTGGACTTTTATCAATGGTACACATACTTAATTTTTAATACTAGGTGTTATACATGTACTTTCAACTAATTAACAACAATAATTATTCCGTTAATTAAACGTCAATCGAAAGTTAATTACTGGAATTTTGACTTATAACTCCCTCCTTTTTAAGATGCTGTTTGACAAAAGTAGCGATAGCGGGTAGCTTTTAGCGGTCGAGTAGCGGGTAGATGTTAAGGTAGCGGGTAGCGATCAATTAGTAGTGGGCCGGGTAGAGGTTAGCTGTCAAAGTAACGGTTGATGGTATGAGTGTTTGGTAAAAGTAGCGGTTGCAATACTAAAATATATCAAAATCCATATAAATATTGTTTAAAAAGTAATAAAAAATTGCCAAACGCTACCCGCTACTTCTAAACGCTACTATTTTTAACGCTTGAGAAAAGCTACCTAAACGCTACCTCTATCGCTAATCGCTACTAGAATCGCTACTTTGCCACACTCTCAAATTTTTTCTAGTAGTATTTTGACTGGTCAAAACGCTAAATGCTACCTCAAACACTACTATCAAACATGGCCTAATACTCACCTAAGCATGTTCTCTTCAGCTTATTTTCTGTTTAGTTTAGTTTTATTCAATTCCTAATTTCCTTCTCTTATAAAATATTCAATTCAGTTCCTAATTACTTTCTCTTATAAAATATTCAGTTTCTAATTTCCTTCTCTCATAAAATATTCAGTTCATTTCATTTCAACTCAGTTTAGTTCAGTTCAGTAAATCAAACAGACCCCTAATTCTAACATTTATTTTTTAAGTCTAATCTTATGCCTAATTTACTAACATTTATTTTTTAAGTCTAATTTTATGCCTAATTTTTTTTGCTGCCAAATTTAAGGTATCCATACCTTTTTTTTACGCGGATGTTCATACATTATCTATTCTAGACTTCTAGTTCTAGTTTCTAGATAATATAATGAAGGATATAAGTCAAACACAATGAGTTTTTAAGTCAAACATGATGAATCTTTTATTCTTGTGCGCCAAGGAGTATATAAAAGTCGGTAAAATATTCCCAAAAAGAAAAGGTCGGTTTATGTCTAACAACATTATATATTGATAAAGAATAAAACCTGATAGAGTATAAAACATATTTTTGGGCTTCAACCATCAGCTTAAGTTTTTGGTTGAGTTGGTCCTCTAACATGGTATCAGAGCCAATGTGACGTAGAGGTCACGGGTTCGAATCTCATCGGTGTTCCACCCGATTCACCCATTACATATAATATATGTATTACCTTTAATCCATTAAATGCATGCAAGATTTTTAAAGCTCGTTTCGTTTGTTTTTTTTTTTGTTAATTCTTGATCAAGATTAGTGTTCCAATTAATGTGTTTGTGATACTATTTCTGCAACTAAATTAAATACTTCATCGATCATAAGAATTATTGAGGTATCATATTCTCTCAATTGTTACGTACTCTTATGAATTATTATTTCTCTTCTTGTTTTTGTGTTTCGAATTTATAGAAATTGCAATTCTTTGTAACGCTAAAGATTTTCGATATCGATGTATGGAAAAATGTATATCCTTGATGGGTAAAGTGACAGTTGCTATAATTAATCCACACAATGTGGTGTCTTTTTTTTTTTTTTTTTTTTTTTTTTTATGCCAAGAGACATCGAGTAACGAAGAAAGAGCCATAAATCAACTCTAAAAATCAATAAATCAAATCGAAGAAGAAATACGGGAAAATACACTTCGTCGTGTGAATTAATTACATCTATAGTTCTTTCTCTAAAAGTATATACATTTGCCATTGTAATAGGAGGAGTTAGTTAGTTATTAGCTTTGCTGAGTCAGCAAAGTTAGTTATGACATGTACTTAGTGTGATAGTGTTTTAGAGATATTTTTAGATATTCCTAGGCTTATTACAGAGTATAAATAGCTGTAATCACTGTAATAACTCATTCATTCAATTTGTGAAATATAATCTCTGAGTTTCTCTCTCTCTCTTCTGCTAAAACCTCTGTATTCTTCTTAGCTTATCAATGGCGATTCACCATTTATTTCACTTATTCTTAGTGAAGTTAGCTTAAGATTCCAGTTCACATTTCGTGTACTGTTACATTGGTATCAGAGCAAACCCATTTCAAGAATCTCAAATTCTTGAAAATATCCAGATCGATTAACTTTGATTTTCTTAAATTTTTCGCTGAAATTCTTGCTTCTTGAAGATTCTTTGGAGTAATCCTGGCACCAATTTCTGTAAAAAGGATGGTGTATGTTGAGCAGTAAGTTAGGGATCTTGAGTTGCGGTTGGGTGAACAGCAGAAGATCAGCTCAGTTTTTCAAGAACGTGTGTTGAAGATGGTGCACGATTTGAGCGCAAAATTGGATGAAGTTGGGGCCATATCTCCAGTTTCAACTCCAAAATCCTTTGATGGAGGGTCCAATTCAACCAGGACTTTTGGGTATGTTCCTAAACTTGAATTCCCTAAGTTTAATGGCATGAATTGTAGAATGTGGATCAAGAAATGCAACAAATACTTTAAGTTGTGCAAGATTTGTGATGAACAGAAAGTAGATCTCGTTAGCTTGAATATGATTGATAAGGCTTAAGTATGAGTAGCTAGTTACTTGGCTGGTCAGAGTAATGTTGATTGGACTGAATTTGTAGTTGATTTAACTTATAGATTCAAAGATTCTAAATCTGATAATGTAGTAGAAAATTTTAATAAATTGCAACAAGTGGGTACATTAGAGTATTATGTTGATAATTTTGAGGAGTTAAAATCCTTGATGTTGCAATAGAATCATGGGTTGCCTAATTCTTACTTTCTTGCTAGCTTCATTGGGGTTCTTAAACCTGCTGTTAAGCCCTTTCTTAAGGCTTTCAAGCCTCAAACTCTAGCAGAAGTTGTTGAGTTTGCTAGCCAAAACTTACTATTCTTATAATTCTAAACCTTCCTTCCCTTCTACTGCAAATCCTAGCACTGTTAATTATGGTGCTATAGTCCCTTTTCAAACCAGATAAACTTCTCAAAAAACCCATACTACCCTAACTACAGCATAAAGAAGAGAAAATTAGCTTAAGGGGTTATGTTATTTTTGTGATCAACCTTATGAGAGAAATCACAAATGCCCTCTTAAACACACTCAGTTGTTTCTAGTTGAGATACCAGGAGAAGATGACAGTGATGGAGAAGATATTGCAGAAATGAATCTTTCCTTGGATGATGAGTTGGATAATATGGACCCTCATATTTCTATGAATGCTTTGAGTGGCAGTCACAATTTCTAGACTATGAGAGTTACTGGGTTTGATGGGAATAAGCCTATACATATTCTTGTTGATTCAGGTAGTACCCATAATTTCCTTGATCTGGAAGTAGCAAAGAGGTTGGGATTGCAGACTGAGAGTATTTCTCCCTAAGCTATCACTGTTGCAGATGGCAACCATTTGGCATGTCAGACTGTATGTAAGGATTTTGTGTGGTCCCTTCAACATGCAGAATTTAAATATGATATGCTTCTTATTCCTTTAGGAAGTTGTGATATGGTGCTTGGAGTTTAATGGTTAAGTACACTAGGGACTGTAACCTGGAATTTCAAGAAGTTGATCATGGAATTTGATTATCTTGGTGCATATTATGTTTTGCAAGGTGAGAAACTTAGAAAACCAATTGTTTCTATGAGCCAGAATGCTGAGAAGTTATTCAGTCAACCTGTCCATTTGTACTTCTTACAATTAGCAACAGAATAGGACACTTCTGGGATTCATTGTTGTCAGACTGAGGTTTCTAGTGTGCCTACAGTTGTAGCTGATCTCTAACAAGAGTATAAAGATATTTTTGCTAAACCTAAGTGTCTGCCACCTAGCAAGGCTGTTTTTGATCATAGAATTCCTTTGGAATTTGGGTCAAATCCTGTGAGCATAAGGCCTTACAGGTATCCTTTAGCTCAAAGGGATATCATTGAGAAATTTGTACAAGAGATGCTTGATCAAGGCATAATTCAGGATAGCTGTAGTCCTTCTGCTTCTCCAGTTGTTTTGGTAGGGAAGAAAGATGGGACATGGAGATTATGTGTGGATTATAAGGAACTTAATAAGAAGACAGTGAAAGATAAGTTTCCAATTCCTGTAGTTGATGAACTTATTGATGAATTGGCTGGATCATGGGTGTTTAGTAAGATTGATCTAAGGGCTGGATATCATCAGTTGAGAGTTCATGATAGTGATGTGTTCAAGACAACATTCAAAACTCATAATGGTCACTATGAGTTTTTGGTAATGCCTTTTGGGCTTACCAATGCCCCTGCTTCTTTTCAAAGCTGGATGAATCACATCTTCATACCTTTGCTTAAGAAGTGTGTTTTATTCTTCTTTGATGATATATTGATATATAGCAGTTCATTACAAGAACACATGACACATTTAAAAGCTGTTTTCGAGTTGATGAGGTCTCATACTTTTGTATGCAAAGATGAGTAAATGTTGTTTTGCTATTGATAAAGTTGAACATTTAGGTCACTTCATTTTTGGAATGGGAGTGGAAACTGATCCAAGAAAGATTGAAGCTGTTAAAAATTGGCCTATTCCTAAGAATGTCAAGGAACTGAGAAGTTTCTTAAGATTAGCTAGTTACTACAGAAAATTTGTTAAAGGTTATGGCTATATCAGTAAACCTTTAACTCAATTATTGAAAAAAGGAGAGCTTAAATGGACTGATTTGCAGCAGCAAGCTTTTGAAGAGTTAAAGTCAGCTTTGAGTTCAGCTCCTGTTTTAACTCTACCAGATTTTTCAAAGCCTTTTGAGGTTGAAATAGATGCTTCAAATAAAGGTATTGGTGCAGTTTTGATGCAAGCTGGGCATCCCTTAGCATTTTTAAGCAAGGCATTGGGACCTAGATGGCAGAAATTATTTGTCTATGAAAAAGAACTCCTAGCTGTACGTAGTTACAGCTGTACAAAAGTGGGAGCAATATTTGATGGGGCAGCACTTTATCATTAGAACTGATCAGAAGAGTCTCAAATGGCTTCTAAATCTCTACTCCTTTCCAACAGCTTTGGTTATCTAAGCTTATGGGATTCAGTTATGAGATTGTTTATAAGAAAGGGAGTGACAATTTAGTAGCAGATGCTTTATTAAGGGTCACTGGTGCAAAACTTTTGTGTATGGCATTGACTGTGCTTGACTCTAATTTGGCACAAAAATTGAAAGATAGCTATGAGTTGGACTTGAATACTGCTACTCTATTTCAGACTCTTTCTCAAGGTGTTGAAATCCACAATTATACTATCCAAGATGGGTTGTTGAGAAGGAAAGGCAAGTTAGTTGTTGGGCCAGATGATGAGTTAAAAGTAGCTATATATTCTTCAATGGTTACATAGCTCAGGTTAAGGTGGGCACTCTAGCAGGGATGCTACCTTGGTGAAAGTTAAAGGATTATTTTTATTGGAAAGGAATAACCACTTTTGTTACTCACTTTGTGAGAAATTGTTTAGTTTGTCAGGCTAATAAAACTGAAAATATTGCCAGTCCTAGTCTTTTACAACCTCTGCCAATTCCTTAGGAAGTATGGGTGGACATTTCCATGGACTTTGTTGGTAGGTTACCTGTTTCTTTTGGGAAGACTGCCATTTTTGTTGTGGTTGATAGATTCAGTAAGTATGCACACTTCATGGCCTTGTCTCATCACCCTTATACAGCCTTGGAAGTGGCTCAAATTTATTTGGATGGTGTTTTCAAGCTCCATGGATGGTCTAGGTCAATTGTCAGTGGAAGAGATTCTGTATTTCTGAGAAATTTCTGAAGAGCTTTATTTGAATTACAAGGCACTGACTTATTGCTATCTTCAGCTTATATATCATCCATAGACAAATGGTCAAACTGAAAGGGTGAATAGGTGTTTGGAGACCTATTTGAGGTGCATGAATAGTGAATGCCCTAAGAATTTGAGTAAATGGTTACCACTAGCTGAGTGGTGGTATAATACCAACTTTCACACTTCTTCTCAGATGACTCCATATGAAATAGTGTACAGTCAACCTCCTCCCTTGCATCTACCTTATTGTATTGAGAGTCTAAGGTTCCTGCAGTTGATAGATCACTGCAAAGGAGGGAAGAAATGTTACAAAAGGTGAAATTTCACTTGAGAAGAGCTCATGACAGAATGAAAGTTCAAGCTGATAAGAAAAGAAGTGACAGAGAGTTTGCTGTAGGAAGTTGGGTTTGGCTTAAGTTACTGGCTTACAAATAGAAAACTCTTAGGCAAGTGTCACATGATAAGTTGTCCTCAAAATTCTATGGTCCCTTTCAGATTGCTGAAGTTATTGGGAAGGTGGCTTATAAGCTGAAATTGCCTTAGGATGCTCAAATACATCCAATTTTCCATGTCTCACAACTAAAGAAGTTCAAGGGAGTGCTTCCTGCATTTACTCACATTCTATCCTGGTTAAATGGCAGGGATGAGGAGGAAGAGTGGGAACCAGAGTCTATTTTGGAGAAAAGGGCTACTGTACAGTATTTGGTTCAATGGAAACATTCTCCTGCTACTGAAGCTACTTGGGAGTTTGCTGAGGTTTTTGAAGAGAAGTTACCAGGTTTTGTAATCCAAAATTGAGGGCAAGTTTGTTTTCAACAGGGGACCAGAAGGTACAATATAATCCTCATTGGGAATGAACATCCAATAGAGGCCTCTTAACCAGTGGCTTGACAAATACTCAGTTTTTGAACGGCCCAACAAACCTGGGCTCTATATCATGTTAAATTTCGAAACAATATGAAATGGGCCTGGGTAACCCAAACAAGGAGAAGAAGAATTTGGTCCACAAACTAGGCTTTGAAACTTGGAGTTAGTTAGTTGTTAGCTTTGCTGAGCCAGCAAAGTTAGTTATGACATGTCCTTAGTGTGATAGTTTGTTAGAGATATTTTTAGATATTCCTAGGCTTATTACAGAGTATAAATAGTTGTAATCACTGTAATAACTCATTCATTCAATTTGTGAAATATAATCTCTGAGTTTCTCTCTCTCTCTCTTTTGCTAAAACCTTTGTATTCTTCTTAGCTTATCAATGGCAATTCTCCATTGATTTCACTTGTTCTTAGTGAAGTTAGCTTAAGATTCCAGTTCACATTTCGTGTACTGTTACAGCCATACACCTATATCATAATCTTTATTAATTACTCTGTTATTAAAATGTGCTAGCAATATGAGTCGTCGTTTTATTTTTATTTTATGTGTATAAATATATTGCTTAATCTTTTGTTTATTATTCAATTTTTTTTAGAGTAATTTTATTTTATTTTATTTTATTTTTGTATTTCTGAGTTGCTTAGTTTATCACATTTTAGAAGATTAGTTGCTATTTTTTTATTGAAATAAAATTAGTAGCTAATTAAATTAGATATATATTAATATTAATATATAATGTGGGCTTGTATAACAAATAAAATCGATATGAATACGGGTTTTCCATTAAAATTCCTATTTTATATTATTAGGGGTTTTTGATAGAGGACTAAAATGTTTTTATTATTTTTTCATTTTTTTAAATGACTAGATTTCTTATTTTGTACTACATCGTCTACATGCTTTAGTACGTTTTATTGATTATATGATTCGTAGCACTATCTCTATCAATAATTTGTTTTTTGTTAATTGATAGTATTATTTACGGAACTTTTTATTTGTTCTTTTTGTATTAAAAGAAAGTTTTCATCCAATAATTTTTTCAATTACAGGATTTAATTTTGTTACAAACACGCAATAGTGTTGTTATTCTCCAATCTACTGCCTCGTACGAATTAAGTGCCAATTCTGATGATATCGACGCGATTTTTTGGAATGAAAGTCCTTCTGGGGGATTTACAATTCGCTCTGCCCTTGAGATTATTCGAGGAGAGGTGAATGAGACAGAGAACTGTCACCATGAAGTAGTGTGGAAAAACCAAGCTCCACAAAGAGTGAGAATGTTCTTGTGGTTGGCAGTCCAATACAGGCTCATGACCAACAAGAATAGGTTTATTCGAAACCTTATTGATGATCCACGTTCCCAAATTTGTGGTGCTATTGAGGAATCCACGGAACATATTTTGAGATTATGTCCTACAGCTATTGTCATTTGGAGGAAACTTGGAGTTACGGATGGAGAGAGATTAGAGTTGGACTTCGAACAGTGGCTATTGAAAAATGTGGATGTGAAATTTCACAGTGTGGTGGCTATGGAAATGGCGTAATGCGCGCTGCTTTGATGGTGATAATGCAAACATCCCCATTGACCAAGTAGCATTTATTTATGCAAGGGTTTGTCTAGTTCAAAGGGCACTTGATCGTCATTATCGAGTCCATGTTCCAAGTTAATGTATGTTGGTGCACCCGGAAAGAACATAAGGTATATTTAAAAGAATATGGGCAAAAAAGTACATTATATATATTTATAAGGGTTTTTCTACATGGTACCCTTGACTTTTTGAGTTTTCTACCTTATACCCTCCTAAATTCAAATTTCTACAAGGTGACCTTGAGTTATTAGTTTATTTTACATTATACCCTTGAGTTTTTGAATTTTTCTATATGGTATCCTTGATTAGTAAAATAAATGACTCTAAATTAATTTGACTCAAACCAACAGCATCTAAACGACTTATTAGCACCCTCAAAGACACAACTAGCGTGTTTAATGCGAAAAAAGGACTAACAACTTGAGTCCCCTCTAAAACAAGGTCTTTTAGTTAAGTAGGACTGTAGGAGCAAAAAAAAGTTCTTATCTTCCATCTCAAACAATCGTACAAAAGTTCCACTAAATAGCGAATAATGAAGATTGATGATTCCTCCATCTAATATAAATATAGAAGTGGTAAATAGATCATTTAGACGGTGTCAGTTTGAGTCAAATTAAGTTAGAGTAATTTTTTTACAACTCAAGGGTACCACGTTGAAAAAACCCAAAAACTCAGGGACACTTTGTAGAACTTTGGACTTAGAAGGGTACAATGTAGAAAACCCAATAACTCAGGGGTACCATGTAGAAAAACCCTATTTATAAAGAACATGAGCATAATATGTTCTTTAAGTTAGATGATTATGTTCTTTGAGTTTGAACTATATGTTCTTTATATTATACAATATATTCTTTAATGTATGTACATTAAAAAATTAAAAAAAAATCAATCACTCGGGTAACCAGAAAAAAGAACATGTTCTTTAATGTATTATCATGTTCTTTTTGTAAAGACTTTATGTTCTTTGGTTAGAGGTGATCAAATTTAGAACGGCCCGACCCGATTTTGGACGGGTTTTGAGCAGAATTTTTTTCGCCCCAAAAAATCGGGTATGACCCGCCCTTAAATTTAATTTTTTGGGCGGGTTTGGGAATGCGTTTTATGCATTTTAGTTGATTTTTTTACTCGACCCGAAAAGCCCGCACGGCGGACAATTTTGGGCACAAAAACTTCGGCCCAAAATTTGGCCTGACTCGAGAAGTGAGCTGATTTTTTAACCTTGGCCCGGCCCACCCAATGATCACCTACATCTTTATCAAACACGAACATGTTCTTTTTTTGTCAAATATAATGTTCTTTTTCAAACACGTTCAACACCTAAATAACCATGAAAAATAATATGTTCTTTTTGTAAAGACTTTATGTTCTTTGTAATGTCATGTTCTTTTCAAATACAAACATGTTCTTTTGTTAAACATAGGTATGTTCTTTGTCTAACACTAGCATGTTTTTTTTTTGCCCATGTTCTTTGAAAATATGTCTAATGTTCTTTCCGGGTGCACCATGCGCATGGTGCACCCGGGTGCACTATACTATTTTCAGTTCCAAGTAAAAGAAAGAGGGAAGAAATTTTTGTGAAGTGGGTAGCACCTCGAGAGGGATGGGTAGTGCTTAACTCGGATGGAGCCTCTAAAGGAAATCCTGGCAAAGCGGGTGGAGGAGGTTTAATTCGAGGTCATAGGGGAGAATTGTACGAAGTATATGCTGTCAATTGTGGGATATGCTCGTGTACAAAGGATGATTTATTGGCTTTCCTTTGAGGTTTGGCTATTTCCTAGAACGGAGGACATAGGAAGATCCAAGTGTGTGTGGATTCAGAAGTTGTAGTTAGAATGTTGGAAGAAGATAACTCTCCTTATATTCATATTGTTCGGAAGTGTCGTGCTCTCATATCTTGTGAAGGTTGGCAAGTCACTATCTAACATGTTCATCGTGAAGCAAATCAAGCTGCAGATTGGCTTGCCAATTTTGGGGTCAAAGCGTCTCTACCTATGACTTTCTTCTCGGCGGTCTTGAAGGATCTTTGGACCGTTTTATTAGAGGACTTGGGAGGTGCTTCTCCTTCAAGGATGGTACCGGGAAGGACTTAGCTACGATTAGCATAGTTAGGGTCTTAGTGGTAGTTTGTTGTTTGTTTTTGTTCTTGTTTTTCTAGTTTTCTTTTATTTCCTTTTTGTGTTGCTTTTGGTTTTTGTTCTTTGTTCTGGGCTTGGCCCACTTTCTCACAAAAAATAATAATAATTAAAATTATAATTAAATGAATGATTGAATGATTCAGCTTAGTTCTGTGATCTCATGTATATTATGATGGACATTGCTTCATATGTTTAAGAAATATTCGAATACCATTGAGGCTGCTGATTGTATTTGCTGCAAATTAGGGGTGAAAAGAGAATGAATAGCTTGATTATTATTCATCGATAGGTGGAGTATTTATACAAAACCTAGGCTTATAAGATAGGAAACAATATTCCTAAAAGATATACTATTATAATCATAAATCCTAAAGATATATTATCTTAATAATATTTTAACATAAAATAAACCTAAATATATTATTCTCTTAATGATATCTACGAAAAATATATCACACATATATTTTCCGATATCTCATATGTCTAACATCTTCCCGCAATCGTAATGGCAGTAACATGAACTTTGCGATTAGAAATTCTTCACTTTGTTAAAGCCGATTGAGTTGCCCTACTCTGTTGATGTCGCCTTCAATTTTTTTTTCTTTTTGAATGATGAGAATGTTCATCTTTTCGAACCCATCAATCATCAAACAAGCAAGAACGTCATTCTTATCGAACCTGCAAACAAACATTACAACGAGAACGTCTCTTTTTCTCGAACTCGTCATATTTCATTTGGTTTTTCCTGAGCAAAACCAAGCTCCAAACAAATATTGGTTTTTCAGAGTAAACCACACTCAAAACATTTAAAACCCTTGTCTCACGATACAAAGAGAACCAATATAAACCTGGTCTCACGGTACAAGGAGAACCGATATATCTTGTCTCACGGCACAAGAGAACCGTTTTTTTTTAAAAAAAAAAATCAAATCAAGGTCAAAGCTAAGGCCCTAATTCAATCACCCTCGTCAACTACAGAAACCCACACAAAAAAATTCCTCCCATGGTTTAAATGGAAGCATCACAAACCACAAGCAACTAAGTCTCAATAAAAATTAACATCACGCATGATTCTTTTGGTTAAAGTTTTACCCTACCGGTAGGTTTAATTTTCTAACCCACTAGCAGGAGGGAAATTTTTGTGAAACCCTCCCAAGATCTAACCTGCTCTTACCATGACAAATTAGGGGTGAAGAGAGAATAAATAGCTTGCTTAATATTCATCGATAGATAGAATATTTATACAAAACCTAGGCTTATAAGATATAAAACAATATTCCTAAAAGATATACTACTATAATCATAAATCCTAAAGATATATTATCTAAATAATATCTTAGCATAAAATAAACCTAAATACGGAGTATATTATTCTCTTAATGATATTTACGGAAAATATATCACACATATATTTTTCGATATCTCATATGTCTAACATTTACCGCCGTGTCAAATAATAAAGGAGCCAAAGCTTGTATTTAAATGTTACGTGACACATTGATAAAATTAAAGAGTTTTCCTAAAGGAGCTAAAGCTTGTATTTAAATGTTATGTGACACATTGATAAAATTAAAGAGTTTTCCTAGCATGCTTAAAACTATGTGGAACTACCCTAATGACATTGTTATTTCCCTACAAAAGAACATTCTCCGGGTGATACTCAATGAAACATACTATTCAACGTTTTGGTGAAAGGAGTGACCCTCGATGGGCCTAGCTAGCTTTTTCACTAGTAAGATGACATGTAACAGTCTAACAACTATGTCACATGTTTATAGTTTTAAAGTGGTTGATTATAGTCGTAATGGCGAAACAACCATGACACTTAATGTCCATTAATTAATGCTTTCTATGTATGATCTTTGAATTTATGATCTTAAGAAAGCAAAACAAATTAGGGTTTAGGTTTGTAAGAAATCTGATAGGAAACTAATAATTAATATATTGAATATGTCGCTTTAATTATGGTATTCAAATTTAAGTAATTATGACCAATGCGGGCTTAAAACTGTTAAATTCACAAACAATAGTTAAAAAAAAGTGTGTAAATAATGAAAAAAATCCTCAAATGTCAAGATTAAAAAAGAATAATGGTGGAAATGTATTACATATCAAAAAGACTTTACTAAAAAGAATTGATAAATATAATCAAAGAAAGAAAAGGATGGCATTAAAGAAATCTTGAGTGATGATGTTACTTTAATAAATATGTAATGATTTTACTTTAATCTTGTTAATCGGATTAATTGAAATATTGATTATTGACTATTGTGTTTTATCTTGAAATATTATTTATTGGTGAACATATATCCTATTCTTTTAATTATTGATTTTCTCCCTAGTTTAATTATTGCTAGGGGTGGTAATTTGGGTTAGCAGGTTCGGTTCGGTTCATATTCTGGTCGATTTTGGGTTATGCTTAGAAACAATAAAAAAAATAGTGTAAAATTTAATACTATTACGAAATATGAAATTTTGGTCAAATCCGGTCGAATTCGAGTTATTCGGGTTTGAATCGGGTCGGCTTCGGGTTTCTCTCAGTTACTTCGGGTCGGGTTTGTTCGGTTTATCGGGTCAGGTCAGGGATTGACAGCCCTAATTATTGCTTTAGTTTATTAATAATTCACAAATCACGCGTTCTTGATAATTTAGATTATATTACTTAACTAGGAATAGAACACATGTTCTTAGTGGATTCAACCCTACTTCCTTGACTATCTTATTAGTGGATTTTAGGATTACTTTTAATTAGATCCTACGACGTACTTTAGCCTGCCAGAAACCCTTCGAATGACTGTGCGAGTTTCCTTCATTTAATTTGTTGCTTTGATTGCAACACGTAGCCTCAAAGATATAGCCTTTTTTCATGTATTACCTTGAATCATTTTATTTGTTTACTATATACTTATAACTTGTGATATATACTCATCCGCATATATTTTTCTATACGGAGTTTATGGTAGAAAGCATAGGTTACACTATATAATTTATCTCCACATAACTATTCATTTCAAATACTTGGATCATTATTTTTCTTATTTATATTTCAATTCAAATTAGTATACATTGAATTTTAATAATCATTCTAGTTAATTCCAAAAAATATATTGAAACAATAAATGACCACACAATCACACATTGCATATTTTTTTTATAAAAAATAAATATCACAATTATGATTGCTTGGGATTAGTCTAAGTAATAACGAGTTTATATTATTCATTAAATCCGATCCATAGTAGATACACCTTCTTTTTCCACTTCGATTACTAAATAGCGATTTAATAGGCAATCTATAATATAAATACACACTCAAGTTTCATCTCTTTTGATTAACGGTCGCTCATTCCAACAAAAAGAGAGAAGAATTAATGTTTGTTAAATGTTAAGGGGATGATATAATTACTGAAAAAATTATAAGAGAGAAGATAATGCAAGCTTGAATAATACAACATTTGCTTTCTCTTATTATTTAATTACGAGTATAATAATATTAATGAATTAAATGGATCATTCTAACACCAGCAACAAATTAAAGGAATAAATAAACAATAAGAAGTAAATTTTACTAAAATCATTGAAATATTATACGATCCCAAATATATAAATAAAACATAAAATAACGTTGTAAAATTTAAATAATTATTTTATAAAAAAAAATTATTATTCATAAATGCACATATTATCCTAATTTTAGATTGGACTAATGAATCACTAACTAGTCATCAAAAAGGATAAAGGTCTAATATATACAATAACAAGGTTACATTCATTGGATTAAAGCTTATCCAGTTCGATGACTAGTTAGTGACTCATTAGTCCAATCTAAAATTTATATCTGTCCTACGTCAAGAAACTATTATAAATACATACTCAAGTTTCATCTTATTGCATCAACCACTCATTCCAACATTAAGATAGAAATATTTGTATAATGTTGAGGGGATATTAGAGTTTACAAAAAATTATGGTAAAATTAGTTTTGAAAAAACTAACTAGATAGATAATAATGAAAGGATTCATCATTTGCTTTTGGATATGGTTGATTGTTGTCCTGTCACCCCTCAGATTTGATTATGAGGACGCGAGTGCAACTTCGACCGTGGTTACTCTGTCTAATTGTCACTACGACATCGGCTTGTAGGTACATAAACTATACTTGTTTAATTATTTAATTTATGCCATTAATTGATTTATATAATGAAGTCTTCTTATAAACTTGGTGCCAACATATGACAAACAAATTAAAATATTAGGCTTCTATTGCAACGAATATGAAGGGGAAATCAGGTAAGCAACATCGTGAACGATGTTTTAACCAGTTACGGCCATGTAGCAATTCAAGGTAATTAGATTATTTTTGTGTTTTTTTTTAGGTAATTTGTGAAGGTTTTTTTTCATTTTTTTAAAAAATTTTGTATTTACGCCTATTACGAGATTTTTTTTTTTTAAAAAAAAAAAATTGAAGTCATTTTAGTATTAATAATAACATGCTAAGAGGTACCATATAAAAAATTAGAAGGAAAAAAAATTAACCAATACCCGCCATCAACCTAGAATCACCTAAGAAAAATACTAGCAATGTGTATTAGGAAATCTATTATATAATTTAAGAGACATTTTTCCAACTTTTAATCACAACACTCCAAACTTTTAATCTTCAAAAACTGTTAACTTTACCTTTTTTATTTTTTTTATTTTATAATTTTTTTAACCTATCAATTTCCATTATAATTTCCTATTCTATAACTTCCACTAAACAAATTCAATAACTCCCATAATAACATTGACATATACAATTAACATATTTCGTGCTTTAGCGCGGGTGCACTCTAGTAAGTATAAGTATATGAAATACTAACATATATAATAATTAGTACGAGTAATTGATATCTATCCGACACGTGTTGCTCTCCCTCATTTATGGAATCAATCATAAATAATCAATCTTCAATATAATTTATCCATTATGTACAGGATCATCAATTAAATATTTTAAGATTTGTTTCGACATTAATTTGAAAATGTTAAAATTTGAGATCAACTACATAATTAATGATATATTTATGTTATATTTCAAATAAAAACTTTTATTGATTACTGATCAATAGTATACATCTCTAATGCAATCTTGATATATTTAGGGAAATTGCATTAGTGGCTTGTGCTAAAGTATACGTACAGTATTTACTTCTAACATGTGCAACCTTATTGTTAAAATAAAACTCTAGAAGTCCCTCAACACTTCTTTCTTACAACCTCCTATTAATCCACTTTTTTCTTATCAACACTGAAACAAAGCAGCAAATCCAGACAGGAAGTGTCGCAGAGAAGGCATAGTGATCGACCTAAGGGAAGAGATTTCACAGAATCCAAGAAGCTTGCCAGAGATATTGCAGGACCAAAAGAGGAAGATAATAGAGAAAGATGTGGTGACTAGTAGTAAAGAGGCAAGGCTGGAGAAAACTCAACATAAAAACAAGGAAAACAGGCCCATTGTGATGGTTATTGAAGCGAAAAAGGAAGTGGAACAACAGCAGGGCAAAAAAATTAAGGTTAACAAAGACAATAGCTATTGAAAAGGTCGGGTTCAAGCTAGTGCAGAAAAAAGCACCAGATGAGGTCAAGTACAGGCTAGTGCAGGAAAAGACCCCATGAAAGGTCAAGAAATAGTTGGTGAAGGCATACGCTCAAGAACAGGTTGGGAACAAGCTAGTGAAGGCGGAAGCTCCGGAAAAGGTGAGATTCAAGCTAGTGAAGACAGAAGCGTCGGATGTGGTCAAAAACAAGCTAGTGTGAAACTAATAATACAGATAAAATATTTACTAAAAGTATGAGAAAGAAAAAACATAAAAAACCATAAATGAACAAATTTAGGAGGGTTTCCTTCCCACAAAAAATAAAAAACTAAAAATAAGGGCATGTTCTCTTACGTTGAAATTCAATTCAGTTCAGTTCAGTTTAGCTCATTTCAGTTCAGTTCAATTTAGTTCAGCTCAATTCAGTTCAGTTCAGTTCATCTCCTAATTTCCTTCTCTTATTAAATATTCATTTCAGTTCAGTTTAGTTCAGTTCAATTTAGTTCAGTTAAGCTCAGTTCAATTCAATTCAGTTCAATTCATTTCAGTTCAGCTCAGTTCAATTCAGTTCAGTTCAGCAGAGTTCAGTCAATGAGAACAGACCCTAAGCGCAACTTTATTTTTTTATGGGAAGTGAGAACAATTGAAAATATAAATTTATGTGGAATAAAAGGTGGAGCAATTATTATAGGGTAGTTATGATAGATAATTTTTTTTAAAAGAAAATAATTCTTAATTTTTAATTGTAAATAAGAGAGGTAATTTTGCGAATTGTGAAGGGCATTTTGGGAAAAGTAAATGTATCACCCAAAAAGTTATTTCCCTTTATATTGTACTATAGATAAGAAGAGCTCTCATCAACCTTTTGCAACAACATTTAAGTTTGTGCTTCCTCTTCTCCACCTTTGCTAGCGTATGTTAACCAAATTTACATCGTTTCTGTAACACCGTGCAGTGTATGTTATTGCTTTGTGAGAATGATATTTGAATTTCTTATCTTGAAATGTTGCTTTCAATTATGGTTTTTGGATTTAGGATAATTATCCAATTATGTATTATATGGATTTGACATATTCTAAATTAAACTAGTAGTATGTTAATCATTAATAGTATTGATGAGGAAACGTGATAATTAGGTTTCAAAAAAAAAAAGGAAACATGATAATTAATGTTAATATTAATGACTCGAAATCTTTTTTTGTTGGTGATGTTAAATGTGACTTATGAATATAAGCCTTTACATAATATAAAGTGAGTTAATTTGTCAATTTTCTTTCAAATTTTACCTAATCTCATGTTGTTATATTTGGCAATCAACATAAGTGCGAGTATCCAACCTGCTAGTGCTAGATGGTAGAGTAAGTTATTGTTACGGAATATGTAAGAATTTGTTATCCAATAAAAAAAGGGATACTAAATGTATTGATAGCAAATTAATTACTTGTTATATCTAAGATCGTTATTCCTTAATTTTAAGGATTTTTATCTCTTATTTTAATCTCCACCCACACCTATATCTTAATTTTATCACAAAAAGAGACTAGTGATGTACTATAGGCTTGTCTATAAAAAAAAAATGTGCAATCAATTTATTTGGTATCAATGTGTATATATGTAAATGAGATTGTTTTTTTTGTTAAGGGAAATATAAGAAAAGGTTAGGGGAGCTCTTTCAAGACTTTCTAACTTATCCGTGATAAAAAAAAATTAAAAGTATATCTATAAATAGTTCTTAAGCAAATAAGGTATTTCATAAGATAATAAGCTTAGCCTGAAAAATTTCTTGCCATAACAAAGCTTGTACCTTTGAGTAATTTTAATTTTTATTTATTTATTTATTTTTTTTTTTACATAAGCTTAAACACACCAACTAAACAACATTATCAAAAGAAGATAAGATATTATTAGCCGTGGTTGTGAGGATGTGCGCCTTGTCTACACGATCGCTCTGAACCTTATGGATGCTACACCATGCAAATGCCTTACTAGCTCGGTGAATGTTATCAACTTCCATCGAAGACTTACATCTGTGATTGTATTGTCCGTGAGAATCCTTTGTAGAGAAACAGAATCCGTGTAAATTATGACAGCATGTAGTAAACACATTGCTCCCCATCAAAGACCTTCAAGACATGCATTCATCTTCGCATGTAAAAGCTAATTAAGCCAAACTGTAAGCCGCACCTCCCAATTCTCCTCGAATACCAAACTCTATAGCCTCCGGGCACCACCCCATTCACGATTTATGTGTATGCTTGTTCCATGAGCAATCTACTAGTATTTCTATTCTAAAAGGACCTTCCTTGCCGTCATTTTGTAAAACAACACGCCAAAATCCTGGTGGGTGATCCAAACTCTCTTCAGGAGGATGTAACCACATTAGATTGTTTCTTGAGCCCTCTGAAAATGAACCTGCTACCTTAGGCCTTCTGAAATAATAACTGGCATTGACCCGTGATCGCTGCTAGTTGATCCAGATATTCTATTATTTCGTGCAACCCACAACCCCCCAAAGTGCAGCTATAAAAAAAAGTGGTTCGATGACCATTGTTTCCATCGTGGCAAAAAAAAAAAAAAAAAAAAAAAAAAAAAAAAAAAAAAAAAAGCCTGATATAGTACAAAATCTAGTTAAAAAATGGTTGGTCTGCATTTGCTTTTGAGTGGATATGCAAAATCTGAAAAGATGTTGTAAATATTCATCACCTAACCGACCTAAATCACAACTAATAAGATCAATATCCATCTCAAATTACTCTTTGTTGCAATCCTGTTTAATAACATTTTCCACATAAACACCTTTCATTTAGGCAAGATGTTGTGAGACCACAAAACCTTAAAGATGTTTGTCAAACTATTAGGCAGCAAACCTCCCTATGATTGTTTTAGGAAAGTGTAGCCTGATTTAACCTTATAGCTGCCATATTTGTGAAACTGCCAATACAGAAAGTCCTCCTCCGTGTCCTGATCCGGTAATTCCAAACTCGCAATTATAGTGGCATTGTCCTTCTCAATACAAGATACCAGTCTAGCATGATTTCACCCATTACGTACTCAAGGGTTTCATGAAATCACTTGATTTCTATTTCTTATTAGCCTGGGAAAAACTAACATGAGACTTGAATTCTAGCACGCACCTTACCCTCCATTCATATATCTTTTCCTGCCACTATAGATTTCCCATTCCCTAACTTCCAACTACAGCCCTTGGTAAGTAGGTTTCCTGCTCTTGCAAGACCACACATACCCTACGCATAATATTTGTGTTGTAGAGAAACTTGACTTCCTTTGCAAAGTTAAGACTAAAAATGTGCTAAGTAGGCTTTTGGAAGAAGCTATTGTGGATTATGGCTAATTCTCCATGCTTGCTTCATCAAAAGGGATTTATTGAATGAACCTAAACTACAAATTCCTAGTCCCCCCATTCCCTTTGGAAGATGCATTGTCTCCTTAGCTTGTTCACCCAGTGCATACCCTTGTAAGAATAAATCACTGAAAAATATACAATTATAAATAAAATTTTTAAAAATAAACATGACATATTAAGACTTAAATAATTATCATTATTTAACAATAAATTAAATAATCATGAATGCAAAGAATTTAACCTTATTTCACTATATGTAATAATGAAGTTACATTCTTTTGATCCAATTCCTTATTTATACACTATCCTATCCACTTTAATTTGATGACTCATTAGTGATTCATTTGACCAATATGAAAAAATGACTCATTAGTGATTCATTTGACCAATATGAAAAAAAAAAAAAAAAAAAAAAAAAAAAATCTTCTTAGGTTTAGTAGTTACTATAAATTCATACTCAAGCTACATCTCATTTCATTAGCCGCTTATTTCATTAAAGGAGAGAATGTTAGTAAGATGTTGAGAGGATGTTAGGATTTCTTGAAAAAATTGTTAGAGATAATGTAATGCAAGAATGGAGCATCATCTTTTGGTCAATATTAATTACATTATAGTCACTTTAATTTATTTTCGGATTTGATGGCGAGGATGCAGGGGAAAATTTGATTTTATCTTGTTTAAAATGAATACCCCTAAAGGTTTTATTATTACAAAATAATTCAAATGATGTATTATTAAAAAAGAATTGATCAAAGGTTGTATTATTTTTAGCAATTTTTCCTTAAAAAAAATGTTGATAATACCAAAATATATATATATATATATTGTTTGAAGAAAGGTTTAGTGCCAATTTCATTAATCTATGGATAATTTGTCCATGGGAACATAAGAGGAAATTGCAGGAGGGCAACAATACTCCCAAATCTGTTCAGAGCCAAAAGGCACAAAACTAGCTAAGTGATGCGCAACAACATTCCCATCCCTTTTAACATGAGACCAAGACACAAAATTAAAAAAAAAATACATGAAGAAAGAATATCATCTAGAATTTAGAATCGAGGTCGGAAAAATAAGTAGCTGCTTTTGACAGGCGAGATATTACAACTTAACAATTTGATTCAACCACCACCTTCTTGAAATCGTGCCTGCGAGCCAGCTTCACCCTAAAGAGAATGGCTTTGCACTCAGCTATATCGGGGGGCCAGCTGCCTCTTGATCTTCTAACACATGCACACAAGACTTCCCCATTACTGTCACGCAACACAGCCCCCATCCCCACCCAATCTTTCACCTTGAGGCTGGCATCACGGTTTACTTTCACAAATTCAGAAGGTGGGGGACGCCACACCTTTGAGCTCTTCGATCTCCTTTTCACAGGCAAGCTGTAAATTCTTGATGCATATTTATCATAATCTTCCACAAGTCTTGTGACTCTCTCACACACCACCAAATGAGGAATATCTTTATTGTTAAAAAATTTATCGTTTCTTCTGCTCCAGATAAACCACATTAAAGCAGCCCCTTTCAAGCAATTTTTCTTGTCTTTTGAACTCTAGCACGCCAACCAATTCTTCAAATCAATATGGGGTCAGCACACACTAGTTCATCACACTCGCACTCCCTCCACAGATCCCTCACAACAGGTCAATGAAAGAGAGCATGGGCAGCAGTTTCAGGCTCAGTAGCACACTAGGGACAGAGCTCAGTATCTAGCATGTGTCGACTATGCAGTAGCACACGAGTGGGGAGATAATTGGTGCACACTCTCCGTGATAATACTATTTAATACCTTTAATAAAGTAAGGAAAAAAATGTCAATTATGAACTATATAATCATTAAAATATTATAGTAATAGTACTTCTAACTAATTTTTGATGAAAAAAAAAACCCTAGCCTTCTCTCTCTCTCTTCTCTCTCATAAACTCTAGCCTCCTTTGTCAATTTTGAAGGGGCTTCCATCGGATTTCACCAGTGAAAATCCCCAATCCTTATTTTCTTGTAAGTTTTTTGTTTCTTAGGTTACAATAATGATTCCCTCAAAAGAATTGGTTTATCTCCTTCGAAAGACAAGATTTTTTCGATCTCCTTCGAAAGACAATGTTTTTCGGACTCCTTCAAAAGACAAGCTAGGTTTTATTTGTATTTAATTTGGTCTCAGGTTGTGCAGGGCTACGATTGATTATGGCTCGAATTCGGGTTACAGAATCAGCACAAGAATTTACTTTCTCCCAAAATTGCAAAGCGACGACTGAGACAACGAATTGAGAATGTGCCGAATTGTTATATTCATATATTTGGATTCTTAGCCCTTCCCCAATTAATTTTTGTTTTATTTTGTTAAATTCGTTTTCATTATTAATAATTGTCAATTGTAGATGCCGTAGGGCTTTTCCTATGACACTTATTTCAACAAAAAAAATATTATAATAATCATATTCATGTAAAATTTTAAATTACTCAAACATTTTTTTTTAATAATCTATAATAAAAAAAAAAGTAATTTATTTGCTGCCAATTTAAGATATTCATATTTATTTTTATTTTTATTTTTTGGACAAGGGTGTTTATGCATTATCTATTCTAGACTTCTAGTTCTAGATAATATAATTAAGAATATTAAGTCAAACATAATTGTTAGATTTAGGGAAAATTCTTCCGCTTGGAGTGTGTACCATTGATCAATATATATAGTGTTACAAGACTAGTCCTAATCTTGTTAGGAAACCTAGTTTGATAAGAATACAAACTATATCACAAAAATACACAAATATATCCTAACTCTGCGACAAATATTATCGTAATACTATAATATCTAGGGCGTACGCTAAGACTGGTACTAAAATCTAGAATTAGTTCTCATGGTAAGACTTTAGTGAAAATGTCTGCAAAGTGATATCTAGAAGGAACATGCAAAACCCGAACTTGTCCCAAAGCAACCTTTTCTCGAACAAAATGAATATCCATCTCCACATGTTTGGTGCGTTGGTATTGTACCGGGTTGCCAGAAAGGTAGATAGCACTGACATTATCACAATGAACAATAGTAGCCTGCCGTAGTGGACAATGTAACTCAAGTAAAACATTACGGAGCCAACACGCCTCAGAGACAACGTTTGCGACGCCTTGATATTCTGCTTCTGCACTTGATTTAGACAAAGTATGCTGGCGCTTAGATGACCAAGACACGAGGTTGTCCCCGAGGAAACAACAATAGCCCGATGTGGAACGTCGGGTATTGGAACAACCTCCCCAGTCAGTGTCAGTGTAAGTAATCAGTCGATGAGAAATAGTCGAATATAAATGTAAGTCGTGATCAATGGTACCCTGAACATAACGCAGATTGCGTTTCAATGCCTCATAATGAGGTTCCCGGTGATCATGCATGAAAAGACACACTTGTTGTACTGCATAGGCAATACTGGCCCGGTGAAGGTGAGGTACTGAAGAGCACCTGCTAAACTACAATACAAAGTAGGATCCCAAAAATGTGGTCTTGCATCTGCACTAAGTTTGGACTTAGTGTCAACTGGAGTGGCTGCAGGTTTACAATAGGTCATACCTGCATGCTCTAAAATCTCATGTGCATACTTTTCCTGTGAAAGTAGCAAATAAGAAGGAGTACGGGTTACTGCAATCCCTAAGAAATAACTCAGAGGCCCCAGATCAAACATAGGGAACTCAGTTTGTAACTGAGAAATGATCCTTGTACGCAACCTGTCAGATGAGGTAGCTAAAATAATATCATCAACAAATAGAAGCAAATATGCCATATCATCACCCTGTCAGAAAGTGAAAAGAGAGGTGTCACTCTTAGCAATAACAAACCCCAATTTGACTAAAACATTCGCAAAGCGCTGGTACCAAGCTCGAGGAGCTTGTTTCAACCCATATAGAGCCTTACGAAGTCGACATACATGGGAGGGTGTTCCCGATCAACAAAACCCGAAGGTTGATGCATATAAACAGTTTCCTGCAACTCACCATGTAAAAAGGCATTTTTGACATCAAATTGATGAATCGGCCACTTTTTACCCATAGCTAGGCTGAGAACAGTACGAATAGTGGCTGGTTTAACTACCGGACTAAAAAGTCTCATCACAATCCACACCAACTTCCTGCGACCTGCCATCACAAACAAGACGAGGTTTGTGCCTTTCAAGGTCACCATTAGACTTATACTTGTGTTTAAATAACCACATACAATTAACAATGTTCACCCCCGTAGGCCTAGGTACCAAATCCCAAGTCCCTGTTTTAATAAGAGCATCATATTCATCCTGCATCGCCGCATTCCAGTTAGGATCATTAAAAGCATTTTTATATGTCTTAGGGAGCGGTGATTTATGAGAAGGGATTGTCATATTAGCTTGATGATACTTGGGGTTTGGTTTAAAAATACCTCGTTGACTTCGAGTGATAGGCGGTGAGGGAGGTGGAGGTCTCGTGGGTTGGATTGGTTGTATCCCACGCATGGGTGGAGGGGAATAAAGGCTAGTATTTTGAGATGGGCTAGCTGTAAAGATAGGAGAGTGGGCTTGAGGGGAATTTGGGTCAGCAACTAAAGGAGGAAGGGAGGAAGAGTTGTTGGATAGCCCAGTCCGCAATTGGGCCTCGGGAGAACTATGTAAGAACTAGGTTGGGCCACGGAGTGTGGATTTGGGCCGCGAGGTTGTTGCGGGATGGGCTGGGAGGGTGAATTATGATTGTTTGAGCCAAAAGAATTGCCAAAACGGATTATATTGTGAGTAATGATGGGAGATCTTTCATCAAAGCCTAAAAACTTATAATCCTCAAGTTTATATTTTCCTAAGTTCACGTATGGAAAAGATTGTTCATCAAACGTGACATGGCGAGAAAATATGTATTTATTTGTGCTTATATCAAGACACCTATACCCCCTATGGTTACTAGGATATCCCAAAAACACACATGGCGTGGAACGAGGAGCAAGCTTATGTAGAGAAGTAGACAAAAGATATGGGAACATAGACAACCAAACACTCGAAGGTGATCATAAGATGGAATTTTATGAAAAAGAGCTTCAAATGGGGTTATGTTTTTGAGTGCTTTTGTTGGCAAAATATTGAGTAGATAGGTTGCGGTTTCAAGAGCATAAAGAGTGTGTTTGATATTGTTCAGGGTGCGGATCATAAAAGTTGAAAATTTTTGCGGAAGCTAGATCGAAGACCTAAGCTCTGATACGATGTTACATGACTGGAAACCTAATTCGATAAGAATACAAACTATATCACAAAAATATACAAATATATCCTAGCTCTGCCACAAATATTATCGTAATACTATAATATCTATCAATAATGATATACTACATATTTTCCCAATTTCATTTTTGTGCACCAAGGAATATAAAAATGTTCGTTCATTATGTTAAGTATATATATAAATATATAATTACGTATTTCCCCAATTTCATTTCTTCTCTTAATTCCTCTTGTTTCTTCCGCAACACAGCTAGGGCATACAATCTTCTTTATCACATTATTGACGACACGACATCGCGTCCTACCAACGTTGATGATGATAAATAAAATAATTTATTCCCAAAAAGAAAAGGTCGGTTCATTTATTCCTTAAAAAAAAAAAGTCGGTTTATGTCTAACAATTGGATATATATTTGCATAACGAACTGTTAAAAAATATGTGTTGGTGATATTATTTCCGCAAGCAAAGAACTCAGCTTCATCATAAGAATTATTGAGGTATCATATTCTCTCAACAAAACATTGTTATTACTCTTTTGAATTATAATTTGTCTTCTTATTTTTGTGTTTCGGACTCATAGAAATCGTAACTAATTATTTGTAACGCTTAAGATTTTCGATATGGATGTATGGCAAAGTGCATATCTTTGAAGGGTTAAGTAGTGTTAGATGTAATCAATCCATACAATGTGGTGTCTTTTCTTGACGCAAAGAGAGATCGAGCCATAAATCAACCCTACAAATCACACAAACAAATCGAAGAAGAAATACGGGAAAACACTCTACGTCGTATGGATTGATTACATCTATTGTTCTTTCTCTTCAAGTATATGCATTTGCCATACACCTATATCATAATCTTTATTAATTAATCTGTTGTTAATATGTGCTAGCAACATATTGCCTAATCTTTTTTTTTATTATCTTTGTTTTTTTTTTTTTTTTTTTGGAGTAATTTCTTTGTATTTCAGGGTTAGTTGCTATTTTATTTTTTTTTTTGGAAAGAAAATTAGTTGCTAACGCGTGGGCTTGTACAACGACTACAATCGGTATGAATATGGGTTTTCGATTAATGACTATTTTGAGAAAGGACTAAAAATTTTTTGTACTACATGCTTTAGTATGTTTTTATTGATTTTATGTTTCGATTAAGGTTTTTTTTTTTTTTTTTTTTTTTTTTTTTTGGAAATAAAGTATTTTAAATTTTAGATTAGGAAAAATTGTCAGGAACTACAAGCTTAATGGGGGTATTTGGAAACAAATACTCACTAAAAAATTTTATCAAAAAAATTATCCTCTAAATTTTAAAAGTTTGAGTAGCACTACCCATTTGCATTTTCCGGCGAGAAAGTCCGGCGTGTAGGACCCACTTTTTCAATTTTTCTTCTGAAAATTCCTATTTGAAGAAGTGAAAACAAGTAGGGTATGCAATTCATAGGTAATTCTTTTCTTTTTAATCCATTAATTATGAATTTTGATGTTAGGGTGTAACGATTAGAAAAATTCGGGTTCTTAGAAATTGGGGATAATTTGAAATTGGTTGAATTTGTGCTTTTAATTCAAATTAATTATCTTAGGGTTACGAATTAAGGTCCAATTTGTCATTGCATCTTGTCTTTTCAGAGAAAAATTGAAAAAGTGGGCCCATGCGCCAGACATTCTCGTCGGAAAATGCAAATGGGTAGTGCTAATCTAACTTTTAAATTTAGGGGTAGTTTTTTTTATAAAATTTTTTAGTGGGTAGTTGTTTCCAAATACCCCTATTAAGTGTGTAGTTCATGGCAAATTTTCCTTTAGATTATGAGTAATTTTTACATGGTCAATATGTAAAAAGAGATAAATTTTATCAATGAAAAACAATTCAAAGTAACTTTTACTACGGAGTATCAATTTAGGGATAGCAGTAAATTTTAGCAAGAGTGCATTATTGAAATTATTATTACTGCATAGATGTTGATAATATATTACACTTCATATATATTGTGATACTAATGTTTATGAACATTGGTTTAAAAAAAAAAAAAAAAAAAAAAAAAAAAAAAAAAAAAAAAAAGGTGTTTATGAACATTAATGCATACAGTACTATTGATTATATTTTTCATACAATCGTACTAAAATTATTGTATCTATTATTCATTGTCGATCATACCAACTATCTGGAAATATATATTATATATGCTAATACAGATCTTGTTAACGTACATCACCGGGATGTTAAATAACTTTTTAACATATTTTCTAATATGGTACTCCCTCTATCCCTTTATTAGAAGCCTATTTTTAATATTTATTACTCACATAATAAAGAGAATTAGGTTTCTAATAAAAGGGATGGATGGGAGTACTAATTTGGAAATTAATGCATGCCAAAATTATGCATGAATCGGTGTAATTAATATATATTACTTCCGTTACATATTATTTGCATCAATTAGACATTTTTCCTCTCTACTTTATGTCAAATCGTTGCAAATAATATGAAACGGAGGTAGTATTTCAAATCAAGTTAATATTTCTATTTTTAATTATTTTATTCAATGTATCTAGGCGTTCATTAGCTTTTGTCATTATAATTATTGTGATCATCTTTTTTACAAACTTAAATGTACGTAACTGGTTCACATTAAATTATTTTGAACTACTACGTACTGTTATAGGCACTATGATTCTATGATTGTTTTATTAATTTTTAAAAAAAAAAAGTTACTATATTAAAATAAAGGTTATTATGTTAAAATAAAATTCATTGTGTTTTTATAAAAAACAAAAGAGGTTGGTTTCTAAAAGAAAAACATGAGGTTAAATTTTTATTAATGAAAGTTCAAGTTACTGGTCAATATGAATAATAAAGGTTACCATGTTAAAATATGGATTATTAGGTTCAACATAATGTTGCCTAACATGTGTTTTAAGAGCCGGTGATTCTTTTAGGGACTGGTGCTATTCTGTCCGTAAAAGTCACAAAGATCCCTCATGGTGGAACTTATTTTGGAGTATCCTATGGGGGGTTTGGCTGAGAAGAAACGCTTGGGTGTTCGAAGGAAGGAGAAGAGATGCGGGTGACATCATATACAAGGCCGTGGGCATTGTTGGAGACTATGAACAAGCGAAGCATGATACTAGCACAAACTCAACTCCACAATAATTGGAATCTCAATGGCTGCCACCTCCAAAAGATACGAAGTTAATTCTGATGCACCGGTTTCCAGCTCAAATTGCGTGGGGCTGGGTGGAGTGATGCGTGACATGGAGGGTGATGTTGTGGTCTCGACATGCCTAAGATTGAGTGGAAAGTTTGAGGCTGATGTTGCTGAGGCCTTGGCAATGCGACACGCTTTGGCTATTACTCTTGACTCGGGTTTTAGTAGGGTGTGTTTGGACTGCTTGAAGCTTCACAATCATCTATTGAAAGGAAAGGCTCCTCCTACAGCTTTTGGCCTTGTTAATGATATACTACAACTTGCTCTTCGCTGCCAAGCTTGTTCGTTCTCATTTGTGAAGAGGAATGGCAATCGGATTGCTCATGAGCAAGCAAAACTAAGTCTTTCTTTTGATGGCCTTAGAGTTTGGATGGAAGAGGTTCCTTTGGGTATCTCTAATATGTAATTGATGATTTAAACTATTTGGTTGATTAATAAAATTTGCTATGCTCGGTTTCTGTCAAAAAAAAAAAAAAAAAAAGGAAAAACACATACAATTTTATTAAAATATGCTGCATACATATTATTGAGTAGTTGGATATTTATGAAAAACATTGTAACATATCCATTAGATTAGTCCAAAAAAAATGGTAGGTTCATCAAATTAAATATATTAGATTAAAAGTAAAAACTAACAAATAGGCTAATAAACAACATTTATTACTTGACTAGACTTGAAATTTGATTGCAGTCAATTGAAAGCAAGATCAAGGTCTACAAAAATCCATTCATTTCTTCTTTTTATTGGGTGCATTTAAAGGCTACATATACTATTGTGCATTATGAGCATTGTGCCATGAGGTGCAAAAAGCGCAATTCCAAGGACCAAGCCAAGCTTTGAAATTAATGGTCTAGTCTATGACTTCATGAGTACATATATGATTAAAAACCTTTAAAATAAATAGGGTAGAAAAGGCAGTTTGAGTTTGATAATAACCCCATTTTTCTATACTTGAACTTTGTAGGCTTCTTATCCCACCAAGTTGGCAAAGAAACATCCTTATTCATTTCAAATACCAAGTATATATCAACTAGCTTAATTAGAGTCGTGCCATGTCATGAGAGTGGTTTCCTCCTTGATCTTGGGTGACGACTATCACTTATAACTCCGATCCGAGGAAAAGTCTGTAAGACAATTCTAGGCCTGGACAAACCTAGTTCTATCCATGAAAGATATGTCACTTGTAAGAATTCCTACGTATTGGCTCAAGGATAAAAAATTTGTTCAAGAATCATCTGGTCCTTTTCCTATTAGGGGTCCAAGCATAAATTCATTCTCTCCCCTTTCTATCCAGTAGCCAATCCTAAGGTTTACAAATAATTTTCCAAGCTATCCAGCTGAATTGTGGTTGCAGTGCTAACCCAGAAGAAGTTAACATGGAGCCCAACCTTTCAATAATATAATCAGTACCAATGTACCATAACTATTCATTTCGCTTTGAAAACAAACCTCATAACATCCGCGTCACACAATGCACAAGTGAAACTCAAAAGGGATCAGCCTGTAAGTTTGAACTGCTTCTGCCACGCATTCAAAAATTTATGAGAATCTTCAGCGGAAAGAAATTCACATATTATATAGGCTCTGGCTGCCTCATAAATTAGATTCTTTCAGCTAGAGTTTAAAAAATTTTACAACCTTAACAAGTTTAAAGCCACTGACTAGTTAACAAGTAAGAAAAGGCACTAACAGTGGGTAAACATCAGGAATTAACGCTCATTGTACATCCTTGCTCTCTTAAGGATATCAAGAAGCAGCAAAATGTTTTCCTTAATTTTGTTTGGAAAACAAAATAAGTTAAAAACTTGCAAAATGGCAGTACAAATTTATTCAACAATTCACTCAAATGTGTGGCTAACGAGTTTTAAAGTAAGGCTAAGGCAAAAAGAAATTACACAAGAAAATACATCTTATCTGAGAATAAGCCAAAGCATTGCCTCTGAAACACGATAGCAGCAACACGAGCTTATTCTGTGAGTGCAGGCCTTTTCTTGACAGTGTAAGGGTAGTACTCTTTACCATTGTCAATTCTTGTTGTCTGACCACCAATATCAATGAGGGCAGAAGTGGCAGCCAATGCAGCTCCCGCAGAAATTGCCGTTGGAATGCTCCTTCCTGAAAAATACTTAATACATTACACAACAGTAACAAAGGCTTGGAAAAAAAGACTTTGCCTTAATACGCTCGACAATGAAAAAGAATATGCGATATGCCAAGAAGGCCCAGCAAAAATAATCTGAGCAGACCAGATTTCCAATTCTAAAAAAAACTTACAAAGTTATTAATGTTTACTTAAAGATCATCATTAGTTCAGTAGTACCTACTTAGTGAAAGCTCAGCTATTTCACTGTTTCAACATTTATACGGAGTACAATAACAGGCCAATTTTACTTTTAATGGTCAAGCTTAGTCAGCATAACCATTACTAATTATTTTGTCAAATGTCTCACGAAAAACCCAGAAATATCAATTGATAATTCTATCAAGTAATATGAGTCTCAAATTTGCACACAACGTATGACCAAGAGAATATAGACTTTTGAGCTTTAACCTCCAAAGTCAAATGTGACCGAAGTACTATTTTATCAGTAGTAGTCAGTGCTAACTTTGTCCTCATACAGTTTTTTTTTTTTTGGTGCACAACTTTGTCCTCATACAGTGGCTTCATTTTTCTTAGCACAGTCATATCGAAGTATAATTTTCCTTCCTTAGTTTGTTACAGCACCTACATCGATTAAAAGAGCCAATAGGGCATATCTCCCAATTTCAGCAGATTATTTGAGTAGAGCATTCCCAATCAACTTTAAAATTTTACTAGAGATATAACTAAGTAAGAACTTGGAAGAATTAAGTTCCTTCCATAATATAGAAGTGTACATTATGAGGACAGATCACTCAATAATAGCCACTCAATGAAGAGCCTATATATTACGGCCTTCAAGGGAGGACAGATCACTCAATATTAGCCACTCAATGAAGAAAATATATATTACGCCCTTCAAAAGGAAAATGTTGTATAGGAACAGAGGCATCGAGAACACACACTGATAATGAATGAAAGGGAAGATGACATGAAAAGAAGCCTAACACCATGTTTGGATAGAGAGAAATGGAAGGAAAGGAAAAAAAGAGAAAGGGAGGGAATGGTCATCCCTTATTTGGATAGCATATGGAAGGAGGGAAGGTGTGATAGTTAGTTGGAATAATTTTCCTTCTCCTTTAATAAACCAAATCCTTCAATTTTGTAAGGATTTGGAAAGAAAATAGAATCTCACTCTCTCCCTCTCCTTCTTCGTACTTCCCTTCCCTTTCTTTCCCTTCATAATTGCTATCCAAACATATTGTATGATAACAATAGTGAAGGGGGAAGGAAAAAGAGGAAGAAGGGAGGTGAAGGGAGAGAGAGAGTCTGTGACCTTCTTTTTTCCTTCCAAATCTCTCCAACAATAGAGGGATTTGATTTATTAAAAGGGAAGGAAAATGCATTGCTCCATTTCCTTTCCCTTCCCTTGTTGTATGTCATAACCAACTAAGAAAAATTATATCCCTTAATTCTTCTTCCCTCCCTTTCCCATTAAATATTCCTATTAAAACATAGTGTAAAAGTTTGCAAATTCCCCACTATGATAATGGGTGGTGGCATTAACATATGAAAAATTACCCATCTCCAATTTTTTAAAAAATTTTATTTGGAAGCTTGTTGAATATATTTATATATATTTCTCCGTTCTTATTTAGTTGACATATTTCTTTTATCACGTTTGTGTTATAGACTGATATTTTGGTTTGTAAGTTTAAATGAATAATTGGAAATTTTAAGATGAAAGCTTGGAAATTTCATTTTTAATGGCAAAAGAAGTTGCAAAATGGTTAAGTAAAAAGCTTTCTCTCAAAATAGCTTGAGGCTATCACTATCTAACAATGGCTTGAGGCCATAACTCTCTAGTTTTTCCATACAAATTTCTGCCTTACTTTTTCTTCCCCCTCCCGCTCTATTTATACAAAGGACTATTAACCTAGTAAACTTTTTCATTTTTAATGGCAAAAGAAGTTGCAAAATGATTAAGTGAATAGCTCTCTCAAAATAGCACGAGGCTATCACTCTCTAACAATGGCTTGAGGCCATAACACTCTAGTTTTTCCATATAAATTTCTGCCTAACTTTTTCTTCCCCCTCCCTCTCTATTTATACAAAGGACTATTAACCCAATAAACTAACATTACTAGAATACCCATACTACCCTTCCTTGGTTAGTCTATTACAGTTTGTCAACACACAACTTTACCAATTAATATCTCTTATTATTAAAAAGTAAAAATTATAACAAGTTGATACAATGAATATATCTATATATTGAGAGGATTCTAACAATGTCTTATATGACTATGCTTTATCGTAACTACAAATCATTAAAGTAATAAAAGTAAAGTTTGTGAATAGTGTCAAAGGCCAAAAACATGTCAACTAATAAAGACCGGAACAAGTATATAACAATGCGCAATTTACTAAACCATCAATTTCAAGTAATTTCCATATACTAGCGTAGAGCATGCGCAAATTGATTCTCCGTATATCACAAGTAACAAGTTAGTTCATCCTTTTTCGCTAGACACTTTATTTTATTCTATTTTTGGCTTATCCATTTTACCATCATACCCCTACAACCTCACAATAATTATATTTTTTCACACTTTCTCTTACTTTATTCACTATGACAGCTAAGGGTCTGTTCGGCAAAATTAGCTGTAGCTGTTGGCTACAGCTTTTGAGTAGCTGTGAGCTGTCAAGTAGTAGCTATTACAGTCTCAAGGTAGCGGTTCATACTATGAGTGTTCAGTAAAAGTAGCGATTAAAACTATAAAATACAGTCATTATTATTATTATTATTATTATTATTATTATTATTATTATTATTATTATTATTATTATTATTATTATTATTATTAAAATTTGTCAGAAAAAACCTTTTAAACGATTCTTTGCTAAAAAAAAACCACGATCACTTTTTTTGTTTAATGAAACCTCATCCCTTATTTCCGGCGTTGACTCTAAATTTCAGGCGTTGACTCCAAATTTTCCCTACTTACACCCAATTGTAATTATACTTGCACTCCCTCTTTGTTTTCCCTCTATAGTCTTTCCCCTGCATTCTCTTTTTCCTTTCTTCAATGAATGCTCTGCAACACCATACATCAAATTGGGTTTCTTTCTCTCTATCCTCTGCTGCGCCATTAATACTTCAACCACAACCTGAGGTAAGTGTAAATTCATCAATTCTTGACTCGAAATTGTAAAAAAAATTGGGGCTTTTTTGCTGTTGTTAATGGCTAAAGGAGGAAGAAAGGGATTGTTGCTAGTTGTTTGGTGGTGGTGCTTAAATATAACACAAAACTTGCTTGGATTGTTGAATATCTTCACTAGAATTGTTCAATTGTTGCCCTAATTTGTTGAATTTCTGCAATTTTTTTTGCGTTGGAGTGTTTCAGGTTTAATGGTAGAGTGAATTAGAGAAGACAAAGGAGAACTAGAGTGAGTGCTACAATGGTGAATTAAGCACTACAATTGTTGAACAAATTGTTGAAGAACCCTAATTTACCTATCAATTGGTATGATTTGGGGGAGATTTGCACTAATTTTTCGTTGGACTGATTTGGGGATATTATATAGAGGGGAAATTTGGGAGAAAAACGAAAGAGGAAAAACGCCTAAAATGGCTGCAAGTACGGAAAATTCGGAGTCAAACGCCTTAATTTTAGAGTCAATGCCGAAAAAGAGGGGTGAGGTTTCATTAAACAAAAAAAGTGATCGTGGTGGTTTTTTTTAGCAAAGAATCGTTTAAAAGGTTTTTTCTTACAAAATGAGGCATTTAAAAGGTTATTATTATTATTATTATTATTATTATTATTATTATTATTATTATTATTATTATTATTATTATTATGACGTGTTATGTATCATATGTTTGATAATTTTTAAAATTTTATAGTATAATGTATATTGCTAATAAATAATCAATTTATAAAATAAAAGATAGAAAAAAAAAATACTCCTCATAATGAAAGGAATAAAAGAAAAAAAAGATATGAAATAGAAAATTTTGACATTATGGTTGACCGAAACAAATAACACTGAGTCAAAAAGATAAAAACATACTCATAAAAAAAAAAAAAATGTTGAACGCTACTTTACAATTTCAAAAGCTATCTTTTTTAGCTTTCAACAACAGCTACTTAAAGGCTCTCTTTACCTCTAACAGCTACTTAAAACACTACTTCACCAAACAATAATATTATTTAAAGGTAGTGTTTTGACTAGGTCTAAAAGCTAACCGCTACCTTAAAAGCTAATGCCGAACAGGCCCTGAGTTAATAAGTAGAACACAAACAAACAAAGAGAGTATAATCTATCTTATTCTTATAAGGAAATTTTCATTGGTAGCCTGGTACTTTTGATACCTATCATTGCTAGCCAATTTTTTTTCAAAACTACTACAATTTATTAAACATGAGATTATTAATGACTTTTGGGTAAAATTTCCGATAAATCTGACTTTTCTTAACCAAGGTTAATTTTTCATTATAAAGATGAATAAAAACATACCAAACTCGCCCACCTCCATCCTCATTCTTGTTCTCTCTCCTCTAGCACCCTATCACCGATAAACCTTCAACCACTGCACCTATCATTTATCACTGCAAATTTACCGGCGATACCACCACCTTTGTCTCCATCATGTCTTACATAATGTCAACTTAAACTAACCCTCAAAACTATATCTCTCACCTTAATTTTCTCCTCTCAATAAGCACTCCCACAACGCCACAAGCAATAATCCCTTCCTCCATTTTGATATGCTTCACCACCTGTGAGTGAACCGCATATATATGTATCACTGCCAGTGGTAGTTGACATGTGAGCAGCTGAACCTTCAGTTGATTATTCAGGAAATTATTAATGAGCTTTTGATTTAGAGGTATAACTATCTTGACCCTAGAATTTTAAGATGTTTTGGAGAAGCAAAGGAGGAGTGAATGTGTGATGTTAGTGCGAATTTAATGGAAAGAGAAAAAAAACGAAATGAGTTGGAATTTAATGGAGAAGAGGTGAAGGTTTTTTAATGGTGACATGATGTTGATTGTTTAGTAGAGAGACAGAGAGAGGTTTAACCATGGTTAGATCAAGTTAAATTTTACCAAAATATGTCATTAATGTTATTTTAGGTAAAGATTAAAAGTTTGGGACTACCAATACAATCGAAAAAAAAAGTTAGCAACCAATAATAAAAGTCAAATGTAGAAGGCTAGAGAATTTCCCATTTTTATATTATTGACAATTATAAGACCTTATTGGACCTTACTTAGGGTCTTATTAGACCTTACTGTCACTTATTAACCCTATCTTATCTAAACTAAACTAAATAAACAATAATTGCTACTTTTCTTGGTTCTTATCTCCCAAACCATTCTAGTGGAAATGATAAAGCAAAAAAAAAAAAGGGGGGGGGGGGGGGGGGGTGGGGGAGGAACTAACTTAAGGACAATGAAGTAACATAAGCAATAGGTCTAACATGTCACAGCCAAAAAATACTTCAATGCAACACTTGTATTGCAAAGAAATTTTTTTTAAATACCGTAGATATCCTAATGGATGGTAACGAAATCTTTCACGTATGCAAAAGGTACCAGCATAAAACCACTTTAAATCAAGCATAGTGTAAAGATTTGAAGGAAACTAAGCTCATAATACCCTAGTGTCATCAACCTTTCAAAGGTTCATAGTGTAAAATGGAGACCGCAGAGATGAGAACATACAAGAGACTTCAAGCTAAATCTCTTGAAATGAAAGCAGTAAATTGAAATTCACCAACTTCCATAAAAAATTAGACAAGAACTCAAAACATAAGACAAGAACTGGATAGGAAATAGAGAAAAAGAAACATCAGTTGAAAGATGGGCAGTTACGAATAGAATACGAAAAACCTAACATACTTATTTTCATATACACCATGAGTTCAAGCAGTTCTTCATTTTCTATATTCAAGAGAGATTGGTTCCTAAAGTTGTCGTGTATATTGAAATTTACCGATTTCCATCAAGACATAAGAAAAGAACTAGATAGGAAATTGAGAATAACAAGGCTAGGGAAAAAACATCAAGGGAAAGATGCATAAACAACACTAGTTGTATATTTTTGTCATATACACCATGAATACAAGTCCTTTATCGTCTATATTCAGGGGAGATTCTTCCTAAAGGTATCCTGAATTCACATTCATATCTTCAAGTAAATTCAAACACAAGTTCCTATATATTGAATTATTGATGTACATGATAACAATATTGAAAACTACATTTCAAAATACACATGAACGAAGCCCATGTGAGCCCCTATATTGGATAGTTCACACTATCATTGTCAAGGCTATGAAACCACAATGTGGCACTGAAGAAACTCATTAAGATATACAAGCTGCTTGCAACCCTAGTTTCAGAGTAATGCACGGGTATTAAGGATAGCAAATACAACCACTTAAGTAGCCTTTAAAACAATAAGAGATAGATAAATATGAGTTAAAAAGATAATCTAGTAAGAAAAAGTGATGCATCAAATATAGGAAGTATAATGTAAGAAAAGTAGGATAAGTTAATTATTAGTAACAAAGGGAGTAGGAAGTGTCGGCTATTTAAAATCAGCATACAGAATATAGGGCTTTAACTTCCCTCTTTAACTCTAAAAAATGCCAGCCACAGTCAATTTATATTTGCATGATATGCAAAAAACAACCTTAAGTGCCTAATTTAGGAATAAGGTGAGGAAAGAAGCAACCAGGTAAAGCCATCATAAAATGCAGATAGAAATCTTATAGGGTTTCTTGAATAGAATTTTGAAATATGATGTCAAAGGTTTGTAACAACCTAGTATAATTACAAATGTGATTTGAAACACACAGTTACCTTAATTTCTTTAGTTTATACAAGTTAGTTCCCCCCTCCTACTCTCCTAGTCTCCTACATTCAGTATATGGCATAATATCTCAGCACATTTGGCTTTAAGGTTTTACTTCACATAAAATTTCAATGTATTACAATTGAAGTCGCTAAGATATTCATTACTGATTACTAGTTTCAATAGCATCGGAAAAAGAATACTCCGTACCTTTGAAGCCCAAAACAGAAGCTCCAGCAACAAAGCCACCAACTGCCCCATTAACAAAGTCTCTCTTTTTCCTATAATGTTCCACCATCTGCTCTGCACCAATGAAAATACCACCTATAGCAGCAAATGTTAGCCCATAGTTTCCCATCATCTTCAAAGTCCTTATCAATCCTGGTAATGCAACTTTTCTCTCAACACGAGGCACGTCATACCATGTTGCCACAACAGTACCAAAGATTGTTCCAGCTGCTAGACCACTAGTTGTACCCTTAATAACTTTCATCATGGGGGTGTCATCGTCTTCAAAGTATCTGCGTTCTGCGGGGCTGACTGAATCCATAGCTTTTCCGAACTGAAAATAACAAGATATGCAGCTAGATAACAAAGTCCTTTAACCAGATATATTCATGTTAAGCTCCAGCGTCATTGCCCCCCATGAAATACTCGTATAATGAAGGCTTTACAAGTATGGGCAGCAACAATTTGCAAAGTCATGAACAAGAGAATGGTAACTGCTAAACTATGTCATATTTCATGTAATCGTTTCAAAATAAAATATAACTAAATAATTAAAATTATTCATGGAATAACCCGGGGCATCACCTACGTGATAAGACTAATTTATGCTCAAAACAAAGCAGGATGACAGCTTGGCACAAGTGGTAGCCAATTTGATTGAAAAATAGCAGCATGATTGCAAGCATTAGTTTAGCTAGAATATTGACAAATAGTTTCTACTACAGAGAAATTGCAGTTTAACACTACGCATTTACACAAATTAGGGAGAAAAGTTCCAATCTTTATAGTTCAACCCTAAAATTAAAGGATTCCGCAACACATTAGCAACCAAATTTGATTCAATAATCAAATTAGGCTCAAAATTTCCGAAAAAAAGGTCCTATTTAACAGATACATTCAGCAAATTTGATTCAAATATCAAATTAGGCTAGAAAAATCACATAATTTATTCTTCTCTAGCAACAAATTCGAGTTTAGAGATGTTAAACAATGATTCAATGATCGAATTTAGAAGAACCCTTGAATGAGTATACTAATAATTGAACTAACGATAAACCCTAGATTGTGAAATTGATAATCGATGATTACAAAAAAGAAATATTATCTTACCTTAGAAGCAGCTTCAACGGAAGATAGAAAATTTCAATGGAAAATGTGGAGTACGCTTCAATGGAAAACTAAGAGAGAGAAAGAGGACAGATCTAGGTTTTTGGTAAGATGTTGTTAACTTAATTAATTATTTTTTTTTAGCTTGATTATTTGACAAATACTTGATACTCCGTATGAATTAATTTACTACATATTAAACTGAAATTATTTTTACAGTATTACCAAGTATTCGTATTTATTTCAAGATGAAGTGCAAGTACGGGTTGATTCTGAAGTGGTGGTTCGTTTGTTAGTGGATCCGACTCCAACTAACTCTCCTCTTATACATATCATCCGAAAGTGTAAAGCTCTAATCATGAGAAGTGGTTGGGAGGTCACGATCGGACATTGCTACAGAGAAGCCAATAGAGTAGCTGATTGGTTGGCTAACTATGGGGTAAATTTGGAGCAAAAATTGGTCATCTTTGAAAGCGGTCCAGAGGGATCTTCAGACCGTTTTATTGGAGGACCTTAGTGGTGTGGCTATTCCGAGGATGGTCCCTAAGCCGACGGATTAGCCAGGAGAATAATAGTAGTTTCTTTGTTTTTGTTTTTTATGTTGCTTTTATTTCTTCGTTCTTTTTGGTTTTCTTTGTAGTTTTCCTTTCTCTTTTTGGGCTTGCCCCTCGGCTTCACCAAAAAAAAAATTGATATTTTCTCTAAATCTGTGGTTTATAGATCTTTATTATTGCACATGTCGTATGACTATTATTTAATGATAGTGTTACTTTCCGTTCAAATAAAAAAATAAAAAAAAAAAAATTGAACAAGCTTAACACACTTTGACTTTTTTTTTCTATGTTTTAAAAATTTAAATGTGAAATGTCACGTACTTTCAAAAACAAAATTGTTTCAATGCTAAATGTTATGTGGCACTTACTAAAATAGTTTCAATGTATAGTTTTGAATATCAATTTTACAATTTAAACTTATTGATAATTTAAAATAATAAGGGCTAAAGTTTACAATGACAAATGTATCAGTCAGGGAGGACATCTTACGGGTTACTACTCCTCATTTTATTTCTCAGTTGTTTTGTAATGTTGGGCTACTATGCCCTCGTTTGCATTAAAAAAATAAAAAAAAATAATAAATAAAGACAAATGTATCAGTCAATTGGGTCATTTGTTTTGAAACAAAGACACTATATATCCCTACAATCTATCTATTAACTATTACTAAAACTAAACGTGTTGATGTCATCAATTCTTAAAGTGTCCTACGTGTCGAGCTCTTATTAAAAAATTTCCCTCCATATTTACTTATGAGATCATCAATTTATTTTTTTACTAGGTTAATCCCGTGCGACGCACGGTTTTATAATAAGAACTGAATTATAGACTTTTAACACATATTTTGGATAAGCCTCGTGTGATTTACGACATAAAAAATTTCTTTGAAATAAATATTTATTTTACATATGTCCCTCGTATGAGATAGATTATAAAAACATAACCATTAATTACAATGCTATTTAGATCTAACTAATTTTGAAGAAGAGTATATATTTAAGTAAATTATGTAATACAAAGTAATCTTTGACCGGGAGTATTTATATTTTGAAGCCAAATAGTAACTCATAAATTCATCATAATATAATATATGAAATATAATATAATATAGTAATTGTTTTTTTTTAAAAAAAACTATTGTAATAATTTAAGATAAAAAAATAAAAATAAAAATAAAAATATGATGTCAGCAATTAATTTAGGCGGGAAAATTTTTAAGCACAACATGACATGTGTACCATTTGAAAAAATGATGATGTCAACGGTTGTTATTTTAGTTTATTTATAGATTTAAATTTTTTCCCCTTCCTTTTACTTGATAGATTTTAGGATTAAGTAGGTTTAAAACTAAATATATGAAACTTGACTTTGACATCAATATTGTTGTATTTTTTTTTTTTGAAACCATCAATATTGTTGTATACTCATTAATACTTTTGAATCTTTTTAATATACAACAATGTTAGATATTGATAGCCAATTATATACAATTTTTAAGCTACCACTCTAAACATATAGATGATGAAATATTAAATATATTTTGGCTAACCATCATTATAAAAAAAAATTACATAACATTGTAGTAAATATTATAATGCAACAATAAATAATAACCATTTTAAAAAAGCACTATGTACATATTTTTAAAAATATTTATATACCAATTTTTTTATTTTTTATTTAAAAAAAAAAGCAAGCGAAGTTATTTTAAAATGATATTAACAACAAAATATATAAAAGAAATAAGGAAAAATTACTTATCACCACTGTGCAACGCACGGATACTATACTATAGTTAAAAAGTATAAGATTACTCTTATGAAATGTGATTAATATGTACAAGTTTTTATTGATGAAAAGTGTTTGGACAGTTATACCCTCAAAAATGTTTAATTACTTATTTTTCTATCATGAATGTTAATTGTCTTGGACATTTATACCTGTGAACATAATTGTTTACGTATCAACAATTAAATTTGGGATTTAAGGCCAAACCGAAAGAACTTCCGAATATAACTATCGCGTGTTAGCTGCCCTAGTTTTACTCTAAAAGGTTAAAATATTGCGATAATAATTTTTTAATACCATCTAGGATTCTATCTTAGCTTAGACAATATCGACAACGACAGAACGATGTAATTAACAATTAATTAGTTAATCGGTTGCATATTTTATGCCTCTTTATTTCATCAGCAACATTGTGGTAAAAAAATTAACAATATCACCAATTCTCAAAAGCAAGGTTGAATATGAAACATGGTGTCAATATATTGCACTTATCTTTAGATATACAAAAATGTTTAACCAATATGACGAATTATAAAAATGGCCCTAACACATAAAATTCTCCTACAAAAAAAATGCTTAAAAAGGTCTTTCCCCTATAACATTTCCTGGAGGATAATAATTGCAAGTAATAAAAGTGCCTCCATTTTGACACCTTTCTTTGGCACACCCAACACTTTGTGTATCTTTCCAAACAATTTGTGTGTAATGCCCGCACATTTCTTTGCAATTATTAGAGCCATAATCATAATTAGGCTTTTCACCGGCCAACAAATCCACGGCTTCAGTTGGGCTTAATTCTCCAGGACTCATTGCAATATTCTCACCATATTTTGGGTTGTTTGAGTGTTGCAATTTGCAATCTACAGCCCTCTCTTTAGCATACGATCTAGTAAAGGTTGCAAGAGTCTCGTTCCAAACTAAAGGGGGTTGCAATGCCGCGAGACGGGCAGCATTGGTTGGTGCAAGATATTGAAGTTTCCAATCAAATAGGGATGAGGCCCAGCATATATGAGTCATGGTAAGCCCACTAACCAAAACAATGGCTAAAATGATTTAAAATAGCCATTGATTTTGGTGAGTTTGAAACTATGGAGGGTGTGAGAATGAAAAGATATGGAAACAAGTTAGGGGAAATTATGTATATATAGGTGAGTTTTGTTTGTTATTTTGATACAAATAGGATTGATGGTGCTTAAACATAGGATTTCTTGTGAAATTTTAGATACGTTGACCATAATTTGGCATTCTTTTTAGTTAAAATGAGAATTAGCATCTTATAGAAGTCAAGCGCGCTATTATTTAACTTATCAATATTTGGTGATATTATATTCTATTTATATCCATTTTTATGTTTTTTCAATTGAAAATAAAAGATATATGAAGTATATAGGAAGTTAGAAATATATCACAATTTGCAATTTAATATTTTGCTAAACAACTCTTGCTTAATAATGAACAAAATCATCAAATATTTGATTTGTTTTAAAAGATATGAAAAACTATCTTAAAAAATTAAATATATACTACGTATGTATATCGAACCCTCTACTAAATAAGCAATATTAATCTAAACTTCTGCAGTATAAAGCTAATCAAACTTATTAATATACTCGGGTCCCTAATAAATAAAATAAGATAAAAACTTAAACGTAAGCAATATTATTGTTAAGTATAATCATAGAAAATTAGGAATAACAAAGGCAAATTAGTAAGTAAGCACTGTAAAAATCTTAGTTAAAAGAGCATACCCCAAATTTGTACTAATTTATAGAAGAAATAATGTAATATTCTTTCTTAAAGCTAGCCACAAAATGATCATATCAATATATTCGTTAGTATTGTATAACATTAGTTGTCATCCGAGCTCCCGGCCATGTTATGAAAATATTTTTATATTTTTTTCATCTTCAACTCATTAACTTTTTCATCCTTTAACGGTTTTTCATCTGATTAAATCATTAAATAATTAAAACTCTAAGTAAGCAAATAAAAGAATTGAGTTTCAATATTTTTATGCTGGATACGTATTGATTATTTAAAAACAAGCTAAACTTAATTGTCAATTTTAGGTTAATAGAGTAATCCTTTTATCCATGCAAAATTACTTTTTGTTAATTCGGATGATATACTACAAGAGGGGGGTGAATTGTAGTATGTTCCTAGTGCTTACTTTTCGCGGAATATAAAACTGATTGTTGTTAGGAACTTAGATAATGCAAAGCGGATTTTACGAGGAAACCATCCAGGGCCCAACTGGAAGTAAAACCTCGACCCTACCTTAGGGATTTCAAACACAAACCACTTCACTATAATAGGGCAAACACCAAGTTACAACCTATTAGACACGGACCTTTATTTCACAAGTTCCTCACTGGACTTGCTACTTGATAGGACCCTATCCTACCCAATCTAAGTACCACACTTAGATTCACTCGTACCACCAAAATACTACACGTACTGCCAAAGTACAAACTACTTGTACCACCTAAGTACAAAACTACTCGTACTACCAAAGTACTACCCACTCGGCCTCACACTAGAAGCTCAATCGGCCTCACCTAGAAGCTCACACATTGCAATCTTACAAAATAATTATAACGAGAATCCTCACGAACTCTCACACCCCAATACATAAAACACTCAAAACCCTTTTTCCCTTTTACAAGATCTCAAAGAATAACTCTAAATACATACCAATGAATAAAGAGATAAAACTAATATGCTGGACACTCGAAATCTGTCTGGAACTTACAGGACGAACTGTAACCGGAACCTGACTGGAACTTCGACCTGAAGGTTTGACTTAGCTTCGTGGTGAAGGATGAAACCATTAAGCACGACCACTGCACTTCGTCAACCTCAACTTTGAATGAATACATATGAGCATATTTATAGTACACCCAAATTATTCTTTTCGTAAAAGATAAGTTTTATTAAAAGATAGAAATAAAAGATATTTTCCAAAAATAAGTTTTCCAAAAATATATCTTTTGTTAAGAATATATTCTATCAATAATAATAAGATATATTTACCATAAAATCAGATTTTATCTAAATCTTATATTTTCCAAATATACTAATATATCTTTTAACAAAAGATATACTTACCATATCTTTTTACAAAAGATATACTTGTCATATCTTTTTATAAAAGATATACTTACCATATCTTTTTACAAAAGATATATTTACCATATCTTTTAACAAAAGATATACTTGCCATAAAATTAGATTTTATTTAAAACTTATTTTACTGAAAATATTTTCCAAAAATAACTTATCTTTTTCCAAAAGGGATTTATTAGAAAATAAATATTTTTATTCTGTAAAACCAAATCCCTAAAAGATATGCACGTATTAGGTAAATATTTATATCATTAAATTCGACCTGCGACCTTTAACGACGTGCAGACCTAAGTTCCGATTAGGTTCTGGAACTCTGACAGCCTCTGAGTTCCTGACAAGTCAGTAACTCTAATTTCATTGACTATCATGAGTTCACCTTGGTTCTTTAGACTTGTTCCAGACTGAATTTTATGTCCAACATACTTACATGAATCCTAGAACGATATACTTCGATTTCTCCGTCTTCATGTTGTTTCTTTGAAACTCTTGTTCTGGAATCTTGTAGTATTGATGTATTCTATATCTCGGGGCAACGTTAAGTTCCTGTTAGGGAACGTTCCTGTTAGGGAACTTAGATAGTTCTTGTTAGAGAACTAAGTTCCTGTTAGGGAACTCTTCATGTACCTATTAGGGAACATGGAACTCTTCATGTACCTGTTACAGAACATGCTCCGGCTTTCGTGAGAAAGCCTGCCGAAAGTTTCTTCTGGATCTTGTTAGAGAATACCTTCAAGTTCCTTTGTGGTTTGGTTCTCGTGGGAGAACCTGCTTTAGGTTCATTCATTCTCTCTTGTTCCTCTTGAAGTCTTCTATGTTCCAACCCATTGACTTCACCTAAGTCAGTTCCTGTCTTCACATAAACACTTAAAAGAAACATTAGATTGAAGTTTGTTTCTTAAACTTAAAGCTTATGTAAATACTCCTACACATATACAACTCATGTATGCATAGTGTACTTACCTCATGAAGCTAACTTATGCAAACACCTATTTACATAGTTACCTTCATGGTTCCTTAGCCATCATCATGCTTATCAACCATAACACTCATCATTGTTCTTGTTCTTCTATTGCTTATCATATATTGCTCAAGTTCCTTACATATATACCTGTCATTACTCAGGTTCCTTGTATCATGTTCCAAGCATAACTTGCTCTTTCTATGCATAACTTAACATACACGTTAGATAGATAATCATCATTAGTTTACAATCATCAAAACCTTATTACTCAACACTTTTACTACCTCCGTTAATAGTTTTGTGCAACTTTTTTCATTTCGGGATGATCGGAGTAATGTGCAACTTTCTGTTTACTTACTATTTTTAGTATAAAAAAAAAGCTGAAATTTACATTCTTACCCTTACTGAAAAAATCCGATTTTCTAAATTTTACCCTTTTCTTATTTTAATCATATTAACCTAAACTAATCAGATTTCCCTAATCTAATTACCCCCTCCATTTATTATCCCAATTCCCCCCAACTACTCTCATTTACTCATATTCCCAACCACAAAAATTAATTTCGATGGTTGGGTTTCCTTTTTTTTTTTTTTGGAGATTTCTCCAGATGAACCCTAGTTCATCTACTACATCTTTCTCTCTCCTCTTCATCCTTCTATTTCTCCACTTTCTCTCTCCAGATTGACTCTTCATTACTCAGATCTTGCACAAATTGAGTCCCCGACAAAATGGTGAACCTTACTCCCCTCAATGAAGCTTACATGGACATTGATGCGAAGGTGATAAGGCTTAGAAAAACTATCCAAAAATCCAATCTATATTTGATCCAAAAATTATGGATAACTGATCCGAAATCAATTTCGAATCGGATATCCGATTCGAAAAAATCAAATATCGGATACTGAAATATTGAATTTCGGGATATCCGAAAAAAATCGGATTTTCAGATATCGGATATTCGATCTGATATCCAAAAAATACCCCAAACCAGTAAGACTTAAATACTTCCAAAGGCCTAAATACCCTTAAAGCCCAAGTAACCAAACCAGCAAACCCTAATTCATTCCCTCAACTCCTAACCCCCACCGCCCCTCTGCCCCTTCTTTTTCTATCTTCTCTCTCCTCTTTCGTCTTTCTCATCCTCACTGCCCCCTCTCTATCTCCTCTTTATCCTCTATTCTCCTCCTTTAGTCTCTACAACCCCACTGCACTCCTTCTTCGATTCTCACGGCTGCTTCACTAGCAGCCCTTGCAACAACTCCAACCATCGTCATCAACAATCGCAACAACAACTACAACAACAACATGCAACCATACGCATCATCGCTAGCTCAAGCTTCACCAACAATGGCTTTTTCCTCATTGACAATTAAATTTCTTTGTTTTGTATTTTGTTACAGTTAGTTTACCTATTTTGGTCAAAATTCTTTGTTTTGTACATGGTGTGTAAAATTTCATTGTTGTAATTTTCCAAAATTGTTTGTTGGATTAAAATTTCTAGTCTATTTAATCTTCTTCTGATTTAAGTAGCAATGAATTAATTTATTTAGAGAATTGATTCATTATTTATTTTCTAGCACAAGTTTAATTCAATGAATATATCAATGCCCTTAAAAAAAATTGACATTAAATAGGTTCGGATATTGGGTACCGAACTATCCGATCCAAAATTTTCGGATATCCAAAAAGTTTCAAATCGGATACGGATATCAGATTTGAGAATTTTCAAATATGGATATCGGACCAAAACCCAATTTTGGATCGGATATCCCATCCATGCTCACCCTTAGAAGGTGAGGGGAAATTGATTATCTCCCTCATTCAATTAATTGAGATGTGTTCTCCCTTTCCTCGCCAATTTTACGAGTCTTGTGAGTCTGGTCCCTACTGTACTTCAACCACTTACAAAGCTTTGGGTAGGGTTCTTGACAACCTTGATGAGGAGGAGCGTCTCAAAGGGCTTAGGGGTCAGGGTGAGTCCCGTGGCAAGAAAACGCTTGATTTCACAGATGTACCTATAGATTCGGTTGCTGAAAGTGGTGAGGGTAGTTCTGTGGCCACCAAAAAGACCAAGAGGGCTAGGCCACCCACGAAGATTCACCCTAGAAGGAAAGCGGCGTTGGTGGCTCTAAGGCAGATGCGTGGGCTGATGAGGAGTTCATTGTTCTGTCCTCTGATGATGAGCCTGAAAAGGAGGAGGGTTCATCACCTCCTTCAAACAAGGCTGCTTCTGCTTCTAGTTCTGGCCTTGTTGTAAAGCACTATGTGAGGCGGCTGAACCCTAAGGTTCAACCCTTTGAGTGACTACTTGCTTAATGATCCCTAACCCTAACTTCTTTCTTTTTTTATTTGAATGAAAATATAATAACAAAGATTTAATGAATATATAATAATAGTAGTAGTAGTATTAGTAGTAGTAGTAGTAGTAGTAGTAGTAGTAGTCTACTACTACTAATACTACTACTACTACTACTACTACTACTACTACTACTAATAATAATAATAATAATAATAATAATAATAATAATAATAATAATAATAATAATAAGATCAAAAGGACCACTGAAGTGGCCTCTTTTGTTCAAAAGGACCTATTAAGGAAAAAGTTATTTAAAAGGACCACAAAAGACAGTTTGGGTTGTTGAGGAGGACCAAAGCCGATTTTCAGGCAAGTCAACGCCGGACTCCGGCATTGACCAGGCCATCATGTGCCAAAAATGTGACTCATTAATTTCACCAAAATTTAATTTTTTTTCCTTTTTCATAATTTTCCTCTAATTTTCCAATTAACCCCAATTTAACCCTTTTTAATTTCATTCTTTCTCCTTTCTTTCTCTATACTCATCTTGTTTGCCATTGTTAGTGAGGTCAAAGCATCAAGTTAAATGGTTAATGCAATTAACTTCACGTACCACAAGCAGCAAATAAGCACAACATCAACCCACAACACGCTAACCCTCCTCCGACTTCACCACCGAAAACAACCAGGCCACCATTCCAACACACCTCTGCCCCTCCACCAAACAGCCCAAACAAACACCTCATGAACCCACAACCACCTAAACCCACAATGCTTACCTTGTGTGAATTATCCTCAATTGTAGTATGGATGAATTCATTTGGAAATAAATGCGAATTACTGGTTGAATATAATCAAAGGTTACATAAATGAGGAGAGAGAATGAAGGGGAAAAGGGATAATTGGGGTTAAAGGGGGAAATGGGGGGAAATTGTGGAAAAAGGAAAAAACTAATTTGGTTCATGGTTTAGATTCATGGTTTATGCTTTGAGGAGTGAGAAAGAAGAAGAAAGGGAAAAATTGGGGGTAAAGGAGAAAATTGGGGGGGATTGGTGGAAAGAGGGGAAAAAAAGGAAAATAAAAATTTGGCCTCAAAATAATGAAGCATGTGCTTGGCACGTAATGGACAACGCCAGATTCCGGCGTTGACTTGCCTGAAAATCGGCTTTGGTCCTCCTCAACAATTCAAACTGTCTTTTGTGGTCCTTTTAAACAACTTTTTCCTTAATAGGTCCTTTTGAACAAAAGAGGCCACTTTAGTGGTCATTTTGAACAAATTTTCCTAATAATAATAATAATAATAATAATAATAATAATAATAATAATAATAATAATAATAATAATAATAATAATAATAATATGAGGCTCGTTGTCAGGCGATTGGATATGAGTTCATTCCCTTCTCCTTTTCTTCGTTTGGTGAATTAGAGAAGCAGGCTATTGCATTGCTTAAGCAAATTCAGAGGTTCTCGACGACGCAAGACATTGGAGCACGTTGATATGTCCATTTTATATAGTATTTCACCCCCGTCCCTTGGACATAATTAGTAGTGTTTTTGGCTCTTTAGAGCCACTTTTATTACTAATTGGTGTTTTCTAATGTTTTCGTAGGTTGGTTGAGTTTTGCAGGGAATTGCACTTTTGAAGCATTTTCCCGGGATTTTATGGAGCGACTACGAAAATTGGAGGAGCACGACCAGTTTCTATAGCCAGGGCCGGTTAGAGCCATCGAACCGGTGATTAAGGGCTCGGTATATGTGATACCGGGGCATTTGGACCGAGTATTCAAGACCCGAAGAGGAAATCCGGATTGGCCCGAAGAACTGGATCCCAATCAAAGTCCAAAGAGTAGCCCAAGAGTGCCTCCCGGCCATTAGAGGTCCCGCCCGAAGGCGCGCCCGACCGGGAGGGGGAAGCGAAGCTGGCGCCCGAACTCGCGCCCGGCCGGGCGCGAGAAACGTACGTGAGAGTAAAATAAGGTGGGCCCGATCGGGCGGTGCCTCGCCCGATCGGGCGCGTGTCAGCTTTAGGAGTTAATTATCGTCTTTTAAGTTTGTTTTAGTCGAGGATTCTTGCTTAATAAAAATACTTTTCCGTTAAGCAAGTTTAGTATCTTCTTTTTACTCTTTCTTAATTCCTCTCTAGATTTTCTTTCTCTACTTAGCTTTTAGATTAGTTTCTCTCTCTCCTCAACTTTGTTCTTAACTCAACTCTTAATTCCTGATTACTTTGGTAACGATTTCTTATACTTTAATTTCATTTACTTTAATTCTTTCATCATGTCTTATTTTATTGCTTTGATTAGTTTAGATTTAATTATGCGTGAGTAGTTTCCTTTCTAGGGTTTTTGGGGATCCATAAATAATATAAAGGGGTAATTTATTGTTGTTAATTATCAATGCTAGATTAATTTCCTATTGATTGATTTAATGCTCTGTGACTAGATTAGGCTTGATATTTTATGCATGAGTTTGACAATATTTATTCGAGATTCGAGAGATGAGAATTGATGTTTAGGTCTAGTTTCAATAGGCAGGTTAATTTATAAATGGTTAAGTCGAGATTCGAGAGATGAGATTTAATACCGGTAGATTAATTCTGTGATTGTAATACGTAGCGAAATCCCTTTATGATCTGATTAACTGATGCATTGATGATTGACTATTATGTTTTACCCTGGAATGTTATTTATTGGTGAACCTATGCCCTAGGCCTTTAATTCATTGTTTTCTCTTTACTCTTAATCTCCGTAGTTTAGTTTTATATACATATTAAATATTGGTTATTTTATAATTTAGATTGCTTGAATTAATTAGGAATAGAAAGACCAGTTTCCCTGTGGATTCGACCCTACTTCCCTATCTGCATTGGTTAGAGGATTTAGGAATTATTTTTAATTGGGTGATTACGACTTTAGCCTGTCAAAATTTTGGCGCCGTTGCCGGGGAAACGGTTTTATTTTTATTTTCTGATTATTTTTGTAGTCTAGGTTATTTCTTTTTGTCTCAAAGAACGTTAGTTCTTTAAGGCAAGTCTCATATTTGCTTTTAGTTCTTTGTTTATGCCCAGGTGTTCCAGATCAGGTTATATCCTATTCGATCATGAGATCGAACGATACTTCCATAGACAAAAGAATTTTTACAAGCAAATTCTGGCGGGTTCTGGTGATGATAATAATCGCCGAGACCCTCCAACTGATTCTAACGATTCAGAGGTATCTTCAGATCCAAAATCAGAAATGGCGGTACCCAAGAAGCTTAGTGATTATTCACAACCAAAGCTTACAGATTTTCCACACCTTACTCCCACTCCAGCTCTTGATGGGGTACAATTTGAGATTAAACCCCAATTTATCACGATGATAGAAAGGAAGCAATTTAGTGGAGCTAAGGGTGAAGACCCAAATCTTCATATTGCAGACTACTGTCAGTATTGTAATACCATTAGGCAAGCTGGGGTCACACAAGACCAAATCAGGAAGATTCTCTTTCCCTTCTCTTTATGTGGAAAAGCCAAATTATGGTTTAATGGATTAAATAGAACTGCACTTGGTATAACTGACTGGGAAACTCTTGTTTTAAATTTTTATAATAAATATTATCCTGCAGAGAGAACAGCTGTACTAAGGAGTGCAATTCAGAACTTTGCCTAAGAGGCCAATGAAACTCTATATGAGGCTTGGGAAAGGTTCAAGGACCTTCAGAGATAATGTCCCCACCATAATCTGGAACAATGGCAGTTAATCCAAGCCTTTTACAATGGGATTGGAAATTCATCAAGAATAATATTGGATTATGCAGCTAGTGGGAGGTTTATTAACCTTAATGTTGATGATGCAGGTCAAGTTATTGAAGATATGGCAATACATAATTCCCAATATGGGAATCCCAGAGGCTTTGCTAATAAAGGGAAACATAGTGTCGACTCTGTATCCTTTTTACAAGCTCAATTAACCTCTATTTGCCAGAAACTAGATAATCTTAACACTGCAAATGTAGCTAATGTTTCTGCAATTAATAATAATGCTAATGAGGCTTTCTATGAAAATTGTGGAATTGTAGGTCATTGGGAGCAAGATTGCAGGAGTTCCGTGGAGCAAGTCAATGCCTTTCAGACTTATAGGCAGAATAACCCATACTCCAACACCTACAATCCTGGGTACCGGAATCATCTGTATCTTTCCTACCGGAGCACCAATGTTCAAAATCCACCACCTCCACAAGAATCACAAGCGCCACAACAACAACAACAAAAATATTACCACCCCAATGCTGGCCAGAAGAACCAACCACAACAACCCTCCTCATCTTCTGACCCTGCCTTGGCAGAAATTAGAGCGATGCTGGCTAGTATGCAGAAGCACATGGAGAGTAGAGATGCCCAAATTGATTCGATCATAGCACATAATAAAATTGTAGATAATCAAATTGCGCAGATTTCTGCTACTCTTCAAGCCCGTCAACAGGGAGCCCCTGCCAGCACAACCAACCAGGCCTACGGGTCAAGCTTTTGCAATTACTCTAAGGAGTGGTTCGCACTATGAAGGGCCCCCTATGCCCAGAGATGATGAACTTATTTTATTAAATAATGCTAATCTTGATTCCATTAAACCTGGAAATGTAGCTAATAGCCCTGCAGGGCTAAAGAGTAGTACTAATATTTCTGAAAGTACATTGCAGGGTACGACTCTAGGGAAGGTGGAAACTCCAGATAAGAGTAGTAATGCTTCAAAGCCAGTTATCAAACTTCCGTTCCCTAATCGTCACTTGAAAACAAATTTGGATAAGTAGTTTGGTAAGTTTCTGGAGATGGTTAAAGATTTGCAGGTAACAGTTCCCTTCACTGAATTAATTACACAAATTCCTGCATATGCGAAATTCATGAAGGAAATATTGACAAGAAAAAGGTCTATTAGTGAGGTAGAGACAATAGCTTTCACTGCAGAATGTAGTGTCGTACTTTAAAATAAATCTCCACCTAAACTGAAAGATCCTGGTAGTTTTTCTATCCCTTGTCATATTGGAAATCTAATGATTGATAATGCATTATGTGATTTAGGTTCTAGCGTTAGTGTTATGCCATTGTCTGTGTGTTCCAAGCTAAATATGGGTAAATTAAAAGCTACTAATATTACTCTACAAATGGCCGACCGTTCTTTTAAATACCCCTTAGGTGTTTTAGAGGATGTTCATGTTAGAGTAGGTAAATTTTATATACCTGTTGATTTTGTTGTTCTTGATATGGCTGAGGATATGCAAAACCCAATTATTTTGGGTAGACCATTCCTTAACACTACGGGGGCAATCATAGATATGAGATGTGGCAAATTGACACTATCAGTAGGGGACGAAAAAATTATTTTTAATCTGAATAATACCCCTAAAAGCCCCATGACAGAGGAGAAGAGTTTTAGTGTTGATGTGGTTCAAAATTATTCTAACAAGCCCCAAGCTCTTGTAAAAGATCCCTTGGAGGAGGTATCTTGTGTTGCATCCTTTACAGATGAGATAGACAAATGGCAGAAGGAAGTTGATGCAATAGAAAGAGCCCTCTACACTGTCGGTCTTGGCTTTGAGGATGAGAATGTGGAATTAAACAAGCAAGCTATGGAAATTGAGCTTACGCACTACGTGAAAAAATGAAAATGGCACCGGTTCAAACCCGGCCTAAGGCACCGGTTTGAACCGGTGCCAATGTGGGGGGTGCCAATTACCCCCCTTTTTGGCACCAGTTCAAAACCGGTGCCAAAAATACTAAAAAAAAAATACTATCCCTCCTTTTGGCACCGGTTAACCGGTGCCAAAAATGTCCATTTTTTTTTGTTTTGTTTTGTTTTTTTTTCACTTAACAATTAAATCAACTAAAACAATAACATCACAATATAAATCGAATTGGTTTCAATATAATCCAAAATTTACAATATATAATCAAACACAAAATTACAATATAGATCAATTACAACTAACATATAAATAAATAAAAAAAATTACAATATACTTGTAAATCAAAAAGAAAATTACAGTATGAACATATCAATATTATTGCATCTGTACCTGCAACAAGTAAAATAGAAAAAAAATGGTAAAAATAAGCTTAAGAAAAAATAAAAAAAACCAAGAACTTCAATCCAAAAAATTCAAACCCAGAAAAAAAAAAAGCATTAATTCAAACAAAGGAAAAAAAAAACAGAAATTAAAATCGAAATTAAAAAAAATCGAAATCGAAAAAAAAAAAAATTGAAATCGAAAAAAAAAAAACCAAATGGAAAACAAAATACCAGAAAACCCAAAAAACCAAAATCAAAAACAAAATCCAAGAAATCGAAAACAAAAACCAAAATAAAAATCAAAATCAAAATCAAAATTGAAACCCAAAAAACCAAAATAAAAAACAAAATCCCAAAAATTGAAAAAAAAAACAAAATCAAAATTGAAACCCAGAAAACCAAAATCGAAAAATAAATCCCAGAAATCGAAAAAAAAAACTAAAATCGAAAAAAAAAACCAAAATCGAAAAAAAAAACAAATCCGAAAATAAAAACCAAAATCGAAAATTTTGAATCGAAAAAAAAATGTAAATAAAAAAAAATCCCAAAAATCGAAAAAAAAAACCAAAAACGAAAATAAAAACCAAAATCGAAAAAAAAAAACCAAATCCGAAAAAAAAAAACCAAAATCGAAAAAAAACAATTAAAATCAAAAAACAAAAAAAATCCCAGAAATCGGAAAAAAAAAAAACCAAAATCGAAAAAAAACCTAATCCGAAAAAAAAAACCAAAATCGAAAAAAAAAACAATTAAAAAAAAACAGAACTTGAAAACAAAAACCCAAAAATTGTTGTTGATGTTGATGTCGGTTGGAATGGAGGCGGTGCTCGAACTTTGTGGTGGTGGTGGCGGATGTTGTTGTGGCGGCTGTTGTTGCTGCAGATCTAAGGGGAGTGGAGATGGAAGGGAGATGAAAGAAAAACTAAGAGAGAGAGAGAGAGGAGATCGAAAATAGAGATCTTAAAGAAGAACGTAGAGAGAGAGAGGATAGAGAAGGGAGAGGAGAGAGAAGGAGAGGAGAGGAAATGGGGGAATGGAGGCGGAGAGAGGAAAGATATTTGGTTATAAAAATGACTCGGGTTTTTTTTTTAATGTTGGACGGTTCAGTGGCACCGGTTCAAACCGGTGCCCTTTGTATTTTTGGCACCAGTTTGAGCTGAACTGGTGCCATTACTCTTGGTCTAAAATCCCGCCTATTTTTAGGGCGGTTTTTGCCACCGGTTTGGTCTGAACCGGTGCCATTTGGGGGTTGCCTTTTTGTATTTTTCTACTAGTGACGGTACGTGTTCCGCCAGATCAAGTTGCAAGAGCTAATCTAGTGACAATTTGAAGCAACCTTCGATCGAAGAGGGGTCCCTAGTGTGTAGCATTGAAGAATCCCCAGTCCAAGTCAAGGAGGATCCACCAGATAAGGTGAATTGGCGTCCCACAGGGTATGTCAGGAAGCCGCGTCATGGCCTAAACACCGTTCGACCGGGTGAGAAACCACCCGACCAAGCATTAGGCTAAAGGTCCTAGTTCTTATACTTGGTAAGAAGGTCGTGCGGGACCTAGATAAACCAGCGCTTTGCGGGAGGTAACCCGTATTTTAATGCTTTTTAGACTAGTTTTTCTTTTCTTTTTCTTGTGAGAGGAGAGAGGAGGGAATCTAATGAGTTTTATGAGTTTTTGTACAAGTTTGAAGGAAAAGAGTTAGCCAAAAATTGAAGAAAAGAAGAAAGAAAAAAAAAATCGTCCAAGCTAGCCTCGGGCCCGATAGGGCGAAGCTCGCCCGACCGGGCGCGAGAGCAAGGGTTCAAAAATTTTAATTTTCGCCCGACCGGGTGAAGGACCGCCGGACCGGGCGCAGAAGTTGACGTATACGAACATTTTTTACCGCCCGATCGGGCGAAGCTCGCCTGACCAGGCGCGAGAGCAACGAAGAATAAAAGCCCAGACTGCCCGATCGGGCGATAGCCTGCCTGACCGGGCGCGACACCAGGCCGCCCATTTTCTTCTTCTTCCTTCTTTCTTTTTCTCATTTCTTCCTCCTTCCTCCATAACTTTCTCTCTCTAAAACCTTAAAACCTCTACCTTCTCTCTAAGATCTTCTCTTCATTACTCACCCAAATCCAATAATTTTTACATATTCAATCCTCTCTCCATCCTCTACAATCCTACATAAAAATTTTCAAGTTTCAATCACATAATTTCATACCCATTTTTTCTATTATGGCTTGAAAGAGGGCTCGATCGATTTTTGGGAAGAGTTCTAGTTCGAGGGAAGAGTACGATCCGGATTTGCAACTCTCCTATTGGCCAACAATTCGAATTTCTAGCCAGGAGCAAAAAGAACGGCTACAACACCTTGCCGGGCGGGAGGTAATTCCTTCACGGTGGTTACACCGCTCTACCCTTGAATCTTATGGTTTGTATGATTTTGTTAAACGTTTTTTGAACGATATAGGAATGAGAAAATTTGTAGACATGCATTATCCTACATATCGTGAATTAACGTGTGAATTTTTGTCCTCTTTGAAAGTTGTAAATAGTAGAAATGGATCGAACTTATTTTTTTAGGTTGAACAATAGGAATATTAGTTTGACATATGTTGAATTATGTAAATTATTTGAATTGAATTCTGAATTACCATTTCAATGGCATGCTGATTATAAAATGGGTGATATTTATCATGCTTTAACTGGTTTACCGACCCCCGACCCCCAACATGCTAGTACGAAACCTATCCATCACCCTATCCCAAAAATCTGGCAAAGATTTGCAGGATTCTGTTTTCTTGGTAGGAACGAGCCTCACAACGCCCAGACCAACGAACTAGCTGTTATTGGACACTATTTGTATGACTTTGGTAAACTGAACACAAGTAGATACATCACCCACCACCTGAGTAGACATGCCACAGCCAGAACCCAGTCTCGTACCCCTATTCGTATAGGAGGCCTGCACTACTAAAATTCGGCCAAATTGCGACCATCTCCAACGGTCGCAAATTATAGTAAAAACGGTCGCAATTAATAATTGCGACCGTCAACGGTCGTAAGGTGGTGGTCGTTATTCACGTGGTCGCAGAAAATCATTATTGCGAGCGTTTGACGGTCGCAGATTTTTTGCGACCAATTTTATTATTTTCAACGACTGTTTAGAAAACGGTCGCAAAAATTAAAAATTGCGACTGGTTATGTTAGCGGTCGCAATTTTTGGGATTAGCGACTGCCATAAGCCGTCGCTAAAATTTAAAAAATAAACAAAAAAAAATTGCACTACTGTTGTTCGCATCTAAACTCACCAACCACCGAAACCACCTTTACCCACCACCACTACCAACCCAAACCCCACCTTTACCCACCACTTATGCCCACCCTAACCACGAAAACCCACCGCCGCTCACCTGAAACCACCTAACCCACCACCACCGCCAACCCAAACCATCTTTACCCACCACAACTCCTCACCCTAACCAATAAATCAACTACCGCTCACCTGAAACCACCTCAACCCAACCCCGCTCACCTCAACCCAACGTCGCTTAGTTGAAACCACCTCAACACCGCTCACCCGAAACCACCTCAACCCAACGCCGCCCACAAAAATTATAAAAAATTATAAAAAATTAAGAAAATTACCCACAAAATCAGAAATAAAATTATACAAATTATAGAAATTTACCCAAAAATCAGAAATAAAACAATAATATAGATCTTTCAAAAATTATAAACTAAAATTACAATAAATAACACAAATCAAAACTAAAACAATAATATAGATCTTTCAAAATTAAAAACTAAAATTACAATAAAACAATTATTCATAATCAGAATTAGAAACAATAAATCTAGATCAACAATATAACCTAAATTAATTATCAGATCTAGAAAACCTTGACTTCTCTTAGGCTCGTTCTTGTGACGGTGGAGGTCTTGTTACAGTGTGTGGTCGTGACGGTGGCAATCAGCGTGGAGGAAAGAGAAATCGCCGGCGAAGCTTCCGATTTGATCCAAATCTTGAATGAGCAGCGATTTCCGGCTTCTTATTCTTCAATTCTCAAGTGCTTTGCTTCATTTTTCGGCAGTGAAAGTGGAGAATTAGGAGATGAGAGTGAAAGAGGAGGGGCGTGAGAAGGATAGAGTGGAGATAAGGAAAATGGAGGAAGAGGGTCGGCTGAGGAGAGAGAGAGAGAGAGAGAGAGAAGAGGAACAACGACTGTTAACAAAAAAAAAGGGGGTTAGTTTGGGTTGGGAAGCTTGAGCCCCTTATATACCCTATTTTAAAAATTAATAAATAAACAATTATGACCGCTAAAACGGTCGCAAATTGTTATAATCTGCGACCGCCTTATAAACGGTCACAAATATTATAATCCGCGACCTCCTTAAGAACGGTCGCAAATGGTCTCAAATTGCGACCGTTTCTTTAACGGTCGTAATGTTCGCAATTTGCGACCGTTTTTGGCGGTCGCAATAGAATTGTTTTTATTTAGAATTATTTTTAACTTGTATATTATTTTACAAAAATTTTTAAATACCTTTGCGACTGTTAAATAGCCCAAAAACGGTCGCAAATCTGCGATCGCCTTAAAAACAGTCGCAAATCTGCGACCGCCTTAAAAACGGTCACAAATATTATAATTTGCGACCGTTTTAATGACGGTCGTAAAAAACGGTCGCAATTTGACCGAACTTTAGTAGTGCTGATCACTAGGATAGCAGTTAAAAAGGCCGGTTTTGTTGAGAGTGGACCCCACCAGATGACTAACTGTGGACCGGATACCTATATGACTGCTAGGTATTTTGAGGAGTTGGGTTGGGTACGATTGGATAGTGAGCAGACCCCTCACCGGTGTATTAGGACTAGGACCGAGCAGCCATTGCCTATCTTTCCCTTACCTAGTCCTGACTTGACCGCTTTTCCCCCCGGGCAAGCGTCCTACACGTACGACCTATAAGGTGCCCATGCTAGGGGGAAAGCACAGCCAGTGCCACCACCAGTTCCACCATCCCAGCCTGAGCCCGAGGTAGTGCGCTCACCACCTCGCATGTCTCACTCTGTCCCCCCATGTTGACTCTGACCCAGTTTGGGACCTCCAGAGTATAGGTCAGGCTTTAGGCCGTATTAAGCATTCCCACACTGACCTTAGGAGGATGGTAGGCTCCATTGATCATAGGTTAGGGTACCTTGAGAGGAACCAGGGTATAGCTCTCTACCTTATATGTGATGATTATGCTCGTCGAGGCAACATTCCCGACGATGTCATTTACCCTGACTGGTTTCAGCCTCAACCCCAGGGATACGATAGGGATCCCACTGCCCATGGTATTTATACTGATTATTCTGCCTTCCATGGGTACGGCCAAGACATTCCTTTCGAGGGACCAGTGGGGGGGGAGTTTTCACGCTGATTATTTTGGTGGTAGCTCTTCTGGTGCAGGTGGTGCAAATGGCAGCGGAGGTGGAGGATTCGAATCCATGGATGAGGATGATGAGGATTAGCCATGCTGGGCTAGTTCCCGAGCCAATGAGGACATTGTCTGATTCTGTCTTGGGGGAGATTTTGGATTTGGTATCTTTTTTTTTTCTCTTTTCTTTTGTTTTTGGTGTGTTTTCTTAGATTAGATTTATTGCATTCTAGGTTAGTTTTATTGCTTTCTTCTATGAAAAATACAAAAAAATTGAAAAAATAAAAATCCAAAAATCCGTTCCAATGAATTGTAAATCATGTTTCCCTGTGCCCCATACTTGGAAAATATTGTTTTGATTCTTGGTATATGATGATGAACATTGTGGATTTGTTGATCATGATTTGAAGTTTGATTGCTTAGATGTCCTAACATGCGTCAATTTTGTCCAACTGCTTGTGAATATAATGCTTGACTAGTTGATTTGGTTAGGAATGTGTGATAGTTCTTGGTATGTCAATGAATTTGAGTATTGGTTTGCAACTATAAGTAATGTTTATATGACTCATTCTTATGCACATTGTGGAGGACGAAGGCATTTGTTCTTTTAGGTAGCCTTCAGATGATTTAGATACATTTGTTCCCTTCTTGCTACCCATGTTGTTGCCTTGACATTTTGTTGTTTATTAGCCACATTACAAGCCTATTTTGCCCTATTGGTTACTAGTCCCAAACTTGGGTTGGGGGAGCTATTAGTAGTGAGGTGAGGGAGTTTGTAGTGTGCTTATTATTTGCACAATTTGGGTGAGTTTTGAGAAGTTATTTTGTTCTTGATCGTAGTTTATTTTTGATGAGTTTGAAAGTTTAATCTACTTGAAAAAAATAAAGTATGATGTTGTGAAAAAAAGAGAAGTAAAAAAAAAAAAAGTGAACTTCAAAAGGAAAAAAAGAGCAAAAGGAAAAAATTGTTCAATGTTCAAATGTTCTAGTTGGAGGATGATCAAAAGAAAGAAAATAAGATGATGAGTTTCAATGAAAAATTCAAGTTTGGAAAATAAAGTTTGTTTATTCACTCAAGTCTATATTATTATATTTTTTGCAAGTGAATTTGTGAGTGTTGGGATTGTTTGTTATATTTGGTGGATTTTTGTTGGAGTTGATTATGTTGGAGATGTTGATCATTATTTATTTTGATCATGGGTTTTATTAGGATTTGCTCCCTTAAGCATAGCTTTTCTCTCACTTATTCCCAAATGTTTCCTACCCTTTACCCTAGCCTTACATTACAAGCTTTAAAGACCTTCCAACCTTTGTGCACAGAGTTGTATGGATGTGAAAGTGTTGTTTATCAATGCAAGTTATGATTTGACATATTTCGAGTCGACTAGTAGGTTGAGTGTACATCTGTTTAAACACACGAGAGTGTGAGTTGGGAGGTGATGTGTCTATTTTATATAGTATTTTACCCCCGTCCCTTGGTCATAATTAGTAGTGTTTTTGGCTATTTAGAGCCATTTTAATTACTAATTGGTGTTTTCTAGTGTTTTCGTAGATTTGGTTGACTTTTGCAGGGATTTATGATTTTGGAGTATTTTCCCGAGATATTTTGGAGCAATCACGAAACATTGGAGAAACACGACCAGAATTTATAGCCCAGGGCCGGTTAGAGCCATCGAATCGGTGATTAAGGGCTCGGTATAGGTGATACCGAGGCATTTGGACCGAGTATTCAAGACCGGAAGAGGAAACCCAGATCGGCCCGAAGAATTGGAGCCCAATCGTAATCCAAATAGTGGCCCAAGTGAGCCGCCCGGCCAAAAAGGCTGGCGCTCGGAGGCGCGCCCGGCCGGGCGGGAGAAGCTAAAGTTGGCGCCCGGTGACGCGCCCGGCCGGGCGCGAGATTAGTATTAGGGATAAAAAGGCGCGCCCGATCGGGCGGTGCCTCGCCCGATCGGGCGCGTGTATTTATTAGTTGACGATTACTGTCGTTTTAGTTTGTTTTAGTTTAGGATTTGTACGGAGTATAAATACTCCTCCGTAATACAATTTTAGGATATCTCTTTCCTCTCTCTCTTTTTACTCTTTCTTACTCTCTTAATTGTTCTCTTAGATTTCTTTCTCTTAAACCTTTGTTCTAAATATACTCTTAATTCCAGATTTATTTTGGTAACGATTTCTCTTCTCTTAATCTTAGTTATTTATTTTATTCCTTTAATCATGTCTTATTTTATTGCTTTGATTAGTTTAGTTTTTATCATGTGTGAGTAGTTTTATTTCTAGGGTTTATGGGGATCCATAAATAATATGAAGGGGTAATTTATTGTTGTTAATTATCAATGCTAGATTAATTTCCTATTGATTAATTTAATGCTTTGTGACTAGATTAGGCCTATCTTTTATGCATGAGTTTGACAATATTGATTCGAGATTCGAGAGATGAGAATTGATGTTTAGGTCTAGTTTCAATAGGCAAATTAATTTATAAATGGTTAAGTCAAGATTCGAGAGATGAGATTTAATACCGGTAGATTAATTCTGTGATTGTAATACGTAGCGAAAGCCCTTTATAATCTGGTTAATTAATGCATTGATGATTGACTATTATTGATTTTTGATATTGCATGATAATTTCTTATTGAATTATTTTAACGCTTTACAATTACGGCTTGTAAAAGTATATCAATATTGAATTGATGAATCGAGCAGATGTTAATTTGATATTAAAGGCTATTTTCAATAAGAACTTAGATCTAGTAAATTGCGAGAGCCTGTTAGATCTATGTTGATTAATAAATTGCGAGAGCCTGTTAATCATGTTATTTATGCAATGTCAATGATTGATTACTATGTTTTACCCTGGAGTATTATTTATTGGTGAACCTATGCCCTAGATCCTGTTATATATTGTTTTCTTCCTATTCTCAATCTTAGTAGTTTAGTTTCTTATTCAAATATAAATATTGGTTACTTCATAATCTAGATTATTTTAGTTAATTAGGAATAGAAAGACTTGTTTCCCTGTGGAGATCGACCCTACTTCCCTATCTACTTTAGTTAGAGGACTTAGGTATTTATTTTTGATTAGGGGATACGACTTTACCCTGTCAAAATTTGGCGCCGTTGCCGGGGAAACGGTTTTATTTTTATTTCTGATTGTTTTCGTAGTCTAGATTATTTTCTTTTTGTCTCAGAGAGCGTTAGTTCTCTGAGGCAAATCTCACATTTGCTTCTAGTTTTTCTTTATGCCCAGGTGTTCTAGATCAGGGTACATCCCTTTCGATCCTAAGATCGAACGTTCCTTCCATAGACAGAAAAATTTCTACAAGCAAATTCTGGCGGATTCTGGTGATAATAGTAATCATCGCGATCCTCCAACTGGTTCTAGAGATTCAAAGGTATCATCATACGCAGAATCAGAGATGGCAGTCCCAAAGAAGCTTAGTGATTACTCAAAACCCAAGCTTACAGATTTTCCACATCTCACCCCCACTCTGGCTCTTGATGGGGTTCAATTTGAAATTAAACCTCAGTTTATAACGATGATAGAGAGGAAGCAATTTAGTGGAGCCAAGGGTGAAGACCCAAATCTTCACATTGCCGACTATTGTCACTATTGCAATACCATCAGGCTAGCCGGGGTCACTCAAGACCAAATCAGGGAGATTTTCTTTCCCTTTTCTTTAACTGGAAAAGCTAAATTGTGGTTTAATGGCTTAAATAGAATTGCACTTGGTATAACTGACTGGGAAACTCTTGTTTTGAATTTTTATAACAAGTATTATCCTACAGAGAGAACAGCCGTACTACGGAGTGCGATTCAGAACTTTGCCCAAGAAGCCGATGAATCTTTATATGAGGCTTGGGAGAGGTTCAAGGATTTACAAAGAGATTGCCCTCACCATAATTTAGCACAATGGCAGTTAATCCAAGCCTTTTATAATGGCCTTGGAAATTCTTCTCGAATAATTTTAGATTCTGCAGCTAGTGGGAGATTTATGAATCTCGATGTTGAAGATGCAGGTCAGGTTATTGAAGACATGGAGATACACAATTCCCAATATGGGAATCCTAGAGGATTTGCGAACAAGGGGAAGCATAGTGTTGACTCTGTATCCTTTTTGCAAGCTCAGCTGACCTCTATTTGCCAAAAATTAGATAATCTTAGCTCTGCCAATGTAGCTAATGTTTCTGCAATTAATAATAATTCTAATGAGGTTTTCTGTGAAAATTGTGGTATTATAGGTCATTGGGAGCAAGATTGCGGGAGTTCAGTGGATCAAGTTAATGCCTTTCAGGCTTATAGGCAGAATAACCCATACTCCAACACCTACAATCCTGGGTATCGGAATCATCCGTACCTTTCCTACCGGAGTACTAATGTTCAAAATCCACCAACACAAGAACCACAGGCGCCACAACAATAGCAGTGGAAATATTATCATCCCAATGCTGGCCAGAAGAACCAACCACAACAACCCTCCTCATCTTCTGACCCTTCTCTGGTGGAAATTAGAGCAATGTTGGTTAATATGCAAAAGCACGTGGAGAGTAGAGATGCGACAATTGATCAAATTCTAGCACATAATAAAATTGTAGATAATCAAATTGCGCAACTCTCTGCCACCCTACAAGCTCGCCAACATGGAGCTCTGTCGGCACAGCCGACCAGACCTACGGATCAAGCATTTGCAATTACTCTAAGGAGTGGTTCAAACTATGAAGGGCCCTCTATGCCCAAAGTTGATGAATCTGTTTTATTAAATAATGTTAATCTTGATTCCGTTAAACCAAATAATGTAGTTAATAGCCCTGTAGGACTAAAGGATAGTACTAACATATCTAATTCTACATTGCAGGGTACGACTCTAGAGAAGATGGATACTCCAGACAAGAGTAATAATGCTCCAAAGCCAATTATCAAACTTTCATTCCCCAATCGTCAATTGAAGACAAACTTGGATAACCAATTTGGTAAGTTCCTGGAGGTGGTAAAAGATTTGAAGGTAACAGTTCCCTTCACTGAATTAATCACACAAATCCCCTCATATGAAAAATTTATGAAAGAAATATTGACGAGGAAAAGGTCTATTAGTGAGGTAGAGACAGTAGCTTTCACTGCAGAGTGTAGTGTCGTACTTCAAAATAAGTCTCTGCCTAAATTAAAAGATTTGGGTAGTTTTTCTATCCCTTGTCATATTGGCAATCTCTTGATTGATAATGCATTATGTGATTTGGGTGCTAGTGTTTGGTCATGCCATTATCTGTGTGTTCTAAGTTGAATATGGGTAAATTAAAAGCTACCAATATAACTCTACAAATGGCCGGCCGTTCTTTCAAATACCCCTTAGGTGTTTCAGAGGATGTCCCTGTTAGAGTAGGTAAATTTTATATACCTGTTGATTTTGTTGTTCTTGATAAGGCTGAGGATATGCAAACCCCAATTATTTTGGGTAGACCATTCCTTAACACTGCAGGAGCAGTCATAGATGTAAGAAGTGGTAAGTTAACACTATCAGTAGGGGATGATTAAATTGTTTTTAATCTGAATAATGCCCCTAAAAGCTCCATGACTGAGGAGAAATGTTTCAGTGTTAATGTGGTTGAGAATTGTTCTAACAAGCCCCAAGCTCTTGAAAAAGATCACTTGGAGGCGGTATCTTGTGTTGCGTCCCTTTAAGATGAGATAGACAAATGGCATAAGGAAGTCGATGCAATAGAAAGAGCATTTTACACTGTTGGTCTTGGTTTCGAGGATGAAAAGGTTGAACCGATCAAGCAAGTTGTGCGTTTTGAGCCTACGGTAGGTATTCCGCCAGATCGAGTTGCAAGTGTTGAATGCAATGACAATTTGAAGCAGTCCTCGATCAAAGAAGGATCTTTGGTGCGTAGCATTGAAGGTCCCCCAGTCCAAGTCAAGGAGGATCCACCAGATAAGGTGATTTGGCGTCCCACAGGGTATGTCAGGATGCCGCATCGCAGCCTAAACACCGCTAGACCGGGTGAGAAACCACCCGATCAAGCGTTAGGCCAAGGGTCCTAGTTATTGTACTTGGTAAGAAGGTCGTGCGGGACCTAGATAAACCAGTGCTTTGCGGGAGGCAACCCGTATTTTTTATGCTTTTTAGACTAGTTTTTCTTTCCTTTTTCTTATGAGAGGAGAGATGAGGGAATTTAATGAGTTTTATGAGTGTTTGTACAGGTTTGAAGAAAAGAGTTAGCCAAATTTTGGAGAAAAGAAGAAGAATAATAATTAGACGATTTAGCCTCGGGCCTGATTGGGCGAAGCTCGCCTGACCGGGCGCGAGAGCAAGGGTCCAAAAATAAGTAATTTTGCCCGACCGGGCGCGAAACTCGTCGTATACGGACTTAATTGTCCGCCCGATCGAGCGACTCTCACCCGATCGGGCGCGAGAAGAGGCAAAAATTTGAACATTAGATCGCCCGACCGGGCGATGGGCGCCCGACCGGGTGTGAGAGTTGGGTAAAATCGGACCGATAGATCGCCCAATCGAGCGAACGGCGCCCGACCGGGCGCGAGAACCTCTACGTAAAAATACTCCAGATCGCCCGACCGGGCGACCCACCGCCTGATCGGGCGCGAGATACCTGACGCCTCTATTCTTCTCCTTCCTTCGGTTTTCTCATTTCACTCTTATTTCTCCATAACTTTCTCTCTCTAAAACTCAAATTCTCTCTACCTTCTCTCTAAGATTTCTCCTCCATTTCTCACCCAAATTCAAAACTCTTTACATATTTGTGATCCTCTCTTCATCCTCTACATTTCCATATAAATTTTTTTCAGATTTAATTAAATAAATTTTCAAACCCATTTTCTACCATGGCTTCAAAGAGGGATAGGTCCATTTTCAGTAGGAGCTCCAGTTCGAGGGAGGAATACGACCCAAATTTGCAACTTCCATACTGGCCGACGTTCCGCATTGCTAGCCGAGAGCAAAAGGAGCGGCTAGAAAATTTAATCGGTCGTGAGGTAATTCCTTCTCGGTGGTTACACCGCCCTACTCTAGAATCATTTGGTTTGTTTGATTTTGTAAAACGATTTTTAAATGACATTGGCATGAGAAAATTTGTTGATATGAACTATCCTACATTCCGAGAACTTACTTGTGAATTCTTGTCTTCTTTACATGTTGTTAGTAGTAGAAATGGGCCAAATTTATTTTTCAGGTTGAACAATAGAAATATTAGCTTAACTTTTATAGAATTTTGTAAAATATTTGAATTAAATTCTGAACTATCTCACTATTGGCATGCGGACTATAAAATGGGTGACATATATAATGCTTTGACTGGTTTGCCTACTCCCGACCCCAACATACTAGTATCAAACCTATTCACCACCCTATCCCAAAAATCTGGCAAAGATTTGCGGGTTTGTGTTTTTTAGGTAGGGTCGAGCCCCATAATGCCCAATCTAACGAACTAGCTGTCATAGGACACTATGTGTATGGGTTCGGGAAATTGAACATAGGCAGGTTTATAGTTCACCATTTGAGTAGGCATGCCACGACCAGCACCACATCAAAAACCCCTATCCGTTTAGGTGGCCTTATCACTCGAATAGCAGTGAAAAAGGCCGGTTTTGTAGTGGACGGACACCACCAGCTGACCAACTGTGGATCAGATACCTATATGACTACTAGGTATTTTGAGGAGTTGGGGTGGGTTCGGCTGGATAGCGAGCAGACACCCTTTTGGTGTATTAGGACTGGGAGCGAGCAACCTTTGCCCATCTTTCCCCTACCCAGTCCTGACTTGACCGCCTTTCCCCCAGGGCAACCTTCTTACACTTATGATGTTTTAGTTGCCAACTCTAGGGGGCAAGCACCACCACCACCAGTACCACCACCTGAGCCTCAGCCCGAGGTGGCATTTTCTCCACCTCGTATGTCTCACTCCGTCCCTCATGTTGACTCTGACCCAGTTTGGGATCTTCAGAGTATAGGTCAGGCCTTAAGACGTATAGAGAATTCCCATACTGACCTTAGGAGGATGGTAGACTCCTTAGACCAGAGGTTAGGGTACCTAGAGAGGAACCAGGGTAGAGCTCTCTACCCTATGTATGATGACTATGCTCGTCGGGGCAACATTCCCGACGACGCTATTCACCCTGACTGGTTTCAGCCTCCACCCCAGGGATACGATAGGGATCCCACTGCCCGTGGTATTTACAATGACTATTCTTCCTTCTACGGGTACGGCCAGGACTTTCCTTTCGGGGGACCTGCGGGGGGGGAGTTTTCATGCTGATTATTTTGGTGGTAGCTCTTCTGGTGCAGGTGGTGCAGGTGGCAGTGGAGGTGCGGTTTTCGGCTCGATGGATGAGGATGATCAGGACTAGCTATGCTGGGCTAGTTCCCGAGCCAATGAGGACATTGTCTGATTCTGGCTTGGGGGAGATTTTGGTTTTGGTATTTTTCTTTTCCTCTTTTCTTTTATTTTTGGTGTGTTTTCTTAGGTTAGATTTATTGCTTTCTAGGTTAGTTTTATTGCTTTCTTATATATAAAAATACAAAAAAAGAGAAAAATAAAAAATCCAAATACGTTCCAATGAATTGTAAATTATGCTTCCCTGTGCCCCTTACTTGAGAAAATTGTTTTGATTCTTGGTATTTGATGATAGGCATTGTGGATTAGTTGATCATGATTTGATGTTTGATTGCCTTGAAACCTTAACATGCGTCAATTTTGTCCAACCACTTTTGAATATAGTGCTTGACTAGTTGATTTGGTTAGGAATGTGTGATAGTTCCATAGTTCCTGGTATGTCAATGAATTTGAGTATTGGTTTGCAACTATTAGTAACATTTATATGATTCATTATTATGCACATTGTGGAGGACGAAGGCATTTGTTCTTTAGGTAGCCTCCAGATATTGTAGATACATCTGTTCCCTTCTTGCTACCCATGTTGTGGCCTTGACTTTTTGTTGTTTTTTAGCCATATTACAAGCCTATATTGCCCCATTGGTTACTAGTCCCAAGCTTGGCTTGGGGGAGCTATTAGTGAGTGAGGTGAGGGAGTTTGTAGTGTGCTTATTATTTGCACAATTTGGGTGGGCTTTTGAGAATTTATTTGTTATTGATCATGTTTATTTTTGATGAGTTTGAGAGTTATATTTTCTTGAAAAAAATAAAGCATGATGTTTTGAAGAAAAAGAAAAAAAAGAAATTCAAAGAAAAAAAAATGTTGAAAAATTAAGTGAACTTCAAAAGAAAAAAAAAAGAGTTCAAATGTTCTAGTTGGAGGTTGATCAAAGAAAAATAATAGAGGTTCAATGAAAAAAATATTCAAGTTTGGAAATAAAGTTTGTTTATTCTTTCTACTTCTTCATTATTATATCTTATGAGTGAAATTGTAAGAGTTGGGATTATTTATTATGATTGGAGTATATTTGGTTGATGTTAGAGTTGGTTATGTAGGAGATGTTGATCATTATTTATTTTGATCATGGGTTTTGATAGGATTTGGCTCCCTTAATGCATAGCTTTTCTCTCACTTGTTCCCAAATTTATCCTACCCTTTACCTTAGCCTTACATTATAAGCTTTAAAGACCTTCCGACCTTTGTGCATAGAATTGTATGAATGTGAAAGTGTTGTTTATCAATGCAAGTTATGATTTGACATATTTCGAGTCGACTAGTAGGTTGAGCGTTCATTGTTTTATACACACGAGAGTATGAGTTGGGAGGGCATTGTTCACATAAAGGGGTTGGATGGAGAGCGATCGAGTACATCTTTTACACGCCACAAAAATGAGAGTTGAGTGCGTGAGCACTAGTCTTGAATTCTATATGCTCTTGTGGTTTGCTCTGTTTGACAATTGTTAGGGAAGATTGGTAATTAGATGGATTTGATTGGTTGATTTTGAAGCATGTTTATTTGATTTACCCTAGATCGTTTGTGCTTGATTTTTACTTTTAGGGTGAAGCATATTTATTGATTCATTGATGAGATCTTTGCTTAGGGACAAGAAAAGGTTTGGCTTGGGGGAGTTTGATGTGTCTATTTTATATAGTATTTTACCCCCGTCCTTTGGTCATAATTAGTAGTGTTTTTGGCTCTTTAGAGCCACTTTTATTACTAATTGGTGTTTTCTAGTGTTTTCGTAGATTTGGTTGACTTTTGCAGGGATTTATCATTTTGGAGTATTTCCGAGATATTTTGGAGCAATCACGAACATTGGAGAAACACGACCAAACTTTATAGCCCAGGGCTGGTTAGAGCCATCGAACCAGTGATTAAGGGCTCGGTATAGGTGATACCGGGGCATTTGGACCGAGTATTCAAGACCGGAAGAGGAAACCCAGATTGGACCGAAGAATTGGAGCCCAATCGTAGTCCAAATAGTGGCCCAAGTGAGCCGCCCGGCCAAAGAGGCTGGCGCCCGGAGGCGCGCCCGGCCGGGCGGGAGAAGCTAAGGTTGGCGCCCGGTGACGCGCCCGGCCGGGCGCGAGATTAGTATTAGGGATAAAAAGGCGCGCCCGATCGGGCGCGTGTATTTATTAGTTGACGATTACTGTCGTTTTAGTTTGTTTTAGTTTAGGATTTGTACGGAGTATAAATACTCCTCCGTAATACAATTTTAGGATATCTCTTTCCTCTCTCTCTTTTTACTCTTTCTTACTCTCTTAATTGTTCTCTTAGATTTCTTTCTCTTAAACCTTTGTTCTAAATATACTCTTAATTCCAGATTTATTTTGGTAACGATTTCTCTTCTCTTAATCTTAGTTATTTATTTTATTCCTTTAATCATGTCTTATTTTATTGCTTTGATTAGTTTAGTTTTTATCATGTGTGAGTAGTTTTATTTCTAGGGTTTATGGGGATCCATAAATAATATGAAGGGGTAATTTATTGTTGTTAATTATCAATGCTAGATTAATTTCCTATTGATTAATTTAATGCTTTGTGACTAGATTAGGCCTATCTTTTATGCATGAGTTTGACAATATTGATTCGAGATTCGAGAGATGAGAATTGATGTTTAGGTCTAGTTTCAATAGGCATATTAATTTATAAATGGTTAAGTCAAGATTCGAGAGATGAGATTTAATACCGGTAGATTAATTCTGTGATTGTAATACGTAGCGAAAGCCCTTTATAATCTGGTTAATTAATGCATTGATGATTGACTATTATTGATTTTTGATATTGCATGATAATTTCTTATTGAATTATTTTAACGCTTTACAATTACGGCTTGTAAAAGTATATCAATATTGAATTGATGAATCGAGCAGATGTTAATTTGATATTAAAGGCTATTTTCAATAAGAACTTAGATCTAGTAAATTGCGAGAGCCTGTTAGATCTATGTTGATTAATAAATTGCGAGAGCCTGTTAATCATGTTATTTATGCAATGTCAATGATTGATTACTATGTTTTACCCTGGAGTATTATTTATTGGTGAACCTATGCCCTAGATCCTGTTATATATTGTTTTCTTCCTATTCTCAATCTTAGTAGTTTAGTTTCTTATTCAAATATAAATATTGGTTACTTCATAATCTAGATTATTTTAGTTAATTAGGAATAGAAAGACTTGTTTCCCTGTGGAGATCGACCCTACTTCCCTGTCTACTTTAGTTAGAGGACTTAGGTATTTATTTTTGATTAGGGGATACGACTTTACCCTGTCAGGAGGGCATTGTTCACATAAAGGGGTTGGTTGGAGAGTAATCGAGTACATCTTTTACTCGCCACATAAATGAGAGTTGAGTGTGTGAGCACTAGTCTTGATTTCTATATGCTCTTGTGGTTTGCTCTATTTGACAATTGTTAAGGAGGAAAAGTAATTGGATGGATGAGATTGGTTGATGTTGAAGCATGTTTATTAGATTTACCTTGAATTGTTTGTGCTTGATTTTTACTTTTTGGGGTGAAGCATATTTATTTATTCATTGATGAGATCTTCTCTTAGGGACAAGCAAAGATTTGGCTTGGGGAGTTTGATATGTCCATTTTATATAGTATTTTACCCCCGTCCCTTGGTCATAATTAGCAGTGTTTTTGGCTCTTTAGAGCCACTTTTATTACTAATTGGTGTTTTCTAGTGTTTTCGTAGATTTGGTTGATTTTTGTAGGGATTTGCACTTTCGGAGCATTTTCTCAAGATATTATGGAGTATTTACGAGCATTGGAGAAGCACGACCAGTTTCTATAGCCCAGGGCCAGTTAGAGCCATCGAACCGGTGATTAAGGGCTCGGTATATGTGATATCGGGGCATTTGGACCGAGTATTCAAGATCCGAAGAGGAAATTTGGATTGGCCCGAAGATTTGGAGCCTAATCGAAGTCTAAAGAGTAGCCCAAGAGTGCCGCCCGACCATTAGAGGTCCCGCCCGAAGGCGCGCCCGGCCGGGCGGGGGAAGCGAAGCTGGCGCCTGAACTCGCGCCTGGCCGGGCGCGAGAGACGTACCCGAGAGTAAAATAAGGCGGGCCCGATCGGGCGGTGCCTCGCCCGATCGGGCGCGTGTCAGCTTTAGGAGTTAATTATTGTCGTTTAAGTTTGTTTTAGTCGAGGATTCTTGCTTAATATAAATACTTTTCCGTTAAGCAAGTTTAGTATCTTCTTTTTACTATTTCTTAATTCTTCTCTAGATTTTCTTTCTCTGCTTAGCTTTTAGATTAGTTTCTCTCTCTCCACAACTTTGTTCTTAACTCAACTCTTAATTCCTGATTACTTTGGTAACGATTTCTTATACTTTAATTTCAGTTATTTACTTTAATTCTTTCATCATGTCTTATTTTATTGCTTTGATTAGTTTAGATTTAATTATGCGTGAATAGTTTCCTTTCTAGGGTTTGTGGGGATCCATAAATAATATGAAGGGGTAATTTATTGTTGTTAATTATCAATGCTAGATTAATTTCCTATTGATTGATTTAATGCTCTGTGACTAGATTAGGCCTGATCTTTTATGCATGAGTTTGACAATATTGATTCGAGATTCGAGAGATGAGAATTGATGTTTAGGTTTAGTTTCAATAGGCAGGTTAATTTATAAATGGTTAAGTCGAGATTCGAGAGATGAGATTTAATATCGGTAGATTAATTCTGTGATTGTAATACGTAGCGAAAGCCCTTTATGATCTGATTAATTGATGCATTGATGCATTGATGATTGGCTATTATATTTTACCCTGGAATGTTTTTTATTGGTGAACCTATGCCCTAGGCCTTTAATTCATTGTTTTCTCTTTACTCTTAATCTCCGTAGTTTAGTTTTATATCCATATTAATATATTGGTTACTTTATAATATAGATTGCTTGAATTAATTAGGAATAGAAAGACCAGTTTCCCTGTGGATTCGACCGTACTTCCCTATCTACATTAGTTAGAGGATTTAGGAATTATTTTTGATTAGGTGATTACGACTTTAGCATGTCACACGTGCTGCAGCTCATATTTTTACTAGGGTAGGCTTTGCTATAACTAGAGGAGTGGGGGCCCAGATTGTATCTCGGCTTCCCACTAATTTATTGTAGGTTGTATGACTTTTGTTTTTGAGATATAATAATAATAATAATAATAATAATAATAATAATAATAATAATAATAATAATAATAATAATAATAATAATAATAATAATAATAATAATTTGTCAAGATGGAAGTGGAAATGGCCTTACTCGGCATTCTCTAATCAGGCATCTTAGTGATCGTCATTGTTGTATTGGTGCGCGAGATATAACCCGACATTCTCTTACTTCTAACTTAGCTGTTTATACCGAGTCAGAGGTTACTTTTAGGCGTATGGAGATTTGGTTATGTGGAGTTTGCTTCAAAACGCACACGGTTCGTTCTATGTTTCATCATGGTAGGGGTGAGGATGTGTCACCTCCTGATGAAGGAGATGGTATTGTTCGTTTTGTGCTTTATAACTTCTCCAAGCCACAAGCTCCCTCTTCTCCGGCTCATATTGGACATGTGGATGGTTTGGCGTGAGATCAGTTCTATGGTTTTGATGTGGCTCTCCTTAATTGTTTGTTCTCAAAGGGGTTTTGCACTTTGAAGTCTATCCCTCCCAAGTGTCGTTTGGGGTTTTCTCGGGTTTTGAAAGGTGCTCTTGATAAGGTAATATATAAGCCTGATGACATTTCTAGTTGGGTCTCGTTATTGGTGTTACCTCTTTGCACCCTTAAAGCCTTTCGTCCTTGGAGTAGTCATGAGTCTAGGTCTTCCGTAAAGCGTAGGCATCAAGAGGAAAGTATTTCTCGTGCTATATGCTCTTGGAGTTCACTAGGTGGTTGTGAGCAGCTTGTGAGGGAATCTATGGCAGAGGATTCTCATACTTTGTCGGTGGTTGACGATGAGGACCTTGATTTGGATGAGCGTAATATCAAGCAATGTCGCAGGAAGATTTGTGATGGCCATTACACAGCTGCAGTCCGGGTTCTTTCTTCTTCACGGGTTGCTCCGTTTAACGAGGCCACTCTTGCAGATTTACAATCAAAACACCCTTCTTTTCCAGCTCCATCCTTGCCTACTGATATACCTGTTGATCAACTTCATCTCGTTGCTACTTCTGCTGTTGTTTTGGATCGGATTAAGAGTTTTCTACGTGGTACTTCATGTGGTAGACGGTTTACGTGCTTAACACCTTATGGATTGCTTGAGTGGTGCTGTTGTGGCTGTCTCAGATGAGTTGGTTGCCTCTATTTTCGGGGTGGTTAATCTCTTTCTTGCTGGTAGATGTCCTTTGGAACTAGGAGAGTATATTGCAAGTTCTCCTCTCACACCACTTATTAAGCCTAGTGGTGGTATACGTCCTATAGCTGTGGTACTGTTTGGCGTCGATTGGTTTTGAAGATTGGTGCTGTTATGGTTGGCCAGTCTTTGGGCAGCTACTTTGATGGTCTTTAATTTGGCATTGGGGTTTCTTCAGGGGGTGAGGCTATTCTTCATGTTGTGAATCGGTTGATTGAGGATCGTGGTTCTGACGTTGGTCTTTCTATGTTGTTGGTGGATTTTCTAAATGCCTTCAATCTAGTTGATCGTGCGATCATGTTACGTGAACTCCGTCGTCGTTGTTCGGGTATTTCGTGGTGGGTTGAATTCTGCTACTCTAATCCATCCAGATTATATTATGGGGACCACACCTTATGGTCGTCTCAGGGGGTGCAGCAGGGGGATCCCCTTGGTCCTCTTCTTTTTTCCTTGGTTTTACAACCTCTTGTGTGTAAAATCAGTGATGCTTTTGAGGTATGTCTTCAGGCATGGTATTTGGATGACAGCACTATTATTGGAGACACTTTGGTGGTAGGAAAGGTTCTATAGTTGATTATGGAAGAATGACCTCGTTTTGGGTTGCATCTCAATGTGGAAAAAACTGAAGTTTTCTGGCCTACAGAAGACCCTCGAAGCAGGCTTGTGGGTGTTTTCCCCCCTTCTATTGCTCGACCATTGCATGGTGTTAAGCTTCTTGGTGGTCCTGTTAGTTCTGATTCCAGGTTTAGTGGCGAGCTTGTGATGCAGAGGGTGACCAAGACCATTGCGCTTATGGATAAGGTTGCTACGCTGGATGATCCTCAGTGTGAGCTGTTGTTACTTAGGGCATGTACTGGAGTTTTAAACTCTACTTTGCCTTGCGTACTTATCCTGCAGGTGCTGTGCCTCAACACGTTTTTAACGAGGCTCTTCGATCTTCCTTGGAGCGTATTGTTACTGCTTCGGGGCTCGGGTTTGGTGATTGGCAGTGGCGACTTGCCACCTTACCATTTGCGTTTGGAGGGCTTGGTGTTTATTCCGCAGGTGATGTTCGTCATTATGCTTTTCTTGCTTCTCGGTTACAGTCTGTTGGGTTACAGACGCAGCTTCTGCGTCGTACTGGTATTGTTAGTCTTGGTCAGGCTTTGGAGGATGGGTTGAGTCTGTTTACTACAACGGTTGAGTCTGACATTTTAGGTAATCCTTGTGAGGCCGCTGCCCCGAAACTCATGAATAAATTGGCAGATATATATTTTACAAAGGTTACCGCTTCTGCAGAATCCACCTTTCTTTGTCTCCTCGGTAGTCGGCATTGTGGAAGTCGCAGCAGGGTGACCACACCTCTGCTTGGCTTCGGGCAGTCCCTATTTCTGGATTGGGTCAGACAATGCACGCTAAGACATACCGATGTGTGCTGTGTTATCGGATGGGTATTCCATTGTTCTCTGTCTCGACACCGTGCTCTGCTTGCTCTCGGGTTTTTACGGGGGATGTATTCGGCGACCATGCGGTGTCATGTGCTGGTATTGTAGGTATTAAACATCGGAACAATGTTGTTCGGGATACTTTTGTTGATATTTGCTACAAATCTGGGATTTCAGCAAGAAAGGAGGTTGACATAGGATTATCAGGAGGGAATGACGGGGCCCTTAGACCTGTCGATGTGTTACTTTATTCATGGGATCGTGGCCGTGATGTATGTCTCGACTTCACAGGGTCTTCTCCTTTGACACAATTAGGGATATCTGATTTTGTTCCGGGACGTGTTGTGGCTGATGCGGCTCATCGAAAGCGGGTTAAGTATGAAACTCGTTGTCTGGCGATTGGATATGGTTTCATTCCCTTCTCCTTTTCTTCGCTTGGGGAATTAGAGAAGGAGGCTGTTGCGTAACTTGCGTTGCTGAAGCGAATTCAGAGGTTCTCGACAACACAAGACATTGGTGCTCATGCTGCAGCTCATATATTCACTAGGGTAGGCTTTGCTATTGCTAGAGGAGTGGGGGCCCAGATTGTATCCCGTCTTCCCACTAATTTATTGTAGGTTATATGACTTTTTGTTTTTGAGATATAATAATAATAGTAATAATAATACAAAATATATAATTTTATATGATTAATATTAATGTAATTATGAAATATGAATATAGTTTAACATGATTAATACTAACAATCCTTGTTTGTAAAAGCATGATTTCATATTTCGATTTTTTTAAATCCAAACAAGGTCAATCTGATCTGATCTGAAAATCCGAATCATCAAAAAAATTTAAATTGATCCAATCTGATTTAAAGCTCGCATCCGATCCAGATTAGTAATTCAGTCTGGATTGGATTGGATTTTGGTTTTAATCCGAATCATGGACACCCCTACAATATGTGTGTGTGTGAAGAAAGTGACGACACATAAGATCATATATGGCGCAATCACCTCAGTGTAAGGTTGACACATGACACTACCTTGTTGTCCCTTTGAATTATATAATATTATAAATTTGAGAAAATAACAATTGATGACTAACTTATATCACCTAAATTCTAATTTATTAAACCATTCATTAAATTTAGAATCGAGTATGTCTCGGACATGAACTAATTATTGTCATTAAACCCAGAATGAACGAAAATCAATTCCACTTAAACAAGCAGATAAAAACTTAAAAATTCCTAAATTAAAACAATGTTGCATCTAGACTTGACAATCCTAACCCGACCTAAATGACTTGACCCGTGATCCGAAAATTGACCCAAAAACAATAACCCGAAATTGACTCAAAACTCGAAATCTACCCTACCCGACTTGTTGGAGCTGGCTTTATTTTGACCCGATACCCAAAATGACCCAACCTAATGATTGTACTCAATCCGAAGTTGACCCGATACCCAACAAAAGTCAACCTAATCTAATTTTAACTTGAATTGCTTGACATGAACATACACATTACTTGAAATGTCCAAAACTAAATTTACCTAATACCTGAACTAAAAATAAATGTCTGGTGCCATAAATGACTCAAACTATTTCATCCCCAACCTTAGCTAAACTCACAAACTGAATAAAATTATTGATTTGATCTTGATTATCAACACAAAATGAACAACCCGACCCAAAATCTAGTTGAACTAAAATGACCTGTAATTGACCCGACTCGAATAACCCGTTTGTTAGGTCTAATTACATGGTTCCTCAACTTAACCTAGTTACTAAAGTAACCTTTAATCAAGTACCGTCCAAACTAGCACTATCAAAACGGTTTGACAGTTTGATTTGAAATCGATTCGGTTAGGATCGGGTCGGTTTGAAATCGATTTATGTGACCTATGAGTCGGTTTCAGTTCGGTTCAAATTATTATCGGTTCAGTTTGGTTTCGATTTATTTTTGTGCGGTTTAAATTTGGTTTGGCTTGTAACAATTTGATGCCAACGGGTTGCGGTTTGTTAAAGATTTGGTGTAAACAGTTTTTAACCCGTTTTAAATGGTTTTGGGTTAGGAACGGATTTGGCTAACAGCGGTTTAGTTCTTTTTTGGTTCAATTCTATTTTAGTTTGGTTTACAACTGGTTCGATTTGTTAACTAGTTTGGTACTTATACAGTTTAACATTATTCTGATCGGTTCGATTTTGAGTTTACTAATATACGATTTGGGTCGATTTTTATTTCAATAAACGATTGTTAATTGGTTCATTTCTCATTTGGATCGGTCGATTTTGGACAGTTAAACATCATTTAAGTAATTTTTGTTGAATTAGTATATATTTGTTGTTATTGGAAGATCACTTTTCTCATCTCAATAAGACAATCTAGTGGATAGGGATACCAGGTCATTCGTCTACATGGGTTCGGACTTATTCGGTCTTGCTATGATTATATTATTTTGTCAAGTGTACTACTAACAAACATCTTAATAACTAATGCTTTTTAATGATAATTGTTTTGATTGGTTATTGTCATCTCCTAATGTTATGTATATTTTCAACACTTTCTTTTCTTCTATAGTTATTCTAATGATTCCTGAAAATAAACTAAAATTTTTTTTAAGGATCTAATGAAGTAATGACGCACAAACATAGTTTTAAATCAGTTATGCGTAAAATAGATTAACAGGGAACTAACTACTAACTTAACCGATACTCTAGTAATAATGTACTTCGTAGTAAATATGTGTGCATAATTACATTTCACTTTCTAGTCATCTTTGGGTTTGTGGTCCCTTGAGTTTCCAGCGGTTACGCCTTCATGACAAAATGTTTTTTGATTGGTTTTTGGAAACAGTTTCTTGTTTTGGGTCATTGAAGAATTGGAATGATGAGTTGTTTTCTTTCTTTTCTGTGTTATGGGCGATTTGGGTGCTCGTAACAATAGGTGGTTTCGCCAGCTAGAGTCTTTTCCGGGGAAAATCTTGTGTCTAGCTTCGCAAAGGAAATCTAAGGTTATGTTGGCGGAAGATTTTAGTCGTAACGTTTCCACTTATAGTCTTCGTCGATAGCAGGTCTCTAGGTCGCGTTTTTTGGGATATCATGTCTCTAGGTGCTTGGTCTTCTGCTGATAATCTTGTAGGGGTAGGCTGGGTGTTTCGGGATGTGAGGTCTGCATCGGTGTTTGGTGGTGGGACTCGGGCTTGTATTTCCTTGTCTCTTTTACAAGCTGAGCTTCGGGCCTGCTTTTGGGGTTTGCGTAGCGGTTACAGAAGGGGCTACTATCGCATTTTGATTAGTTCTTGGGAATTTTCGTCAGCTTGTTTTCTGGTTGCTTCAGGATATTCGCTCTCTAATTGTGGATCTAGATGCGTGTCGGATAGTTAAGGTTCCTAGACAATGGATTGTTCCTACTCACTGGTTGGCTGGGATGGGTATGCACCAGGATTTTTTTGTTTTGGTCTTTTTGGTTGTAGGAAAAAATTTCACAACTCTTTTGTCTTATAGTACTATTTACTTGTCATGTAAGTAGTAGCTATTTACTAGTCAATACCTAACCGTGAACTTCCATAGGGAACTTATTGTCTTTTGATAACTCAATTCCATAGACTTTTGCTTAGAATTCCTAGCATTGATAGAAAGTGAAACATACTTGTAAAATTCATCAATCCCTAAAACCCAAAAACCCCAAAATGCAATCTCAAGAAGACATTCAAAATCTTCCAATTGACATCTCATTCTCTCGCCTCGGAGGTTAGGTTTTTCGTAATCATCTTCTCAACTTTCAATGAATTTTTTTCTTCTTCTGATTTTGTTGTTTGATTGTAATTTTTAATTTTGTTGAAATTGAAGAATGGCTTGTGGATCGGAAGAGAATTCCTGGGGATTGGAGAAAACGATTGAGTGCAATCAGAGCTAAGATTTCATCCGCCTTTGCGTCGCTTCCTAAAGATGTTGATCCTTACTTTCATACTCTTGATTCTGAAGGTGTGTTGATCATTTTTTTTTATAAATACTCAATGAAAATTTAATTGCCCCCTTTTTTTTTTTTTTTGTTTCTGTAATAGTAATTTACTTTGAAGATTAAGAATTTATTAGTTTGATTGATATATTTATATATATTAATTTGATTATTTGAGGTTTAATATTCTCAAAGGAGCAATCTTCCATGATTAATTGCAAATGTTGTAATTATATTAGCATTATTTTGGAGGAATTGGTACGAATTATTAGACAAGTCATTGTAGGATTAGTTAGAATTTTTTTTCAAAATCTACAAAGTCATGCTCAAGTATTAAAGAACTACATCAAAATCACCATGCTTATATGGGGTTGAGTAGTTGCTACTTTTCCACTAGGAAAAAAAAAAAAAAAAAAAAGGGAGCCATATCAGTTGTTCATTTGAGATTGTTACATGACGGACCTTCAATGTAAACTTATTTGGGATTGCGGACGATAAATTTTTTTCTTGTGAATTTGGATGGGACTTTGTGAGATGGTGAAAAAGATTTGACTAATTGCTTGCTGATTCCCAGTAAAAAGGTCGCTGACCTTTCTCCTTAGCTGAAAGAGGGGGTGGAGGAAGAGGAAGTTGAATACAATTTTTGGTATATGGTTTACTAATTTTTTGGTTTTTTTCCCCTCTAATCATAAGAACTAGGTGTTTAGCTGAAAGCACTTGAGCATTTGATTAGTTACCATTCCATTCTTAATGTTTATATATAATTTTTTTGTAACAAAAATTTGAACGAGTTATTGTCCTATTTTGTTTGTTTTTGTCCAGCCGTTCATCATACTTGTATAAATTTTAGCTTTTAGCAAAGGAATGCTTGGCCTCTAAGTAGAGTGTATCTCATTTTAAATTATTGTTTGCAGAATTAATTTTTTCTTTTTTTGAGAAGATAATTGGTACAAATAATAGTTAGGCTCTTTCTGGCATACTTCCATTGCTCACACTCAAGTATACAGACCTTTTCACTCATCTCCTGCTAAATTAATTCAAAAAGTTATGGTTTACGAAGTAAGAACTAAGAAACTATTGGAACATAGTATAAAAGGGCAATGAAAAAGTTTTTGCTGTGTTAAGAAAGTTCTTTTATTATTATTATTATTATAATTATTTTTTTTTACCTGAGACAGAACTAACTACTAAGTGAGAAGTAAAAATATTATTCTAAGATACAAAAGTATTTATGCTTTCCTAGAGTAGCAACTAGCAAGTGCTTTCTATGGGGTTGAAAGCTTTTCAAATTATTTTTGATCCCATTGCAGAGCAGGTGGCTGTTTTAGGTCCTTTTAAATGAGTTTCTAGCTGTTTAAAGTGATTGAATTTTGACACCATAAGTGTTTGGATTTATAAATAGAGTTTTTTAAGTGAGGAAGCCCAGGATGAGGAGTTTTATTTTGGTTACTTCTATGATTTGTTTGTTTTGCTCATTTTACAATTTTATACTTAGCACCAAAAATTCATTTTACATTTTCTTAATAAAATCTTAAATTTTTTGAATATGTGGAATATCTGAAATTGTCTGGGATCAAAGTTCCTATAATTCATTAATTACATGGATGTTTCAAGTTCTCTGCCTCACTCTACATATCATATAGCTTTGAACTTGATTTTAGTAAAGATAATAGGTTTTACTCTTTTAGTTATGTGGCTATACTTGTCCAGCTGGTTTCTGTGTATACTAATGATTTTTCCTTTTTTTTTTTTTTTTTTTTTTTTTCCAGGAATTGATTATTTGGAAGCAAAAAAAATATATGAAATTCTCTTGCAGACCAATCCAGAAAGTAGGAACATATTTGGTCGGCTTTCAGGTGCTGCTGTAAGTTCTTGTTTCTCTCCTCGATGCTTAGCTGTATGTTTTTTACTTGAAATCATAGTGCTAATTTTTCATTTTGTGATTATGGTGACAGGGTGTATGGGAAGCAATTGTCCAGGCATATGAGAAGGATCATGTATTCCTTGGCGAGGCTGCTCAAACTATGGCCCAAAATGCTAATTATGAGATGTGAGCCCAAAGTCTGATTTTCTGTCATTATGAGCAAACTTTTTTGTTGCCAATCATGTTGTTGATTGATTGATTTTTTCCCCCTCAATTTGAAGCCCTTACTTAAAAAAGCAGGTTCAGAAGACACAGCAACAGTTTGCAGAGCTTGATCGCAAGGAAGCTGATATAAAAAGAAGTGCAGCTTCATCAGCAGCAAAGTACGCTGAAGCTTGTCAAGAACTAGGATTGCAGGTGTTTGTTTCATAAGTTGTGCTATATTACTAAGCCCCATTGTCTTCAATCCTGTGAAGCGAGTTTTCATAATGATTCTGAACAGTTTGATTTTAATTTTTGCTTTTAGGGGAATAATGTTAGATTGGAACTCTTAGGGAGTGCTACAAAATCTCTTCCAACTATCTTCAGTGATATTATGGAAGTCGTAAGTGGTGATTCTGTTGCACAAGCTATTGAATACTACTCCAGTATTGTTACGGAGCTTCATACGAATAAGGATGTAAGCTGATCTTTACTTTTAATCTTTCCAATTTTTTGCTTGTCATTGTCTGGTGAAAGCTGCTTTACAATGAGAATTTTGCCTGTTGCTAATATAGGTTCATGTATTTGATACAGTGTACATCTGGCATTGTGGTTCAAAATTTAAGGAATATCATTGAAAACCCACCTACACTTAGTGTCTCTGTGGGATCTGATTTGGTCGAATCCACAAATGCTGTGTCCAACCTTAATGAACATTCTGATACTTGTGGAACCATGAGCACTGGGGCAGATGGCATTGATTGGGATATTACATTAGATAGCTCTCAGATTGACTGGGATATTGGCACTGTTGAAGAGACGGATGATGCTGCTAATGGGTTGGGTCCTTACGAAATTATAAATGCTGAAGATTTTTTGCAAGATTCTTCTGCAATTGAGTCTGAAAAGTTTGGTCACGCTGCTCCAAGCGGTGGAGGATCCATTGATGTTGAGGTTTCAGAAATATCTTGGGATTATAGTGTTGACAATTCTCAATTGGAAGCAACAGAAGATTGTGATACACATATTGCAAAGGAAGCTCAGACACCTGCTCCGAATACTTTAGCTGACGTTCAAGTCTCAGGTGATAGAAGTCCACTTTTGGAGACGGAATACAGAAATAAAATTCTTGATGATCTCTTTGAGGTATTTATATGTTTCTGCTATATGTTATCAGCACCTTGTTTCACTCGTTAATTCTGCCTTTTATCTTTCAATCTGGTAAACATAAAGGGATGGATGAAATAGAATTGATCTGCAGTGTTTCTTATTGTTCCGATTGTACCTTTTCACAGATCAAGGCATTTTTAAACCAGCGGCTAATGGAGTTGAAAAATGAAGAGACTTTGTCCTTGCAACATCAAGTTCAGGCAGTTGCTCCATTTGTTTTGCAACAGTATTCGACTGATAACATTCAGAAAATGCTTTCTGACATTTCAATGGCCATATCTTTACTAACGAACAAAAAAACAAGAGACTTGATCATGATACTAAATTCAAGAAGGTGCTTACATATATGACTATATGAGACTATATTAGCATTTTCTCCCCCCTACCAATACTAAGAATTTGTCCCGAGATTTCTGTTATGCATGTCATTGTAATCATCTTATTGCTATTTTTCACATAAGCTTTCTGCATTTTGCTATAATAATTCATCAGATCATTGACAGAATTTTATGCTTTCAAAACATCATTAATTTTGTGATGTATTTGGAGCTACAGCTCTAACTATTATCATTTGCTACAGATTCTTAGACAGACTTGTGCTAAACTTGGAAGAAAAAAAGCATCATGAAGTAAAGCTGAAAGACGGTTTAAAAGACTTGTCTGCAAAACGTATGGAGTTGCAGAATTCAATGGCTTCATCTTGGCCAAAGCAAGTGAGTATTTTGTGCTCTGTTTCTTCTGCCATGCTCTAATTGATTTGGGAAGAATTTGCTTTACTGGAAGTTATGGATTTGTAGCAGGACAATAATCTACAAAATAATAATCTACAAAATTTTATTGATGATGTTTTTTTTAAGAAACCATAGAAGCCAATACAGTCTTCTTTTAAGAAGTTGAATTTTCAAGTTTAATAATTTAACGATGTTGAGGTGCTAACACTAATAGTCTTGTTTGGCTGTTGGGGTGAGGCGAAAAATGACTACACACCTTCATAGTGTATAATTGTACATGTAATTTAGGTTATCCAATAAAATTGACACTTAGGGTGCAATCTACTTATCTGGACTTTTCTGAAGTTATTTGAGCTAACCTGAAATTATCTGTGCTTGTTAGAACTGTTTTTGTTATAATTTGATGTAATCCTTATTAATAATATGAACTTATATTTCTTGAACTTATATGAACATATAATTTTTATCTGAATAATTTTTTTTGTAATAAGTGGAAATTAAGTGAACAAAATAGGACCTTAATTAAGATTTTAAATGGTTCTTGAAATCCCTACATCTTCTTGTCTGAAAACTTATAGTTTGGGTTAGTGAAGAGTTATCCTTGAGGAGGGTGCATTGTTCATGAAAGATAAAGAGGCTAAATATAATTTATGTATGTGTGTGTGTGTGTGTGGGCGTGCCTTGTGAACAAGATTTTTCTAATATAATCTGGGGTCCATATTATTAGGAAAAGAAGATAGCAAAAGTTGCAAAACCATATTAGTATAGTTGGCCTCGGCTTAATACATGTCATGGAGGAAGACACTTTTCTTAAATCTCAGTTTGTGAGATATAGGAGCCTAAATGCTCAATGCAACTGAAAAGAGACAGCAAAGAGCGGTATTGTGTGTGTGGGGTTTTTATTTTATTTATTTATTTATTTTTTTTTAAAACTATTTCACTTGTTTATTTACTAATAGAGAAGATGATGAGATTTTACTATCTTTTATTCAAAGATTGTCAACTATTGATGCATTTGATGGGATTTGAGCTGTTATTGTGGTTCTGCCTCTCCCTCATTTACTTTGGTACTGTAGTGCTAAATATTAAATCCAGTGGAAGAGTTGGGGATGAATATATGAAAATATTTTGGCGTTATTGTACTTCAAAAATGCACCTCTAAATGTGATTGTCTTTATATTCTTTTTGCTTTCAGACTTTATGCTATTTTGTTGCCTGCATTCAGACTGTTATTTACTGTGTGCATTCATATATTCATATTTCTTATTTGACCTACTGTAATTTGATCTGAATCCGATGAGCAGAAGAATTAACGAGTGCTCTTTGTTTGCAGGAAGTAGCAATCAACAAAACAAGGGAGCTGAAGAAACTATGTGAAACCACTCTTTCATCCATGTTCAATGGAAGACCTGTCAAGATAATTGGAGAAATTAATACATTGTTAAATAGTGGTGTATCTGTGTGATCTTTTTAGCTGTTCTCCCAAAGCTTTTCTACTAGAGTTAGCATGTATTAATAATAGGAACCAGCAACCAGGCTAACTTGGCATTCCTACACTTTGTTATGTTTTCAATAAGGATGTTGAATATAGTTTAGAAAGTTTAAAGTTTCTAATGTTGTATAACTCTGTTTTGGTATATATTCTTAACAAATTAAGCTTCAAATAACGATCTATTTCTCAATTTACCATCTGGTTTAATTTTGCATGTTTATCACTAGTTACTTGTAAATCTAAGGGCCCGACCATGTTCATTTATGTAAGATGGTATATAACATGAAGCAGTATATCTGATGAATACCTTTACGTTTTCCCTATCAGAATTTTGTTTAGCTGAATGTATTCAACATAATCTGAATTTGAAATCAAACATTGCTGAGAAGAGTGAGAACAAACCTTTAACAAAAATAAACTGAACCTATGAATAAGAAACTGTTAAACCATGAGCTATTGTTTACTCTGTGCCTATTTTTTTTTTCAGTTATAGCCTAACTCACCAATGCTAACTTGCATTGGATTCACAGTATTACAGTGTAACCGTGCCTTATTAGGCATTGAGCTATACAATAAGACTCCAACTGTTAACGATAATAGCTTTGCACATCCTATATTCCTATCTCTAAGTTGAGTGGCAGTTGCTGGCATTGCTGCAAAAATTTATTTTCTGGTCTGACCAATTCATACAGGCATGAAGCTTCTCAGGAGAGTTCAGAAAAACGAGTTTTAGTTGACCGGAAAGATCTCTCAAAGGCATCACCTTCTACAACATCTGCCCCAGGCTTTGGCAAGATTCTCATTAGAGCTTCAACAATTTCTGACATTCGTGGCCGGAATTCTTTTTCAGGCTGTTACAGATGCAAAGAAAGCAATTAAGGAACAGAGGCATGTGTTGGTCCACATAGTACTTGGGTGGTCATAAGAATTACGGATGATGAGCATGTAGAATTTTGTATGAACAACTACAGTGAAATCATTTTGGATGTATACAGGTTATGGTTTTTCAAACATGGGAGAAGTTGCAAGAATTGCTAGTTGATTTCCTATCATGTGGGAAAATAAGAAAACTATTCCAACTTTCGAAGGGGCCTTTTTCAAAATGCAAAATAATATTTTTATGGATTGGTAAATAAGCCAAAGCACACAGGTTTGAGCATGCCTCAAATCTGTTCTGGATAAGTATTTACCTGAACACATAAAGATATGATGTCAGCACATCTCGAGAGAGTCTTTGCAGAGATTGATCTTCTTAGAATTGGATCAACCATGTCTTCAAGAGATCCATAATCATGAAGTCTATGTGAAGCCCATTTTACCAAACATTGCTCTTCTGTTGCTCTAGAGCTGAAACGCGATGTCACAAGAATGATAAATTTTGTTAGCAGATGCAGAACATATCCATCAGTGTGATATCAGTGTGATATAAATTTATCAAAGCAGTTACAGAACCTGTCAAATGGCCTTCTTCCGGTCAAAAGTTCCAGAAGCAAGACACCAAAGGCATATACATCAGTCTTTATGCTCTCTATTCCTGTTTGCCCATATTCTTGTGGAATGTAGCCACTATCATTGATAGCCATCTCAGCAGCCTGTTTATCGCAGTTGTAAAAGACAGTGATAATTAATGACCATAATATTTACGGAACCACATGTTGGGAACTAGAGAATTGCAAGCATTGAAATACAAGATGTGAGCGAAACTGGGAGGTCAATGCAGTGTATACTCTTGCAATGTCATTAGCACTCATCTCTATGCAAAAATATTGTATTTACCTTGACTTTGACACTGTTTCTGGTGAGAGGCCTCAATATAGAAAGTCCACTGTCAGCTACTTGAGGCTTAAGCACATCATCAAGCAAAATGTTGGCGGCTTTCAGATTGCAGTGTGCAATTGGGGGTAACAAGGAATGCATATAACTGACATTGAATAAAAAAATCCCAGTGAGATAAGAGAGCAGATAACATAGCAGCACAGGTGAGAGTGATCTTTGTATTTTTTCAAGGAACTACTAAGAAGCTTACTTCAGGGCTTCTGCCACACCAACTGCTATCTGAATACGGAGGTCCCAGGTAAGTGGCAAAAAGAATTTACAATGAAGAGCTTTATCAAGAGTCAAATCTCTGACATATTCATATACAAGAAGGTGATGTCCGTTCTCCACACAGTAGCCAGTAAGACATACAATATTTGGATGCTGCAAACGAGATATGCTACGAACAACATCCAAAAATTGTTCTTCTTCATGGAAAGACAGAGATACCAAGTTTATGTTTTTCACAACAAAAACCTGAAAACCAAGAGCATGGATATTTTGAATCAGCTTATCATCAGACTGAACTTAATTTGAAAAGATTAAATTAGCACTCAAAAATATACCTTGGTGTCAGGGAACTTTGCTTTGTAAACTGAACCTAGCGATCCTTCTCCAAGAAAGTTTTCTTCATTGAAGTTATTTGTAGCCAACTGGAGTTCAGATACTGTGTAAAGTTTTGCATTTGGGGGCACTTTGCCCTTGGTGGACACACGAACAGCAGATGTATGTCTGGGTAAGGCCACAGGTGGAGTGGTGAATGACAAATTTTGTGGGACATCTTCATATCTCCCAGAAGAATGATCTGCTTACGAGCAAAAAAAAAGTATCAAGAATTAAAGTTCTGAAGTTAGAAACATATATACACCAAAATCAGTGCTTCCACCAAACCTACAGTAGATGCTATGCCGGAGCAAAATGCAAAATCAGTGTGAAAGGAATTAAGGAAAGAAATTATGAAAGGAATAGAATTCTCTATAATAAATAATATGATTACCTCCATTTGAACTAACTGGAAAGGAGCACATTGACCTACGACTGCTGTTCAAGCTTTCAGGCTCAGCAGTATGATTTCGCTTAATGTGGACAACAATGGCAACTCCCAGAAGAGTCAAAATGAAGGCTGCTCCTCCAACTCCTAAAGCTATTATTCCTAAGGCCTTCCCCTTTCTCTTGTGCTGCTGTTGTGTTCCCCTAGAAGGATTCTTTTCTATGGCGCTTGACTCAGCTATTGGCGGACTAGAAATATTCTGCTCACTGGGGACCTTATCGTAAGGAAAATTCCATGGAGAGTAAGAGGCAACTCGACTGAAATTATTTCCTCCAATCCTATAAAAAATGATAAAGTGATATTAAGTGTGAAATTTGATATAGTAATAACTAATTAGGAACTCCTCTTAGGCTCTTACCATAGATTCGTAATGGTTTGAAAATGCTGTGGGATGATGCCACTGAAATGATTATCCTGAATGTTCCTGGAAATACATCGTAGCCAATAATATGTGAATGTTACTGAAGAAAATCACAAATAAGTCATATTGCATATATAAAATTTGACTTACAATTCAATCAATGATAGGTCAGCCAGGTATACCACTGAACCAGTGAGTTCATTGTTTTGCAGATACCTGCATGATATTCATATCTTCAATTAACTAAGATGATTTTAACACTGAAGAGGCATTGACAGATAGATCTTAAACATGACCGGTCTGGTTATCATCTCTAAAGAATTAGTTCGAACTTACAGTTTGGTAAGATTTGTCAGAGATGCAAATGAGCTCGGTAGATCTCCACTGAACTTGTTGTATGATAGATCCCTGTAGCAGTAGATTAATATTAAACAATAAGGATAGAAAATGAACAGTATCGGCATTAGCAGATTCCTAGTGATTGAGCCACATGATTATACCAAATGAAGACAAGTATAAAGATGTCAATGATCAGAATATGCAAAATAAGATGGAGAAACAATAATATGCACACAAGAAATGTTATTTGATGCCTGTACTGTCAGATTATGTGCATGCAGGATTTTAACAATTGGCGCTGTTAGATTATGTGCATATATGATCCTATATTAATTGAAACCAGCAACTTAGGCTAGGATGAATATATAGTGTTAAGGCAACTTACATTTCCTTCAAGTTGTCAAGACCTTTGAACACACTTCCAATGGGTCCAGATAAAATGTTGTGACTGAGATTCCTACCAAAGAATGAATGTATGTTACCTTATTATCAGACCAGCGTAATACAAACTGACAGAATAGACCTTCAAGTTAGAATTAAGCAAAGCTACTCACAGATGTCGTAAGTTTCTCAAGAAAGAAAGGGTCTGTGGAATGCTCAGCAAAAATTTGTTTTCTGACAAATTCCTGCATGACATAATAGAAGGAATTGTAGGCTCATGGGCATTCAATAACTATAACTCATATAAATCATTAAAAAAAGACAGTCAGAAAGGCCTTACAAGTAGGTGACATTAGGTGGAAGGCCATCTGGGATCATTCCTCCTACTCGATTTGAGCTAATATCCCTAGTGTTGCAAAGGAGAAGTCAGAAAAGACTATACACTAGTAAATAGTAATACAACAAGCTCATTAACAAGTAGAGGCCCATTACAAGTGTTTTAAGCTGTGGAGATTGAAAAGCAGGCCACCAAGGTATCCCTCAAGCTCCAGTCCACGCAGTTTGCTTCATCGCAGAGAACAACCAGGACGAGTTAGCATTAGTACACAGTTAACAAATTTGCATCAAAGAGAAATGTAGAGGGAACTGAGTGGTTGTACATATGTATGACCGATGAGCCAGAGCATTCGATTCCAGTCCAAGATTGTTCACAGGGATCTCCACCTTCTGCCGTCCAACCCTTAAGCTGCTTTGGCTTTTTTAGGGCATTGTACAAGTCATGCAGTGCTAAAGCTGCATTTAATAAAAACATTCACATTCAATTCAAACAAATTTTAGTTCAACTTTTTATAATCACAGAAAGTTATCTAGTAACCCAAATATTGTATCAGCATTATAGTATGTACTCGAATAATAATTCTCCATTCATATTATCAGATTATAATCCCCTCTCGTTGAATCCTTGATAATCTTTCTAAGCCATATTTCAAGGAACTAAAATCACAATTGCAAAATACATTGGTCATTTGTTACAGACTCGCTCACAGAAGTTTGTCTTCAACATAAAACTTGGACAATTCACATAACATTTAGAATTATGAAGCAACAAGACCTTTGGAACCATAAAACCCACACCACTCTCTAATATGCAGTAATCTTCAGTCGATCATAGAAGATTAATATCACAAATACATAAATTATCTCAATGATCGACACTAGAAATGAAATTTAAGTCCGCTATCAACACTAGTACATAAAAACACCAAGTACAAAAAACACATCTTATACTTCGTTTATAAAGAGCTAATACTTCCATAATTTCATACTCATAATCTATTCAAGACCGAAATGACGCTGCAAATAGTAGTAAATCACAATATATTCATGAAATTATATTAACAAACATCAATAACTTACAAACACAGGACTATTCTTTTACTCGGATCATACCTATTTCTTCAGTTCTTCACGAAACATGTTCAAATTCCTAAGTTCTTAATATATTAGCAACTGAAGTAGCACTACAAAATACAGAAATAACAAGATAAATTGTTTGAATAATTTGCAGAGAGACTGAGCAATTACCATCGTCTGGATCAGTAGCAGCTTCGGAAGAGAGTATCGTCGAAACGAACACGAGTAAACAAAGACTCAAAAAGCGCAGAAACAATGCCATCTTCAATTTTTCACTAGAAATCAAAGTAATACAGGAAATATTGTAGCTGTTAATCAAGAAAATATTATCAAAAAAATCTTCCAAAAAAACAGAGTTCTAGTATTCAAGAATCAAGTAAGCAGAAAACCAAAGGATGAATTGTACTCGAATACATCAAAATAAGAAAAAAAAAACATAATAATAACACGATTTTAATCATAAATCTATAAATGAAGATGAATTCGAATATACGCTGACAAATTTTACGGAAATAAAGAGTTCGAAATGTCAATAATTACAACGAAAATTAAGCTGAACATTGAAGAACAAAATCGACATAAACAAATCAAAATAAGTAGAAAAACGCCATTAACAATCGAAAATCACAAGAAATTTAAAGAACAAAAATAAAATTGAAGTTCATACCGAAGAAGAAGAAAGCTATGAATTCGATTGAGAACGAACAAGTGAAATTCTACCAAAGAATGGTTGAAATTAAGCGAAGTACTCGGAAATTGAAGTAGTAGAAATGGAGTGAACGACGAAGAATAGCTCAAAAGCTTGAGTAACAATGGCGGTTGAGGTTGAAGTTGTTGAAAAGAGGAGAGAGAAAGAGGAGAGAGAAAATGGGTGTGTGAGAGTTTGTTATTGCAGAAGAGAGAGAAAACGGGAGGAAATCTACTTGCTGTAACCGTTTTTATTGGTGGGCCCAGGAAAGGTGCCAGGTCAGCTTATATTGTAAGAGGGATGTGGAGTCAACTTCTAGAATTATCTCTTTATGCTGCTGCCTTTGAGTGATTATATTTTGAGTAATATTGATGAAATATTTTGGTTGATTGATAAATTTTTGATAAATGTAACTAAGTATCAAAATGTTATGGTGTAAAATTGGTGATTTTTACATGTTTTTACTTGCGCTAATCAACTAATTGCATTATTATAGAAAGAAAGTGAGCACCCTTTCACAAAAAAAAAAAAAAAAAAAAAAAAAAAAAAAAAGAGAGAGAGAGCTAGTTTGGATGACGCACCTAAAATTTATATTGAGTTTGTGTTATTATTCCTTTCATTTGGAGAAGTTCCCACTTTTTAAAGGGTTATAGATTGGTAGTTATTTTTAATTTCAACAAAAATGAGTGTTTATTCCAACATAGTGCAAAAATTTCTTACGGATGTTAGAGTTAATTGTTATCACAATTACAAGTAGTTGTTATTTTTATCTAGTAGTGGTGGACTGGTGGATATTGAAATTTAGGGTTACTACGAGTATACGATTGATTGTGAATTAGAAGATCGAACAAAAATACTTCAAATATTTTAAGTGTTATCATTTGTGGGACCCACATTTTATTAAATGTTGTTGACTTATTTATGAAAATGTCATACTGGCTGGACTGTTTTGTTGATTTATTTATGAAAATGTCATACTAATTGAGATGTTTTGTTGATTTATTTTCGAAAATGTCACTAGATAAACAATTTGTGTTTATCACGAACATAAACCTGTATTTTCCCAGTCTATAAGTCTAGTTTATAATCTTCTTAAACTATGAGTCAGACCTACCGTTGCAACTAATGAGAAACGGGGGGAGTACTTAGAAAGTTGGAATAGCAATTTACACCAAGTAGCGGTTTTAGTGTAAATACTACTTCCGTTACATATTATTTGCAACGATTAAACATTTTTCCGTATAAAATGAAGGTACTAGTAGTTATTTACCTATGATATTACGATTTTACCCCCAAATAAACATAAACCGTTTATGAAAAAGATCCATGGGCTCGCTGTAAACCTCTTATACAATCCGACCCTTAACCTTTCTCAAGTTCTCATCAATGGCGGATACAGAAGCAACTAACGCTAAACCAAAATCACCAGAAGAAGATGAAGATGAAGATTACATGGGAGATCTCTCAAAGTTCATTACAACCGAATCTTCTCAACTTCCCAAACCCAAAAAACTCGCCCCAAAAACCCTACCCAATTCATCGCAACAACCCTCAAAGAAAAAACCCAAATTCCAATCATGGCAACACCAAAAAGAGCTAAAACAGCTAGAAGAAGATAAACAAACCCTAGAAAATCTACAATCAGCAATTCCCCAATCAAATATTGGGTTCAAATTGCTGAAACAAATGGGGTATACCCCAGGAAAAGGGCTAGGCAAGGAGGGTTCAGTGGGTCGAGAGGAGCCAATTGGGTTGGAGATACGCCGGTCGAGGGCGGGGATTGGGCGGGAGGATCCGGCGAAGGAGAGGGTGAAGAGAGAGAAAGTTAAAGAAGTGTGGAAGAAGAAAACGGAGGAGGTGATGTTGGAGGATTTCGGGGTTCGACAAAAGATGCAATGGAAGAGTAAGAGGGTTGTGATTAACTATAATAAGGCGAAGGCGGCGCTTGATCAGTTGGAGAATCGGGAGCCGGCGGTTGAGCCGGAGAAGGAGGAAGGTGATGATGGGGAAGATGAGGAGGAGGAAGAGGAAGTGATTACTGAAGAGGTATATTTTATTGGAACTGTATTTGTTGCATTAGTTGTTTGAATTTTGAGCTGTGTTTTTTACTAGCATTTTGATGTGTTTCTGTTTAATGGTAATTTTCTTGTGATGGGAAATGGTTGAATTGTGTTCATTTTAGGTTCAATGTATTCATGATTTATGTTTAGTGGAGTAAATTGTGATCTTATATTGTTTGATATTGCCAATATTTTGTTTTTTTAATAAAATTTGAATGCCAGTTTGCAGAGTTGAATTGCAATGATATTACAGGATTTTTTGGTGCAAATTATCGCCGTGTGGCTATCATTTACCCTCTAAATTGCTGTTTTTTAGACATTGTTATTTGCTTTTTTATAAATTAAATGGGTGAAGACTTTTGAGGTTTAATGCTTTTAAGGAAATATCTGTTTTTAATTAGGATCTGTGTTCTTCTATCATACTTGTATTCTTGTTCTATTAAGCTAGGAACATTATATGTGCAAAGACATTCCACTTTTTAAGTGTACAGAAATTTAGTTCTGGTGAAAGCCGATTAGTCATGTTGATTACCATCTTGCTGTGAATTTGTTATTCGACTTTCATAAGCTTAGTTGGGTGAAGACTATAAGCGATTTGGTTTATGTATGTATTCTTGTATTGAATTGCTGAAATCCTTGCTCGAATATCAGTTGGAATTTTTCCTTAATTTCTACACATGGAGTTATGTGAATTGTGACCGGGTTCTATCTATGACTGTTGGATCCTGAAGAATACTCTGTGAGTCTATCATGTGTTGTTGGGTTAATGACATATTCTATGTTTAGTTCTGTGTTAGATGTCAAAAGGGAATTTCCTCAAAAAAAAAAAAAAAGATTTTGAAAGGGAATGGAATAACTGATTCATTTGATTTTTCATTATCAAGAATAACAGATCCATCTTTTTTATATAATGAATCACTGGTTCAGTTGAAAAGAGTTTGGTTTGTGGCTTCTTTTTGTGGCTTTATACATGGTTTGTAGCTGTGGACTCATGGCGCGGAGGATTAAAATTTATGGTTTTATGATGATGGGGGATTTTGATCTCTGTGGTACTCTGGTGTCATTCAGTTGAAATGCATGTTATGTCTTGTCTCCTCTCCTAAATTTCCCATCAATGTGAGGGTGTAAACTGTAAAGTGGCGAGAACCACATGCAGGGAAAGGATTTCATAGACATCAGAGTATCTAGTTCATTACTGTGAAAAATTTTCACGTCTCATGTAGTCATGTGAGAGAAATGATTGTTAGAACAAGGTAGTTTTTATTCATTTATGCAATTTTTTTTTGGGAGTGTATCTAATGTATATATTTGTATCTTATAGAATGGAAGGAATAATAACACCTGTAAAATCTATTGTTAGGGTTTAGTTATAAATTACATAATCAGTTGAGTTTTAACTTTCAAGTTGTGACCCAAAGCTTAGGGAGATTGTCATAATTTGGCATTCATCATTACCAGATCATGTCTCCAAAATATCCAATGTTAATGGATGTGGTAAGATTCAGGCTGGTCTTGAGATGTATGATTTCATAAACTCATGAACAATTGGATCTGCTCTAGAAGCTATAGGTTATGGCTTCAATGATGCCAATTACTAGAAAAAGGAATTGGCAAGTTTGATGTGGTAGCTAAAGAATTGCTTGTTTCTTGTAGAGTATTTCCTCTTATAGATTTTATTATTATTATTTTTTTAATAAATATTTGAGTTATACTATTTTACTTGGAATCTTTATTTCACCTCAAGTATTGGACCTTTGATACTCGGACATGGGTAGGAGTATAGGGCACTTAGACACTTCATTTTAGTTGTCAAGTTTGATGTGGTAGCTAAAGAATTGCTTGTTTCTTGTAGAGTATTTCCTCTAATAGATTTTTTTTTTAAAATAAATATTTGAGTTATGCTACTTTACTTGGAATCTTTATTTCACCTCAAGTATGGGACCTTTGACACTCGGACATGGATAGGAGTATAGGACACTTAGACACTTCATTTTAGTTCTTAAGTTTTTAACAAAATAGCCAAGTCGGAACTTGGACACATGCCTGTGTTGGGCATGGGTTATGGGTACCCAAGTCTTGAGTAAAATATTTATTAGGCCATAAGTTATATTTTGTTTTGGCAAGTAGCTTTTTATTTTTCTTATTTATTTTTTATTATCATAAATTTATTATAATCTATACACTCATTTGTACAGGATTATTAATTGAGTTCTAGATTTTGAAATGGAAACAATGAATTTAAGGTAAGTCTTTCTTTGTTGGAGAGGTTTTTGTAATGATTGGCTGGCTACATATGGGGGAACCACTATATTTACAACAACAACAAAGCCTTAGTCCCAAAATGATTTGGGGACCAATCTATTTAATGGTAAAAAAAAAAAAATAAAAAAAAATAAAAAAAAAAAAAAGGTAACCTTGACAGTGTAAGAAATGCTACTGTGCTGAGCTTAGACAAATGGCAAGCTCAAAAATATGTGATTATTACACTTTTTTGAGGGTTATGGACCTTGATTATCACGAGTAATTAGATATTCAGCTTTGGCCTTTCTTGGTTTTGACTAAACAAAGCGCCGTTGTAGTGAGGTACATAGATTTTCAGCCTGTTCAAGTGCTTTCTAGCAGCATATGAAGCACTTGCACTAGATTTGTGAATCCTCCTAATTTATGTTGCAGGAACAATTATCATAACTCAGACAACTTTGAATTTTGATGATGGCTAAGCGTGTGTTAATTTCAACGAGTTAGGTCATTTTCAGAGTCTACTTTGTTTTCACCTTGTTATTGGAAGTTAATTTGCGCCATGCTAAAATAAAGGTTAAATGCATCGTTGTAGATTAATGATCCTTTGACAATTGGGTGAGTTTTATTAAAATAATATCCCACAAAAGTAATAAAAGGTTGTTAGGTTGAAGTCATTAAAGGAGAGTGACATGATATAGTCAGGGAAAGACGATAATTAGTTTGGGACAACCCTAGTATAGAATTAATGAATTGTATTATGACTTGGATGGAGCTTACAGCTTGTTAATAGGTGTAATGGAAAGTTAGTCCATGACTATATGGTGCTAGAAAAATATTTTCTAGTTTGGAATAAGTTTTGGCTAAATAAGTTTTAACTTTGAAGTACGAGAGTCGAATCATAAGTAAATACAATTTTCAAAAGTGTAATGGTTAAAAAAGAACTAAATTGATAACACACCCTTAGATTTGCTTTAAATGGATTCTTGCATCTTCCTTTTTAACCTTTTTTTTTGTTTTTTTAAATAGCCTTTTTAACTTACTCTTTGTTCTTGACTCCCATATCTTTCTACTGACTGCCTCAAGCCATGGTGTGGCTAGTTGTGGAAAGAAAAGTCATGCTCATTCCTGAAATTTGAGAAATTTATTGTGTTAAATTACTTGAGTTTTAATTTATGCCTGACGCTTGCATTTGTGGCTCTTTTGGCTCTGCTTACCGATCTCAGTGATCTCCTAAGTATAATTTTTGATAAATTGTCTATTATCATATTTTTTTTTTTTTAATGTGACAGTCTATTATCATTAATGAATCGTAATGTTTGCAATTGATAAAATTTGTTCACCTGTAGCTGAGGGCCTGAGAGTGCTACTTACCAGGGCCGCTATGATTCTTAAAGTCTGCAATTGATAAAGCTATATGGCTGATTTTTTTTTTCCCTCTTGCATCATTTATGTCTGAAATGAAATGCCTCTAGTCATGGTTGTTTGGATGGTGTGTTACAGTTATTTCGCTTTTACTAAATGACAGTTCTGGTGCATCTGATACAGGATTTGCTAGAGTTATTGGAGAAGCTTAGAGAAGAACATCGTTATTGCCTCTTTTGTGGATGTCAGGTGTGTGTCTAAATCACTCAGAAGCCTATTCAATATTAATTTTGTTATTTATTCAGTTAGAAAGGCAAACAGTAAGGTGCATAATTTGATAGCTAACCCCTGAAGTTTACCTACCTTAATTTCAGTATGAATCCATGGAAGCTCTCCTCTCCAACTGCCCTGGCCGAAACGAAGATGACCATTGAAGTGATTTTTTGACAGCATTGAGGGGCTAATTGCTGATTATGGGAATTTTCATTCATATCTGCTGTAAGACTGGGCAATTATGGTTGTTGCTGCAAATTCTTGACCCGTTTCTTTATGCTGGTCAACTCATTTTAATCCATTCAGTGCTGCTTTCTTGCAGAAATTTCTGAAGACCCAATTCATTAGATTGGGTTTGCTTAAAATATGGGATTTCATCGTATCAATGTCCTTGCTTATTGGTGAGAGAGTAAACCCACTTGCTGTGGTTTAGGTGGTGAAACAGAAAGCATGTGTGATGGTGATGCGGTTGACATTGTGGTCAGACTGGATTGGGTGCTGGACTGCTGAATTGCAATCCATGTAGGCATATAACCGTCAGATGTTGCCATGGTTGATAATTTGGTAGTGAGCTGGCTATTGATGCATATTCATTGTGTTGCTTGTAAAATAGGGATGATTGAGTTGAGCCTATTAACAGCCTCTCTGCAAGTTTCACGGTAGCTGTGCAGCTGTGCACTAGGGTTTGAATATTGATGATTTTAACGTTGTAAACTGGACAATTCCATTTGCATTTTAGAAAACCGCTTCAATGATGTTAGTGTGATGATGTTAACGTTGTAAATCGACACTTCCAGAGTTACTTATATATTGAAAAAGCTGTGTTGAGAAAATTTCAAGATACGAGTTTTACTACTGTGGTGTGTATCTTCTACGGAATCATTGAAACAGGGGGCAGCTACAGACGGCCGAGAAGGGGGAATCTGTATGACATAATTAGATGTTTAGAACAACTGCTTAGTCACCTCATCCGAAAAGCAAGCGTTAATTTTCAAGTATTTTGCTAGTTTCACAGCAACAAGTGCGTCAAGTTTTCAACTATGTTTCTTTTATGACTAAAAGGCTAAAAGCAAATATGTTTCTAAATAAAATATGAGATAGTCATAAACTAGTAACAAGTATTCCGAAAAACAAGAGTCCAAACAAAATGCTTTGTTTGAGACTAAGGAGAGCTATAGTTATTCTATGATGACAATCGATAGTGCTTATAAAATGGTAGTCAAGAGTAAGGTCCCATACACGTGAAAAGGGAACTAAACAAACTAAAGGAAAGTGATTTTAGCACACCACCAATTGATTTTGGCACACCCCTTGCGAGAAGAGAAAACTGTACTCTCACACAAGGGTATGTCAAAATCATTTTTGGTATGCCAAAATCATTTCCCACACTAAAGCATTATATAAACGGCCCTTTATAGAAGCACTACCTCTGCGGATCAAGTTGCAATAGTGATTAAAGCACTTGCTTTTTAGCATCTGATACCACCATAGGTCACGGAAAAACAGATAACAGATACAGAAGAGAGGGGTAGTGAGCAGACAGTGATTCAGATCAAATAGCAAAACACAACAGTATTTGATCCTTTCAGGGAAACAGAAAATACAAGCAGCGGGACAAGTAATCAGTTCAGTCCCACAACATTTGAGTCAGTGGTGCGGATAACAGTTAAGAGTATCTTCTGTTATGCTACGCGCCTAAGAAAATAAATAACCACTTAAGGATTCGGAAACAGAGAGCAGTCATCATAAAGGGCTCTACAGAAATCACAGCAGCACTTGCTTTTGCTCAGTACAAAGCAAAGAAAAGTACAGTCAAAGTGACCAGTCCACATGGTTTGTGTTGTTTGAGTTGTAAGCCCTAGAATGGTCGACATCCATGTATTGCCGTCCGCCATCTTGGACATGGTCCATCAGAAGAACACCATGAAATTGACCATTATAATGTGGTTGGGAGATCTGGCCAAGTCCCAAATGACCAGATGGCACACCATCTGAACCACAACTGGCATCATTATTGCCTTTATAACCCCATGATGAGCTGCTGTTCGGAAAGTGTGCAACTGTAACACCATGAGCTGCATTACACTGGGAGACGGGAGTTCCATCAACGTTCATCGAGTTACCTAGTGCAGTACCTGATGAACTGTTTCTGGAGCCCCAAGATTGATTTGACAGAAGAGAGAGAGCACAGCTAGAGTCAGATGAGACGCCTGTGATACATTCTCCAGAAGGGAAGGAATAACTGGACTCACTAGCTGAACCATGCAGATACATCTTCGAAGGATGATCCTCAGAGTGGCCTGTAGATGCAACATGCTACAAAATGAGGCAAATTCCAATTCTACAAAATTTATTATGTTTCAGGTTATCTCAAGACAAATCCAATAACTTAACATTATAATTTTTATCCTACATCTTAGTTTTAAAAAAAAAAACAACAAATTTCAATTAATATGAAGTATATGTAAATAGTGCAAAAGTCAAAATGGTTCAAAGTGAGTACTTGTTATCTGCTGAAAGCCTGAAACTCTATAGTGAGAATTATCAAAACAAGGACAATTGAAAAGATCAATCATCCACAAATAAAGAGTTTTAACAGAATTCAAAAGTCATGAAAAATTAGCAGCTTAACTGAAGTAAATAGAAACAATTTTTCCCCTTGAAGTAGCAAGTGAATGATTTAACTTGAAAAATGACAGCATGTTTGGTAAAAAAAAATGCAACAGTAGCAATTTTGTGAGATCATGCAAGGAATGTTTCATTCATGATAAATCATCTACACCGCCCCAACAGAATATTACCCCCCCCCCCCCCACACACACACACCAGGACAGGAGATACATTATCATGGACGTCCACAAGATACATTTCATGCAGAAATTTTGAACTTGTTTCTATCACATTAATTTATAGCCTTATATCAAACTTGAATCTGAACATGAACTTAAAATGATGACATGGTTACCTAATACATAGTACGCTTCGGTACGCAGAACAGGTACAAGGTCACAATACACTAGTTGGGATGATTACAAATTTACAATACACTTGGGGTTTTGTTTAATACAGTAATTGAAATCATAATACAACATGAATAATATGCCCCAAAAATATGAAGGTTTTATTGGTATGAAAGACTTTAATCAGTAGATGATAGAGTACTATTAAATCAATTTATTAGTAGATGACAGCAACAAGAGCATCAGTAGAGATTCGCATATCAGAAGCAGTATTAATTATTTATTTTTATTTTTTTTAACACAACGATATAAAAACTCATGTAACTACTAATTAGTGGGTATAACTGGGTTTTTCTTGCTAGATACAATGTAGTAGGTTCAGTGTACAGATTGCAGGATTACATCACCTGGCCACATAATGGACCTGGACTGACTTCCAGATACCTGCTCAGAGGTTTCTGAACCTGGCCACAGATCCTTTTCAGACTGCCTTGAATACGAAGAGAAGTCCAATAAAAACCCACCATTTTTGCTGGTGTTGTCTGCAATGACATGAATAAAGTTTCTTAGCAAAAAGCCATCTTCACAAGTTATAATATACATGCCTAAAAAGTCCCTAAAGTTACTATGGCTCACCACCAAAAAAGGAAGAAGAGAGACGCCCCAAACGTGATGATAACAAAGATCCAGGTGGTGGTTTTCTTCGACGTTCATTATGACCAGCAAGGCGTCTGCGACAGCTTCGTTTTCCTTGGTCAAATTCAGGAAGCCGATGAAATCTAAGATAAAATGACCAAATAACACAATTTTGTTGTAAGAATGAAGCACCCAAGGTGTAAATTCTCTCAATTTTTAAAATTTCTTAAATATATATGTCAAATTAAGCTTTGAAGTTGATTGGACAACACATAAATTGACAGTGTTACACCACTAGATCACTTTATAAAGCTGCAGTTATTCATGACATGTGACACTAGGTCCAAAGTCACAAAAATTGAACTTTAACCAAAAACTATTTATCAAAAGCGAAATAGAATAGGAATCAACTGATCAATTTTTAGTCTTTTTACTAGAAAACTAGACAATTTTAAAGACTGATAAAAAATAAAACAAAAACTGCTAATGCTCCAATTTATACACAGCTGTACCATTTTATACAGATTGTACTAGCCATTGCATTAAAATCTATGTAATGCAGCAGCCCCTTTTTAATGTTCACTAATGACAAAATGCCGATGTATAACTAACAATGTACAATGAATAGTATACTTTACTAAAACGAAGGCCAACCCCAAGAGAACTGTATACCACAATCACTTGGAACTTAGAATTTTAGACATCTGGTCATTCTCCCCAACAACGACAAAAATTAGGTATTACTACAATTTAGAACTTAGAATACAACATTTAATATTTTCCACCAAAAAACTTTATAACAGTTTCTAGCTACATAGAGAAAGAATTCTTTATTGACAAATGAATTTTGTATTTTCCTACACATGAATCATCTGAAGGTATCTCAATATGTCATAGTCTATATTCTGATGATCAATAACACTGTAACATCTACATCTATATCTAATATCTCGAAAACATAAGGACTCTCTATAATAACATCATTCCTCATAGATTTTAAAAATAAACTTCACCGTAGATGATACAAGGTTTCCCTAAATAAGTAGCAAAGAACTATCAACTATAGTCGACACATATGTTTTCTAAGAAGAAAATACCAACACAAACCTCCAGCACCCTGTACTCGAAGATGTAAAGGAAAGAAGGCCAAGATGAATGAAATGTAAGCCACAGTTAACAAGCAACTTGATTCATGGGCATGGCCATGATTCAACTGCACATGCAATAGCTTTTTAAATAATGAAAGGACAAACATCAAAGTCCTTTTCTGAAAGGCAAAAGCACTTCAAGTTGCTAATCATAACATTTATTGGGTTGTCGGGGAGGGAGGGGTGTTCAGCAATTGGTATATGTTTTCCATTATTCCCCTTACCCTATTGTTTAAAATTGGGACACTAATAGTGGAAGGAGCCAAGAATCTGAAACTGTACCATGACAAATAAGTGTTATAAAGCCAAAGCCCAAAGGTAACTCTGACTGTAGTATGAACTCTTAAACAGCAAATGCTTTGAACATGTTATTCTTTCTGTCTTCTTCAAAGCCAAAAGCGACAAACAGAACATGACCTCCAGATACTCGGCCTCTTTAGCCTTGTCTAACAATTATTTTTCACTGTAAGCGAAACTTAAAATTCTAATTCTTATCTCTGAAAATGTCCAACCTACACAAGGATCGATCACAAGTAACGACCAATGCCTGATCTAGTGACTTCTCTCATCCTTCAAGATAAGTAATCTCTCACAACCATTCTTGTTCAACCAACTTACCAAGATTACACTTAAATAATGTCCAAGTAATACAACACAATGTCAATTGCTATATTCTTTTCTTTTCACTCCAAATCTCCTAGATGCAACTACCAACACCCTAATAATGTAATGTTATGCTATATTCTTTTCATTCCAAATCTCCTAAATGCAACTATCAACATCCTAATAATGTAATGTCATAAATTATAAGGTATTCTTTAAGCACAAACTATCATTACCTAACCCCAGAAGAATGAAAAATATAAAAATAAATAATTAGACCTAACACCAATACCACATAATAAATTTTTTTAATTTTAAGAAGAAGAAAAAAATACACTTCTCATCCTCAAATCACAATAATCAAATCTGCTTTCCTTATTAATTACTCAATAAACCATCAGTCCCCACTTAATCCAACAAAAATAAATTACTAATATCAATATATTAATTAAAAATCTTCAGACTTCAGAGACTTGGCCACATTAAATGATTGATAAATAACAAATTTTATGATCACAGAAAAGGACAGGTATAATTAATTAGACCAAGCAAAATCAGAAACAAACTCTAAAATTAATCAAAATAAAACACAGCCCATGATTAACAACAAGATAAACATCAAAAAATATATATAAAACTAAAATAAAAAATCAAAGAAATTGTCAAAAAAATTGATAAAAATTTCCAAGAGAGAGAAATTAATGAAAAAAAAACCTGCTACACTGCTGGCAAAAACGCTGCTCAATACCAGCAACAATAACAATAGGTGATTTAGAGTGCATTCCACAAACTTTATGCCTTGAATAATAAGTCTTTGCATCACTAAGATCTGTATTACACCCTTCTACTTGACACCGTGGCGGCTGCCCGCTTTGCAACACCGCCTTTCCTCCCTTTTTCACCGGCCCACCGCCGCCACCGACGGCGCCGGAAGACTTGCCGGAACCGCCGCCGCCGCCGCCGCTACCCACATCCTCAAAGTAGATTTTCTGACCAAATTTAAGTCCGTTGATTGAATCAGACAACCCAGAAGAGACTGTTGAAGACCCTTCAACGGTCATGTAGTTGGAACCCATGAGAGTGAGTGAGAGTATGGTTGTTTATGCCCAATTCTTCATGATTTTGAGGAGAGAGAAAGTGGGTATATTTTTTAGAGAGAGAAAATGGGATGAATGAATGAATGAATGAATGAATTTTTTTTACTGGGTTTTTGGGGGATTTTAAAAAGAGTGGTGTTGGTTTCTTTTTAGTGGGGAATTGGAAAGATAGCAGACAAGAGCGACTTGTTATGGGCCATCAAGCACTGTCAAACGGTTTGACAGTTCGGGTTTGGTTCGGTTTGAAATCGGTTCGGTATTAAATCGGGTCGGTATTAAATCGGTTTAAGTGTCTCGCGGGTCGGTTTCAGTTCGGTTTAAATATTTATCGGTTCGATTCGGTTTCGGTTTAATCTTGATCGGTTTTAATTCGGTTCGGGTTGTAAACAGTCCGGGTAGTAAACGGTTCGATGCAAACGGGTTGCGGTTTGTTAATGGTTCGGTGTAAACAGTTTTTATTCCGGTTCAAACAGTTTCGGGTTGGAAGCGGTTTCGGGTTGGAAACAGTTCGGTTCTTTTTTGGTTCGGTTTATAACTGGTTCGGTTTTTTTCGGTTCAGTTTATAACTGATCCGGTTCTTTTTTGGTTCAATTTATAACTAGTTCGGTTCTTCTGCGGTTTAACGTTATTCGGATCGGTTCCATTCCGAGTTTACTAAATTACGCTTCGGGTCGGTTTTCGGTTTCAAAAAATCAATTGTTTATCGAGTCCTTTGGATTTGGGCAGTTAAATGGTTTTGGTTTGAAATTTGATAGTATTTGCTGGTTAACAAGTTTTATATAAAGTAAAGACTTCATCATTTCATATTTAGGCATCATATTATAAACAAATTCACATTGATTTTATAAATATATATCATCTTCTGTTTCAAGTTTAGTCATATTGATCTTACTAGTGTATTACGAAGTAGATTATAAAAGTTAGTGAATTAATGTATTATTGTTTTACAACTAGGTTGTTATATGTTTCTTATTTAATCATTTAAATACTAGTGTCATAGTCATGATTTAATGAGTTCTTATTAAATGGAAATTTGCAATTTGGTAATTCGATACTTGATTAATCAACAAGACTGATAATTATGGCTCGTTTATCTTTATATATTTTCATGAAATTATGAAGAAATTACAAAGTAGTTTGATTTGTGTAATGAAAGAAAACATTAATGATTTATTAACAAGGTAATATTGATTAGTTCCATCGATCGTATGTACACATTAACGCATAGCATCTAACCATCTCATAGTTAAATACTTCGTATGTATTAGTACAAAGTTATAAATTAGTGAACATTATTTTGATTGGATCAATAACTTGAGCTGTTGTTTTAAATTAAATTAGGATCATTGTTCGTGTAGTTTAAGTATAATGATCTACACCATCTCTAACTATTATTTTAATATTCCATCCGTCTCTTTATTTTGTCCCTTTGTCATTTTTGGGGTCAAACTTTGAAAATATTGACCATAAATTACCACTAATCTATAAAACAGTAAAACTTAATTTTGTCACGAGACTCATGAGTCATGACTCATGACTTCATGAGTGATCTTTTTAAATTTGTATCATTATATATTTTATTAATATAACGTTTTTATAATTTTTACTTGTATGAAAATAAAGATATACTACGTAGATGTTTTAATACGCGTCTTGGAGACTGATCCCGATCAAATGAATACACAACACACAAAACATCATCTAATCAGTCTCAACCATAGATCAAAAACAATCTACGGTTAATTTTTTTCTCCCACAACACACACGGATCACCACTCTCAACCATAGATTAAAAACAATCTACGGTTAGCTTTTTTTCCCCACAACACACACGGATCACCATTCTCAACCATAGATTAAAAAATCAATGGTTAGATTTACATCTCAACCATTTTGATACCCTAATTCCACTTTCACTTTCACGCCTCCTAGTTCTTTCTCTCTCTCATCTCCTCTCAGATCTCACTCATTCATTCACGGCGCCTCTTCGTTTGTCGTCTCTCTCATTCATTTTCAATTCTCCCAAATTCATTCACGGCGCCTTTCGTTCGTTGTTGCTGCTCATCGGTGTTGTTGCTGCTCTAATCCTCGCTTATCAGTGTTGTTGCTGCTCTAAACCTCTCTTTTTTTGTCCAGGTATGATATCTCTCTTCCTCGTACTTCTTGCAACTGATTTAATCTGATTTATGAAGTAGAAGAATTAAAGTTGTAGTTGATTTAATGAGTATATAATTGTATAATTGTAATTTAGTGGTTTACTGTATAACTCTTGATTAGGGGATTTTTATCCTCCAATCACCGACTGACAAGTGGACCAACCAGGTTCCGCCACGTGTCCTTCACGTAGGCCAATAGGAGCTTGCCACGTGTCAATCACAGATTCGTCCTCTGCGGACCAATTGAGACACGCCACGTGTCCACCCATGCCAAATGGGAAAACCGGCCACCAAGGCCCAATCCTGTTTAGAGGCCCGGTCAGCCCTAGGTTTACCCTAAACCTAGAGACTGGCACGCTTCTCAAGACTATAAATACTCCTCTTAATCCTCATTAAGGAAAAAAGAACTCGAATAACACACGGATTATACATTAAACACTCTCACCTAGAGAGGTTAAACCACTTTAATTTCCGTATCAATTACTCCTTAATCAGGTACTAACTTGACCGTTGGAGGCGGAGCTCTCAGGAGTCTCCGTTATTTTGCAGGTACAGGCGTCCGGTTCCAGTCTCGGTGTTGTAACTCTCCCGCAGGACATCAGAAAACCCCGAAACATTTGGCGCCGTCTGTGGGGAGAGTACTTCTGAGATGGCATCCAAGTCTGTACCGACTCCTGAAGAGAGGCGTCCCCTGAACGACCCTCAAGTTCAGTCGGACCATGACACTGAAAGTGAATTTGAAGTGGAAACTCATACAGCTCCAGACGGGACCCTAAGGGCCCGACGTACCCGTCATACCGAAAGGAGGGAACGGGAGCATCTTCAAACAGGAAGCGAGCCAGCAGGCGCACCGCCTGCTCGGCAACAGCCGACTGATGGGTCTGCTCCCATCACAAGGAACGAACTCATGACCTTCATGAGGGACTTCAAGGGAGAGATTCAAGAATTGATCAACAAAAAGCCGCCTGCGTCAGTCAAAGAGCAGTCGGCCAAAAAACCTTCCACTTCACTGAAGAGGAAGCCAGTTCAAGGGCGAGAGGCGACTCCTCATCCTAAATCCAAAAAGCGGGAGCCAATTGCTCTTGATTTCACAAAATTCCGTTATCCTACGGGAAATAGGAAACCTGTTCGTCACATTCAGGCGGACGGGTCGAAGAAAACATACGCAGACGCTCGTCTGCTGTTAGAACAGAAGAAGAGTGACCGACTGTCAGAGTCGGCCTCTACTTCAAATTTTCAAGAAAGTTTACAAAATACCTCGATGAGGCATACCCAGTCGTATCATGAGAGTCAGTCAGGCGGCACCTCCCGTCAGTCAGGCTTTCATAGCGACCAGGCGGTACCAAACCTACCGTTTGTACCGCAACAACAGTATTTTATGCAGCCACCTCCATTTGGTGGACCTACAGCAAAAAACGTCCAACCTATGGACTGGCAGCTACGGTTGCTTAGACTTGGTGAACAGCCGTCGGCCTTCTCCAAGGAAATTACTGAAGCCGCTCAGCCGGCCAAAGTAAAAAATGTACTAGTAGGTTCCTATGACGGCACTACTAACCCAGAAGACCATCTGATGGCATTCACCAACCTGATGTACCTTCAAGGGTTGGATGATTCCACTTGGTGCAGGTGTTTCCCAGCGACTCTCAAGGGAATCGCACAGCAATGGTTCGGCAACCTGCCGACTGGTTGTGTAAACAGCTTCAGGACGCTTGCTTACTTATTTGCCTCCAACTTCGCCATGAACATCCCTGCAAAGAAAACGACTCTTGATTTGGGAACAATTCAGCAGGGCGAGAAGGAGGGGCTTCGTTCTTACATCAGGCGGTTCAACCTGATGAGAATACAGATTCAAGGGTTACCGGATGAGGTAGCTTATACTGACTTTTTTAGAGGTCTCAAAGACGGGTCTACCTTCAAATTTGATTTGGTTCGAAAAAGGGTGGCGACTCTTCAAGAGGCCTTGATTGAAGCAGAAGCTTATATACAGGCGACTGATCTGTGTACGATAAAACAGTCGGACGGGAAAAGGTTCGACAAAAGAGAAGGACGACAGAAACAGTCGTCTACCAAAGAGGAGAAAAGAAAAGAGGTCTGGGCGGCCGATTCCTCTAAACAGCCGGCCCAGAAGAAGAAAAAAGAATTCAAACCATACTCCCCAAAGTATGTGTTTAACAAGGATAACCAGTTTATCCTAAAAGAAATAAAGGGTCGGTTCTCAATTGAGAAGCCGGTCCCCATGAAGGGTTCTGCAAACAACCGGAACCAAGACAAAATCTGTGCTTATCATGATGACGTTGGTCATCACACCAATGACTGCATCAGTCTCATGCGGTACCTAGACCGCTTGGCTGAGCAAGGTGATCTTGACACTTATGTCAAGAAATCTACGGGGAACACTTCCTCAAAAAAGCAGTCGGCAAAAAAAGAATCAACAGGCCGACAGTTCCGATACAGATGATGCAGTCGTCTACACCATTGCAGGCGGCTTCTCAGGAGGCGGCCCCACTATTAGGGGCAACAAAGATAATATAAGGCGGTTAGATGTAAATTCCGTTCACCAAGAACGGCCGTCCAAATATACATTTCCTGAGATTGTCATCACTGAAGAGGATCTAGGAGGGGTAAGGGGGCCGCATGACGACCCTCTCGTTATTGAATGTAAAGTGGCCAACCAGAGAGTTGGTCGAATCCTCATAGATACCGGGAGCTCCTCAGATCTCATCAGCAGCAAATGTCTGTCAAAACTGAAACATCAGACGGACTGCATACATCCGGCCCCCCACCCTTTAATAGGGTTTGGAGGAGGAGTCGTCCACCCACTGGGACGAGTAGATTTACCCATTCGCCTGGGCGAAAAAGGGGAAGGACGACACATGGTAGTCCGGTTCCTAGTAGTAGAGGAACTCTCGGCTTACAACATGATTCTGGGTCGACCAACCCTGAATAATTCCAAGGCTGTTATAATCCCGTCTCTTATGCTGCTTAAGTTTGAAAGGGATAATGGAACAGTCGGCTCCCTAAGGGGAGATCAGAGGATGGCCCGAGAGTGCTATCTCTCGGATGTCAAGCCCACTGTTATGGCCACTGGGTCAAGTGGAGAAAAAACAGACCTTGACAATGTCAAGGAGAGTGCGCCTGTTCAAGAAACAGGCGACAAAAAGAGAAAGGCGTCACAGACAGAGTCCGCAAGAAAAGCAAGAAAATAGCAGTCATTGGCAGAGGAGCGGCCGGATGAGTTCCGCCCTCAGCCGGCTGGTGAGCATGCGGACCTGATCTTAGACGATTCACGTCCTGACCGAACAGTCAAAGTTGGGACGACTGCTCTGAGAAACCTTGGTGACGACTTTCACAACTTATTGAAAGAATACAAGGACATCTTTGCATTTGAAGTCCATGAAATGCCAGGCATTAGTCCTGATCTGGCAGTACATAAACTCGCTGTGGATCCGGAAAAGAAGCCGGTACGGCAAAAGAAGCGGAACCATGGCGAAGAAAGAAGTCAGGCGGCAGCCGCCGAAGTTAAAAAATTACTTGACGCAGGGTTCATTCGGCAATGTTACTTCCCAGACTGGGTTGCAAATGTGGTGCTTGTTAAAAAGCCGAATGGTACCTGGCGAATGTGTGTCGACTACACAGACTTGAATAAGGCGTGCCCCAAAGACAGTTACCCTCTGCCTAAAATTGATAGCCTGGTCGACTCAACAGCCGGCCACGCTTTGATGAGCTTTATGGACGCCTACTCTGGTTTCCATCAAATTCCTTTGTGGAAGAAAGATCAGGAGAAGACGGCCTTCGTCACTGATCAGGGGTTATACTGTTACACTGTCATGCCGTTTGGTCTTAAGAATGCCCCGGCTACCTTCCAACGAATGATAAACACAGTGTTCTTTGATCAAATTGGGAGAAATGTCGAGGCATATATTGATGATATGATTGTCAAGACTAAACTTCAGAAAGATCATCTGACGGATCTCCGAGAAACTTTCGCCACACTCAGGCGGCACCATGTCATGCTCAATCCCAAGAAATGTGTATTTGGAGTTGAGTCTGGGAAATTTCTCGGATTCCTTATCAATCAGAGAGGAATAGAGGCGAACCCTGAGAAGGTGCAGGCGGTCATCGACATGCAGTCGCCACGTACCGTCCGAGAGGTTCAGAAATTAACAGGTTGTCTGGCGGCCTTGGGGAGATTCCTAAGCCGATCAGGCGACAAATGCCTATACTTTTTCCAGGCAATTAAGAAAAAGGCAAGGTTTGAATGGGGGCCGGATGCTGAGGCCGCCTTCAGGAAATTGAAAGTTCACTTGCATTCCTTGCCGAGGCTGGTCAGCCCTTTGCCCAAAGAGGTACTTTACATGTATTTGGCCGTCTCTGATCATGCGTTAAGCGCTGTGCTCCTTGCTGAAAGGGACGGCTGTCAGCTCCCGGTCTACTTTGTCAGTCACGTACTGAAAAATGCCGAGTTGAGGTATCCCCTAGTGGAGAAATTTGGTCTTGCACTCTTCATGGCTGTTAAAAAATTGAAGCCCTACTTTTTGGCACATGCAGTCGTCGTGTATACCGACCAACCCATCAAGCGGCCCCTTACCGTCATGGAGTCGTCAGGACGAATGATCAAATGGGCCATAGAAATTCAGAGCCTCGAAGTTACTTTCGAGCCTAGAAAAGCAGTGAAGGGGCAAGCCTTTGCTGACTTTATTGTAGAGATGACTCGTCCTCCTGACTCTCAAGTTCCAGACCAAGTCTGGAAGGTATATGTGGACGGAAGCTCTACTTCAAATGGTTGTGGAGCAGGCGTCGTATGTCAATCTCCAGAGGGCGACAGGTTCGAGTATGCTCTACGCTTCAGTTTTCAGGCTTCAAACAATGAGGCAGAATATGAAGCTTTACTAGCCGGGATCCGCATGTGCAAGGCGGCAGGGGCAAGAAAAATAGACGCCTATTCTGATTCACAATTGATAGTGAGTCAGTACAATGGCGAATACGAAGCAACTCATCCGGCCATGATCAAGTATTTACAGGCGGTCCGACAAGCAGTCGGCTCCCTTGAGGATTTCCATCTGATCCAAGTGCCGAGATCAGAAAACAACCAGGCAGATGCACTGTCAAAATTAGCATCATCCGCTTCCTCCGATACTCCCCGTACTGTTTTTTGGGAAGTAATGGAGAAGAGAAGCATCGAGGAAAACTCTATTGGAATCTTAGACAGAAGCTCAACCTGGATGGATTCAATCAGGGCATATCTGACAAACGGTACACTACCGGATGATCCTCAACGGGCGGCAGCACTGAAAAGACGAGCCACCAATTTTGAAATTATAAAGGGAGAACTTCACAAAAGGGGGTACCTACAACCCTTCTTAAAGTGTGTTACTCCTGAAAAGGGACGAGAGATACTAGACGATCTCCACTCTGGTTACTGTGCTTCACATATAGGTGGAAGGACGCTTGCTCAACGGGCAAGGCGCCAGGGCTACTTCTGGCCTACCTTAGAAGCGGATGCAATGGAGATGGTGAAAAAATGTGACAAGTGCCAAAGGTTTGGCAAATTAATTCACCGTCCGGCTACTGACCTCACTACCATTCATAGCCCACTACCGTTTGCTAAGTGGGGCATGGACATTCTGGGTCCATATACGCCTGCTACAGGCGGCAGAAGGTATATACTTGTTGCCGTTGACTACTTCACTAAATGGGTAGAGGCGGAGGCTGTAAAGGGAATAAAGACGAAAGATGTAATTTCATTCATTTGGAAAAACGTCATCACTCGGTTTGGGGTTCCCATGTCTATGGTTTTTGATAATGGTCCCCAATTTGAGACGCCTGTTCTCAAAAGCTGGTTGGGTGACCAAGGAATTGCAAACTACTTTGCATCTGTCGGCCGTCCACAAGCAAACGGCCAGGTAGAAGCCTTTAATAAAATCATCTCAGACGGTCTCAAGAAAAAGATTGAACGAGCAGGCGGCCTATGGGCGGATGAACTACCACATGTTCTCTGGGCCATTAGGACGACTGAAAAAGGGGCGACTGGAGAAACTCCATTCCTCCTAACTTATGGTGCGGAAGCTGTCCTTCCAATAGAACACTACGAACCGACTCTTCGAGTAATGCTATATGACGAAGAGGCAAACTGGGAAGCCATGCGCCTGGCTTTAGACTCACTTCCTGAAAAGAGGGGCAATGCTGTTTTGCGCCACGAGATCTATCGCCTGAGAATGACTAGATCATACAACAAAAAAGTACGCAGGCGTCCACTCAAAGTAGGGGACTTTGTACTTAGAAAAATGGAAGCAGTTGGTAGGGCTAATGAGTTTGGCAAACTAACTCCCAACTGGGAAGGACCCTACCGAATCTATGAGGAAGTCAGGGACGGTACCTACCGTCTGGAAACACCAGACGGACAACCGTTGCCTCGAACTTGGAATGTAGATAATCTTAAGAAATATTTCTTTTGAATGATGTAAAATAAAGAGCTACTTAATAAAAGTTTGCACTTACTATTCAATTTTGTACTACGAGGGGCATGCCGTCTGTACCTTTACAGTCGGCTACTCTCCATTGAGTATTTCACTCACAATAGGGGCATGTCGTCTGGGCATATAGTCGGCTACTCTCCATAAGAAGATGGCCGACTAGTTCCAAACACATAGCCACCCCCCTAATACTTAGCTAAAAAGATTAGGGCCTGGCCGACCCTGTGCCTAACAGGCGGCTACGCACCTTTTACTTAGCACCTACGTTCACCAAGAACTTACCAAGGCCACAGGACGAATGACCTGATCAACTTACAAAACTAATACGACCTGTCCCAAAATCATAGCAGGCGTCCGACGGCATCCCTCCGGATGAAATTCGTCGCAGAGAGCAGCTCCCTTTTGGGTGGAACATTGTTCTATAAACTAATTACACGGCACCTATACGACTGTCCCCAAGGGCAACCACGTAGCCGTTTTCGAGACAAGGATAACTCTGTCACTAACCAAACCAGTGGCAGCAGTTGACATCTGAGTCAGATGACCGCCTGTATTACTTGGGATAAATGCAGGGGGTACCTATTGAGTTAATAGCCAACAAACATTGGCGAATCAAGGGGTCTAGCCGGCCTACGCCGCCTGGTACCTCTACTTCTCAAACAAAAGTGGCGGCGACTGAGTAACTCCAACGTTAACTCATAGTCACTCCTTCAAACTTAACATTGGCAAACCAAGAGGATCTAGATTGTGACGCCTGGTACCTCTACCACTCAATCTAGATTGTGACGAAGACTAAGTAACTCTTATGTTAACTTAATAGTCACTCAAACTTAGTATGGAGCCTAAAAGGTATGAGTCGTCCGCCTATTTTTAACAAACAGGGGCTCTCAACCACTACTCTTGCTAGGTTAACAAATTACGAGTTAAAAGCCAACGTTGGCAATAAAGGGAAACAACCGGTACCCGCCGCTTGTTATCCTACTCAATTCCTTGGCGACTAAGTAATACTATTTACTTGGTTGGACCGATTGAATAAATGGCCGACTGATCGCCCAGCTTGGAAACAGACAACCAGTCGTCCAGGGGCATAGGCGGACCATCCGTACCTGTCTACAATCGGCCATGCAAAACAGTCGATATAGAGTACAATGCAATATCAAATATTCAACACTTAGACAAATTTCAAGCAAAAAATGATTTCATTCATGAAGATAAAAATATTCAGAACCCCAGCCCCCTGGCCGGGTAAATACAATCAAACGGCACGCAGGCCGTGGAAAGAATACAAAAAGCTTAAGGGGGCAGTTCAGTATTAGCAGTTGCCGCCTGGTCAGCACTTTTCTTGCTGGACTCGGCTTCAGCTGCATCCTTTTTTGATGCCTTACCCCCAAGTGGCACAAGCGCCACAACCGGCTCTTCCTCCTCCAACGTATCTCCCAACGCCTCTTCTTCAGCAGCCGCCAGGATCTCTTGATTATATGTTTCCGAACACTGGCGGTACGTTCTTTCCCATGAGGCAAAGTCGGCACTGGGGAACAGGCGGCCCCAGGTCATGCGCTGGATCTGGGAAGAGTCTTCAACCATCTCTCGGACGAGCTCTCTTTTCTCTTGCTCGGCCTTCTCCAAGAGCTCTCTCTTCTCTTGCTCGGCCTTCTCCGAGAGCTCCTTGGTTAGACTCTTCTCCTGGTTCACCAGGCGTTCTTTTACGTTAGCCAAGGATTTTTCCATGGCATCGTATGAGAGTATCTTTTGGCGGAGAGGTTTAAGCTCGGCCTTGAGGTTGGAGACGGTCCCCTCCAGCTCGCTGTTCCGCTTCTGGGCCGCCTCTAATTGAGCCCGGATAGCGGCGGTTGCCTGCGCCTGATAATAAAGAATATCAATTGTCAGAACTTCATTTTGGGCAATTTGAAACATTGCCTTATCACAGTTAGAGGCGGCCATAGCTTTTGCAGCCTTTACCTCTTTGTTTTTCCGATCAAGCGGCTTGCGAAGGCCGTTCACTCGGAGCAGAGCCTAAGTAAAAAGGGAACAGACGTCAGTTTCCAAACAAGATAACAGGCGTCCTGGAACTCAAATACAAAAAATGCTAAGTATACCTCAGCAAGGACCCCTGCAATCCCATCAAGGTCAAGGGTGCCGACACCCCTGACCGCCTCCCTTTCAGATGGAGGAACTGCTTTGATCATGGACTTGGCTACCTCTACCAAGTCAGGTTCCTGAGGGCCGGCTGCATCAAGCGTAAAAAAGCAAGTTAGACCTAGTCAAGAAGAAAGCAAGTGAGTTTTTACAAGTAATTGTCCATACTTCTAGGCGGCCCCGCCGGAGTTTTAGAAGAAGTGGCCGGCTGCTTTTCAGCCGCCACTGTTTTCCTGGAAGACCCAGGAGAGCTTGCAACAGTCGTCCTCCGGGCCTTGGGGTCCGGCTGTTGCGAGGAAGAAGCTCTTGGAGTGCCCGACTAAAAAAAAAAAAAAAAAAAAAAAAAGTTAGAATATGCATAAGCCAACTCCTAAAAGAGGAAGAGTTTCGAGGCCTACCAAGGGTGCCCCCTTGTTGGGGGAGTCGGTACAAGACTGTTGCATGAGAGAGGCCCGCAACATGGCCGTCGCAGTCTTGGATGCTGTTATTTTGCTCATGGCGTCAGCTGCAAAAAATAAACAGCAAAGTTAGTAAAAATCTCAAGTAAACAAGGCGTGAAAAAACAAAGTATTTGACAGGCCGGCTACCTCTAGAGCACCGACTGCTGAGGCCGCAGGCGGCCAAAAAGTACTCATCATAGAGCCATTTGAAGCTCGGGACGCAGTTTAGGGGTACTTGCTCTCGTACCCCTGAAGTAGAGTTCACCCTAGTCTCTACTTTGAAGAGTCCTTTGTCTAGGATCTCTCTTTTAGCCTTTGGGGGAACAGGCGGCATGCTGCGGCCGCCTGCGAGAAGAGGCGGATCCCTATTCCACTTGTTAAAACGTTGGTTCAGCTCCGTGTCTGAACCCTCAATGATAAGGAAGGTGTTCCGCCAATCCTTCCATTTGTTCGCTTTACCTCTCGTCATGAGGTAACCCCTATGGCTTGTCAATTGATACCAGCCGGTACCTCCCGACTTAGGGGTCCGGCTGAGATAGTTCATATGGGCGAAAGCCTCAAAGTTTGGCTCCACCCCGTACAATTCGCACCCGGCCACATAGCCGAGTACGTTTACCCAAGAGTTGGGGGCTAACTGCCATAACCCCAAATCATACCCATCTAAAATCCGCTGAACAGCCGGATGTAATGGGAAGCGCAGTCCAGCTTTGATGGCCGCCTCATAGCAGCCAAAGCAGCCGTTATCATAGCTGGTACCAGCCGGCCAGACGACAGTGTCTTCTGGATCCGGCACGAACAGTAAAAATCCGGGGCCCATTCTGTGGTTAGCTATAAAGCTCTCCACTTTGTCTTTCATGGCCGCGATCCGGCCCCGGGGTACCGTGCAGTAGTAGGGGGTATTTTCCGCTCTGTAAGAGGCGGACGGCTCCGCCCAATTGCTCCCCTTCTCAACTGCATGAGAAAGCCTCGCCTCTTGTAGGCGGCTGTTTCTTTCTTCTGAGCCTGGAGAACTGTGGCCAGAAGAGCTGGACTCGGACTCGTCCTCTGACGAGTCCGAAGAGGACGACTCCTCCCCTCTCCCAGAGGGGACCGCCTCCTCTCCCTTAGAAGGAGCAGGAGGAAAGTTAGACATATCAACGGTAAGATGGGAAGGGACCACCTTGCCCCCTCTCTCAGAACTGTCGGCTTGGCAGCCGCCTTGTTTCAATTCTACATCTGGCGCCTGGTCAGATGTTTCACTAAGGAGCACCCTTTGGGAGGAGCCGTCTGAGTTTGATATCATAGCAGTCTTTTTTGTTCTGGCCATCACGTTCTGCATAGACACAGATACAGTCGGACTTTGTATAAAGGGCAAGGATGGGTCCAGAAAAGGGCAGGCGGCACTCCTAGTCCTAGATTCAGCCGTCCCCGGTGACCGGCTGATCACTAACTTAGGTCGTGTCGTGTGCTTCCGTGGTGCCATTTCAAAAAATAAAAAGAAAATTTAAAGAGTAAGAGAACTGAGTTACCTGAACGAGTGACGGTTGATGAAGTTCTGGAAATCCGGGTCAGTCGGCTTGTCAGAACAGGCGGTAGGCAGAAAAGGTCCGAAATGTCAGAGCAAGTTCAGGGGTCCGAATGTTCTCGCGAAGTTCTCAAATGTGAAAATGACCGAACTCAGCACTTCCTTATATAGGCAAAGTGAGAAGGCGAAGGGTCGCTTCCAAATTCAAAATTTGGGCGGGAAAATCTCTCGGCCGTTTGCAAGGTGACACCTGTAGCAGGCCGTCGCCTGTCACCGTGCGACACCTGTCACAGGCGACACATGACCAGTCACGTGCCACCTGTGAGGGGCAAATGATTAGGGGATTTTTATCCTCCAATCACCGACTGACAAGTGGACCAACCAGGTTCCGCCACGTGTCCTTCACGTAGGCCAATAGGAGCTTGCCACGTGTCAATCACAGATTCGTCCTCTGCGGACCAATTGAGACACGCCACGTGTCCACCCATGCCAAATGGGAAAACCGGCCACCAAGGCCCAATCCTGTTTAGAGGCCCGGTCAGCCCTAGGTTTACCCTAAACCTAGAGACTGGCACGCTTCTCAAGACTATAAATACTCCTCTTAATCCTCATTAAGGAAAAAAGAACTCGAATAACACACGGATTATACATTAAACACTCTCACCTAGAGAGGTTAAACCACTTTAATTTCCGTATCAATTACTCCTTAATCAGGTACTAACTTGACCGTTGGAGGCGGAGCTCTCAGGAGTCTCCGTTATTTTGCAGGTACAGGCGTCCGGTTCCAGTCTCGGTGTTGTAACTCTCCCGCAGGACATCAGAAAACCCCGAAACAACTCTGATTAGTGGTCTATCTTAAGTTAGTTAGTATTTGACGGTTGTATTTCTTGACTGCTTTGCATTATTGTTTGCATATCAATCAAAATGAATCAAGATTAAAGAATTGAACAGGAAAAGAGTGAAAGACCAATAATCAAATTTGACATTAAAATTTAGGTTTTCTAAGCTACCACACTATATAACATAGTTGTCCACTACGTTTTGCATTATTATAGTTATAATTCCCCTTAATGAGTATATAATTGTATAATTGTAAGTTAGTGGTAATAGTATATAATATGAGTTCATCTTATTTAATTTTCTAGTAGTTAAAAATTAATGGGTTGCTACTGAAATTTGATTATATGAGTTTATTAGCGTTTATAGAAAAATAATATGGGATTAATGACTTTTCACTCTCTATTCTATTTGTTGGTTTCACTATTAAGTGTACATCTCAATGTAATGGGTTTTCGACTCTTAACTAGAGTGTAAAAAGTACCTAAATGTGTTAGCATTGATAGGGACAATTATTTGTTATAAGGCTGAAATGTGTTGTTTTGATCCTGTTTTTTCAGCAATGGATCAAGGGTATGAAAATTATGATGAGGACAGACAAGATTATTTAGAAACTTCAGATTCTCAAAACACTATTCAGAATCAAGATTCTTCTCAACAACAAGTCACTACCACTAGTGGTAGTAAGCGTGGACGAACATCAGATGTGTGGAGGCATTACACCTTTTTTGATAAGATTGTTGGTCTTGCTCCGATAAGATATGCGCGATGCAATGTTTGCGGTAATGAATATAAAGCACCAGGTAAGGCTGGTACTTCCACTTGTAAAGCTCATACTAAGGCATGCATGGGTAAAAATATACATCATCCTGCAAATCTTGAAAGTGTTGTTGATCCTACGTTTAATCAAACTCGTCATTTACAATTGCTTGCTAGAGCTATAATTTTGCATTCCTATCCTTTAAATATTGTGGAGCATCATGGCCTTAGGGAAGTTTTTACGAATCTGAATCCTAATGTGAAGCATGTGTGTAGAAACACTATGTTGAAATATTGTATTGCTGAGCATGATAAGTTTAAGTCCTTGTTGTTGCAATCTTTTTCTGGAATTGAAGGTAGAGTTAGCTTCACTTGTGACTTGTGGACAACATGCACTAATCGAGGTTATCTCACTTTAACTGCACATTATGTTGATAAAAATTGGTGTCTAAGGTCTAAAATTCTGAATTTTAGATATTGTGGTCCTCCTCATACTGGTGTTGAGATAGAAAAATTTGTGTTTAAACTTATTGGGGAGTGGAACCTTCAGGGTAAAGCTTTTGCAATTACTGTTGATAATGCTCGATCTATGGATGTTATGGTTAAACTTTTGAAGAAAGATTTAATGTTGACTTCTCCTCTTCCTTGTAATGGTAAATTTTTTCATATTCGATGTTCAGCTCATGTCTTGAACATTATTGTTCAAAGAGGTTTGAAAGAAGTTGATAGTAGTGTTCAAAAATTGCGTGAGGTTTGTAAATATATTGATTCTTCGGACTCTAGACTTACTCAATTTGAGCATGCTCTTTCTGAGGTTAACTGTCTATTTAACGGTAAGTTACGTCTTGATGTTGTGACTCGTTGGAATGCCACCTATACGATGCTCCGAAAAGCTTTAGAAGCAAAGGAAGCCTTGAAAGTGGTTATCGATAAGTATATGGGTTATGAATTCAAACTTTCGGATGATGAATGGGATACCCTTGCAAAAATATGTCATTTCCTAAAGCCATTTTATGAAATCACTATGTTATTTTCTGGTTCTGAATATCCTACCGCAAATTTGTATTTTGCTAGTGTTTTGAAAATTGAGCACACAATAACTAAAGCCCATATAGACCCTAAACTTGCACCCATGGCAAAAGTTATGCTTGAAAAGTTTGAGGGCTATTGGGATGACTATAGTTTGATCCTTTCAATAGCTATTGTTCTTGATCCTCGCTATAAGCTTTTTCGATTGACGAATATGTTGAAAGTGCTTTATGTTGAGGAGGCATGTGTTGAAAAGGCGAAGGTGATTAAAGATGCTCTTTTGGAGTTGTATAACTTTTATTCTTCTATGTGTTCCGGTTTTAAGTCAAGTACAATTGTTCCCCCCTCCATCCTTATTGGGGTCGATAAATCAAATAGTCTCTTGGATGATGATGATATATTCAAGGTAATCATTTTCTGTTTATTGTGGTTTACTAAAATAATGATTATATGTCTTAATTTTTATTATTTAATAAAAGCATATTTTTTGCACTTTTCTAGGATGTTGATGTTGATGATAGCCTAAATCGACCATCGATGGAGATTGATAATTATTTGAATACTCCTCGTCAACCATCAATTGAAGGGCAGAATTATGATGTTCTCAAGTATTGGGAATCTCAAATTAATGTGTACCCCATATTAGCTATTATGGCTAGGGATGTTTTGGCCATTCCTATTACATCGGTAGCCTCTGAGTCTTCTTTTAGCATGGGTGGTCGTATTTTAAACAAGTATAGGAGTGCACTTTTGCCTAAGAATGTTGAGGCGTTGGTTACCACACAAAATTGGTTACGTGGTTATGATTGTGATATTGAAGAAGACGTCCTTGAAATTGGTAAAGAGGTGATAGATGAAAGTTTTGCATCTAATTAGAAAGGTATGGATGTTGTTATTTTACTGATGCTTAATTTATATTGTGTTGCTTAATTCAAGCTTTCTTGGTTTTTTTTTTTTTTTTTGTGAGAAAAGTGTAGCTTCATTTCTTACACTAATGATAAGTATAGGGTGCTGCTACTGCTGACTGCTTCTTCTCCTTACTGCTGTTCTGCTGACTTGCTGTGCTGCTGATTTGCTGTTCTGCTGTTGTTCTTCCATTCTGCTGCTGCTCTTCTTCCATTTTGCTGTTCTGCTGCTCTTCTTCCATTCTGTTGTTCTGCTGCTCTTCTTCCATCGCTGCAGTTCTGCCATTCTGCTGCTGCAGTCTGCAGTGCTGCTGATCTGCCATTCTGCTGCAGACTGTGGTGCTGGTGTTAATCTTGTTATGCTAAAAACTTGTACAATTCTGTTGTTAAAACTTGTTTGTATGGATTGGTTGGTTTGATTTTGTTACTTTGTTGTTAAAAATTGTTTAATTATGTGTATGGATTGGATTAGTTTGTTTTGGTTTTGTAAAGTTGAAACTTGTTGAATTAGAAGTTTTATAACTTGTTAATGCTATTAATCCTATTATGCTACTGGAATACTGCTATGTTGATGAATAAGGCCCAAAAGGCCAAAAAATTGTAGGTTATTGCCCAAAACCAAAATTGCAGATTATTCCCCAAAAACCAAATTAAAGTCAATACTCACGAATTAGCTAACGAAGTGCTATTTCTAAGGGACTTTAGTATTAACTAAGTTACTAAGATATATACAATTAATATGATAAGTACATGGTCTCAAGAAAAATTGATAAGTATGGAATATATGCTAAATATATTCTAAGATTTCTAATATTTAATCCATATAATTACATAAAAAAGTGCACCAAAAAAAAATTATTATTACATACAAAAAAAGCTTGTAAACGGTTCGATTTATAAGCGGTTTGGTTCATAAACGGTTCGGTTTATAAGTAGTTCGGTTCATAAACGGTTCGGTTCATAAACGGTTCGGTTTATAAGCAGTTCGGTTTACAATCAATTCGGTTTTTAAATGGTTCGGTGCAAACGAGTAGCAGTTTGCTAACAGTTCGGTGTAAGCGGTTTTTATGCCAGTTCAAACGGTTTCGGGTTGGAATCGGTTTCGGGTTAGATACGGTTCGGTTCTTTTTCGGTTCGGTTTTCTTTCAGTTCGGTTTATATTTGGTTCGGTTTGTTAACATGTTCGGTTCTTAAACGGTTTAACATTACTCGGATTGGTTCGGTTTCGGATTTACTAAAATGCGGTTCGGGTCGGTTTTCGGTTTCAAAGAAACGGTTTTTAATCGGTTCGGTTCTCATTTGGGTCGGTTGGATTCGGGCAGTTAAACGGTTTCGGTTTGAAATTTGACAGCACTAGGGCCATGACAACTCGAGCTAACAGTACATATACTCTCACTTTCTCTCTCCTAAATTTTTGAACAAAAAATTTTAAAAAAAAATTAAATCTTTCAACAGTATTCTTAGTTCTTCGTCATTCAGAGAGACACAGAACAAGTTTGTTGTGGAAGAAAATGGAAATAATATAATCGACAATCGACAATCGACAATTGATAGGTAAGGTAAGATGATGGCACACCTTGAATGGTCGGGGTCAATAAAAAGATTTGTACTTGACTACTCGTATGTTGTGTTATTTGTATAGGTTAGATGGTTCATAGTTAAAAGGGTGTGTGACAGAAATCGACTCGAATCTAATGTAAAGAGTTACACCTAAAAGTCGAAAAAGTTTGGCCAATTGCTCCAAGCTGTTTTTTGTGTAAAGAGATAAATAGAATCAACAATCAAAAAAGTGTCAATAAATACCAAGATTGTACGCTTTAGCTTTGTTTATTTTTGTCGTCCCTTTAACTTGTAGATTTTGTCAATTTTTTATTTATTTATTTATTTATATTTCCAAGTTTGTAACTTTTTCAAGCAGTCCTTTGTTTGCTTTTTTATACTCTTAATAACTACTCCGTACTTATAAAGTGGAGTAAATAACTATAGAAATTCACTAACAACATATTAAGAAAATTAAAAAATTAATGTCCGAAGTATATAAAAATAGTGGAGGTTAGACAGTTGGTAAAAAAGATGAAAATTTGTGAAGAATTGAAAATGAAAAGAAAATCAGAAGATTTTTGTACTTTGAATATGTGCTTTAATATTTAAATATGGACTAATCTATTATATTTTATTAAGATAAACTAATCACTTCAATTAATTATTACTTATAATACTTAAGGACGTTATGGTAATATGGTCCCCTCTTTCCCACGGAGTATGATTTTTTTTTTTTTTTTTAATAAAATGATGTAGTATTTTTTAAAATCCACATTTTTATGGCGATTTTTATGATGATGAAACTCAATCATGGAAGATGGAAGTTTTGAATTTAAGCTTTGTTTTTTCTCATCTTTGAATTTTAAGTTAAGATAAACTAGATGAAGCGTGCGATGTACGATTTGTTTGAATTTTTAATTTTTTTATTTTATATACTAAATTTTGTTACATATTTAGATAAAATTAGATGAACCCCGTGTTTGAATTTTTTAAAATAATATATATATATATATATATAGGAGTGGATTATGTGAAAACAAGGCTTAAGCTGAAAACTGAAAACATTAAATCCTGACCGTATATTATGATCTGATGGCTAGTATATCACTTAACTGAATTTATTGAGCGTGATATTATATACGGAGTACTATGCAGATATAATTACTCTGTACATTTTCTCTCTCCTCATTCTCTCTCCTCACCCATTCTAGAATTTTGGAGTACGATTTTGCGATTAATTTGCTACAATTTTATCTGCGATTGTTGTGATTCAACTTGTATTTAGCTTCCAGAGTCTTGTAAGTTTATCCGCCTCTTTTTCTTTTATTATTTTTCGATTCTGGTTAGGTTAACTATCATGTTAATTTGATTTTACTGGTTATCGTACTTATCGATCAATTTGTTTTTCGCTGTTAATCGATTTGTTTCTTTCCTTTGATTGTTAATCAATTTGTTTGTCGATTGTTCAATTCCTGCGATGTTTAGATTCTTTGCATCAGTGTGAATTTTGTTAATTTTTAGTGTAATTCTGCTAAAATTAAGCTGAAATAAAATTATAATGGTGGAAATCCAAAGTGGCTAGTTCTTAGTGTAATTTAATGATTATTTGAGATTTCAGATTTTTGATCTTTGTAGAAGCTAATGTTACAACAATTTTTCAAACGATCAAGTAAAATTTTTTGCATCTCTACAAGTCAAAGTTCTTATCTCTACTATTTTTTAGTTTAATTTTTGACTATTTTTTTCAAATTGTTTTTTTAGTTTCGATTTCAATTTTAGTTTGGCAGTAGTAGTTTTGAGTTGAATTTTGTGTAATTTTGCTTGATTTTGGTATATTAGGTTGTAAGCGTAAGTTTTTCTCGATACTCTTACTCATGTTGTTCTTAACCTTATTTGGAGCACATTTTTGTGTTTGTTGCCAATAATATTATGATCTTAAGCAGCAGTGAGAAAACAAAGGTTCTGTTGAAGTTGTGGGTTGTCAAATATATATTTCAGAGTACTTTGCATATGGATTGTATTGTGTTTGTGTTTGTGTTTGTGTTTGTGTTTGTGTTTGTGTTGAGTATAGGAGGAGAGAGATTAGCATGCCTAGGTTTTGGGTAATTATGTGTGATTCAACTTAATGGTATGGCATTCTTTGAGATTCATTTCATTTGGACTATTGTGTTGCGGTGGTTATTGTGATAACTGATCCTGTGAAATGGTGGAGGTGCATGAACTACATGACTGGCTAGGCGAATGAAGGTGGCTCGTGGTTGTTGCGGGAATGCGTAGCTACTATATGTATATAGCCATCTTTATGTAAATATTGTAACATTGATGTAGTTAACTTATTTTTATATATATAGTGACCTTTATTTTTGTGTGTAGACCTTTATGTAAATGGAGTCAAAAACTCAAAATCGATATAGTTACCTTATTTCTATACACAGTGAACTTTATGTAAAGGTTGTCAAATTTGATATAGTTACCTTATTTTTGTATATAATGACATTTGTGTAAATATTGTCAAAATTGATATAGTTACGTTATTTTTATATATAATGACTCTATATAAATATCGTCAATTTAGATAAAGTTACCTTATTTTAGTATGTAGTACCCTTTAAAACAGTTGAATTGGTTATATGTAAGGTTGGAAAGATCTTTAGAGCTTTTAAAGCGTCTGATCTTTTGTGCTAATAATGAATGGTTGAGATTTGCTGTTTTCAGCATAAGTCTTGTTTTCAGCGGAACCACCCCGTATATATATATATATATATATATATATATATATATATATATATATTTTAAAATTTAGAACATATAAGTTAAAATTTAGTTATTCAAAATTTATGATATTAAACTTAACTAATTTATGGTTTGGAACATGTGAGTATATATATAGGGGAGGGATCCGGTGAGAATAGGTTCATATGTGAGAATTCATACTTATATGAGAATTGATTTTAAATTTAGAACAACTGAGTAAAAGTTTAGAACATATGAGGAAAAATTTAGAATATGTGTCTGAAATTAAAATTTAGAACATCTGAGTAATAATTTAGAACATTTATGTGAGTAATATGTTTAGAACATTTTATTTAAGAATTAGAACAAGTGATTAAAAATTTATAAAATCTGCTTTAAGAAATTTTAAACATATGAGTAAACTTTAGAACATCTGACTTAGATTATGAACATGTGAATAAAAATTTTGAACAAACTGATATAGAATAAAGAAAGTGTGAGTAAAAAATTTAGAACATACGAGTAAAAAAATAGAACATACGCTTTAAAATCTGGAACATATAAATAAAAATCTTAAAACACACATTTTAAAATTTAGAACATATAAGTTAAAATTTAGTTATTCAAAATTTATGATATTAAACTTAACTAATTTATGGTTTGGAACATGTGAGTACTAAATTAGAACATTTGATTTAATTTAGAGCACCTAAGGGAAAGTTTAGAACATCAAAATTAAAATTTAGAACATACGAGTAAAAATTTAGAACATAAAGAGTGTTCTCACATACAAAAAAATTCTCACATAAGAAAAATTCTCACGAGAGCCTCCCCCTATATATATATATATATACTTCCTCCGTTCTTTTATTATTGCACCACTTGCCTTTTTAGGAAGTTTCACAAATATTGCACCATTTCCTCTTTAGGAAAAACATTATTTGTGTTCACACTACAAATACCTACCATACCCTTACTTTTTCACACTTACTTTTTGGTTTATCAATATGTCACATGGGCAATTTTGTATTTTTACCTTTCTCTCTCTTACTTTTTTCCACCACCAAAATATTTGTACCCAACCCCTATGGTGCAATATATATGCGCTAAAATTTGTTATATATTTAAATAAAATTCCTAATATCAAAAAAAATTATTTTATATTTAATTAATTTAAACAGGGAAATCTCATTCGCCAATTTTGCTTACGTGTTATTTAAATTATTTAATTCTGAAAGAAATTAAGAATCTCGTATATAATTGGCTACCACTAAATTTATTATCTTATATGACACGCTGAAAAAATTAAATCCTACGTGGCTTTTTAAAAACTCGGGAAAAAACTCCCCTTATATATTATACATTAGATGAGTTTATAAGAAAATGATAAACATATTCCTAAGGGCTATGTATAAAAAGCTAAAAAAGGAAATATTAAATATACTACATCCGTTAAATTTAGTTGCAACTTTGGAATATTTTATATCTCACGAATAATACCCCAAAGTTGCAACTAATATTTAACTTATGTAGTAAATTAAAATTATTACATCGATTTGCGTGTGATTTTGCAATGAATTCCTAATTTAATTCTATTTCAATTCCATTTTAAAAAGTATATTTATTGCTTATATATAGCCCTAAGGGTCTGTTCTCTTCAACTTATTTTCAGTGCAGTTCAGCTCCAATCAGTTCACCTCAGTTCCTAACTTCCTTCTCTTATAAAATATTCAATTTAGTTCATTTCACCTTCAATCAGTTCAGTTCAGTTAATCAGAATAGACCATAAGAACTACATATATCATTACCCTAAATTATAGGAGTATTAAAAATTTTAAGTTAGATTTCGTTTGATTTGACATAATACGGTCTCAATGAAAATGGTTTTTAAAGGGGGGGGGGGAGATTGTAAAGTAGTTTTCCTTTGTGCATTACTTCACATAAGAAAAGTTATAGAGAAAGAGACTGGAAGTGGAAGGATGAGGATGAGGATGAAAGAGACAAAAAAAAATGAAGGTAATGAGGTGAAGAATGGAATTGTTGTCCACCATTGAAAAACTAATTTTTAAATATTCACAATTTAAACCAAACACCCAAAAAAAAAAATAAAAACCTAAAGAAAAATGTGAGAAATGAGAAAAATATTTTAAAGGAAAGCATCTTACACCCAAGCAAATACTCCTATATACAATTTAAACAAAAGAATAATAACTTAAAATAAAACACTTTTGAACATTTATTAAACATGTCCTTTGAAATGGAGGTGTGAATAAACCTTGTTGAGTTGTTGATATGAGGTGCACACACACACAAACACACACAAAAAAAAAAAAAAAAAAAAAAAAAAAAAAACCTAGTTTTAAATTGGAATTTGAAATTATATATATGATCTAAGTTTTGGGCCATAAGAGAAGATAACTAAATAAAGTACTCCATATTAATTAAATTTATGGGAATAAAAAAGATTGTCAAGAAAGAGGAGGAATCAAGTGAAGAAGACAACTCAAAGGGTCAAAGAAGACAAAGTGAAAAGGGTGATTCTTGGAAGGGAAAAAAATGGCCATAAACAATCCAAAGTGTTATCCATTTTTTGAAATTTTCCATATTATTTAGGCCCAAAATATGTAATTCTATCCACTTTGCATAATTTGGTCATTGAAATTTTCCCCACTTTGCATAATTCGGTCATTTAAATTTTACCCATTTTAATTATTTGGTTATCCATGATTTGGTAAACTCCATGTATCATTATATATTTAAATGGTTCTTTGGTGTGCAGTTGTGCACACATACTCTTTTCATTCTGTCTTAAAATACATTTCTCTTGTTAATTTTTAGTAGCAATAGTTTCACTTCATAAACATTAACACCAACTATGATTTATTTAATAAGATAAATTTAACGCATAGTTATGACTATTAATTTTCATTTATTTTTAGATTTTATAACACTTTCACTTTATTCCATATTTGAAAAATTCACTTACAGTACTACATTACTCTTCTTACATTAAACCTATGCACCTTTTCACATTCACTCGCTTGCACTTTCGGATCATGCTAAATTATTGTGTTTATACAAGTCAAATCGAATCAATTAAGTCGGTCAGATGGATTTTTTTTGACACCTTTACTAAAACCTAGCTAGGCATCTATTATACACCCTGCAAATTATATTAATGCTAATAGTGACACACAGACTAATTAAAACGAAAAGTTTTGCATCCAAAAAAATTATACTCCCTCCGTTTTTAAATACTTGCTCCACTTTTCATTTTCGGCCATTTTTAAATACTTGCTCTATTTCCTTATCTGGAAAGGTTTTACAACATTTAATTAATTTCTCTAGCCTAATGGACGCACCATAAATTATATTTTATTAATTTTATATCATCTCTCTTCCAATTCTCTAAACTACTTTTGATTTTTACAATTTTTATTCTTTCACCTATCCCATTACCTTCATATTTTATTACTTTATCCAATCTCTCCTAGAACTCCGCCCATAGAGAAATGTAGCAAGTATTTAAAACGGAGGGAGTAATAAATAAATCAAGAAGTACGCCCTTCTAAATACGTTGACATATAAGTTGACGGAAAACTTTTGTATACACCCGGTTTTCAGTAATTTACTGTACATCGGGTACACTTTTGTCACATTTAGTGTCACTTTTGTCAAATTTATCAATAAAGCGTAAATAACTCTTATATATGTCACGATAACTTTTGTGCGTTTTAGTGTAACTTTTGCACATTTTATTGTCACTTTATAACGGATGTTCAGTAATTTACTGAATATCCGTTTTATTTAAAAGTTTGTGTAAGTTGACATACTAAGTACGTGTATATTGTATCATAGAATACATCAAGCCGATCTAGGCCAATTGGTTGATATGGAATATTTGACTATCATACACTCATGTTATCATTACATCATCTTAAACTTCATGCTCAAGGAATTGAAATACATTTTTTTTTTAAAAATAAAGAGAGAAAACTACTTAATCCACTTTTCTTTTTCTTTTTTTTTTGAGAGAAAATTACTTAATCCCATGACTTAATATAAATCAAATAAACTATTGACTTTAGCAAGTACAACTTACTCTTATATCATCCCATATTCAAACATTATTATATTACATCAAATCTCTTAACTCTTTCAAACATCATGCCCTCCATTATCGAACATGCATCTCACAAACTTGTTCCTCAAATCTATGACCTTTTCTATATTTTCTTCTCACCATATCATATAAATTCCCTACACAAAAACATGTATATCAACCAAAAATATAACCAAAAATTAAAAATAACACCCCAATCACGTCAAAAGTACTAAAAAAAATGGCCTCTTCTAAGGCCAAAACCATAACATTTTCTCTCCTCCTAATCACAGCCTTTGCAACAACCCTTTCTTACGCATCCGAGTCTAGGACGTACACACCGTCGTCTTCATCTTACAACTACCACCCTTACTACTACTCCGATGGTGGTGCCACTGGCTCCGATAAGGCCGCCTTCATACAAGTCCACAACGAAGCTAGGGCAGCCGTAGGACTTCCCCCGTTCACTTGGGATGACAGGCTAGCTTCCTTTGCTCAATCATGGGCTAACCAACGTATTAAAGATTGTCATTTGATTCACTCTGATGGTCCCTATGGTGAGAACCTCTTTTGGGGTAGTGGTGGTTATTCAGCAGCTTTCGCCACGAAAACATGGGTGGAGGAGCGTAGGTACTATGATTTGTACACTAACTCTTGTGCTAATGGTATGGATTGTGGGCATTATACTCAGATTGTTTGGAGGAAATCGACTCGCCTTGGTTGTGCTAGGGTTACTTGTTATAATGGTGGTGTTTTCATTACTTGTAACTATGATCCTCCTGGCAACTACATTGGTACCCGTCCCTACTAATCATTTTTTGAAATACTCATATTGCTAAAAAAAAGTTCTTTCTATTTTGGACGGTGATTGTCTCGTTAATAAAAAGTAATTTAGAGACGGAGTATTTTTTGTTTTTAGAACGCCGGTCTTATTAATTGTTAGGAAAATTTGCCAATTACTACCGCAAGTTAATACTACTTTGTAAATTACTACCGCAAAAAATTTTAAGATGTTGCGATTACTACCAAACCCCCATTAAACCCAACTATGACGTCATTATATCACTTTAACCCATGGTTAAAGCCCTTAACCATGACGTCATTATATCCCTAACCCATTTTCTTTTTTTGGGGGAGGGGGGGGGGGGCTGGTTAAAGCCCTTAACCATGGTCAAACACGGGTTAAAGGGATATAATGACGTCATAGTTGGGTTTAATGGGGGTTTGGTAGTAATCGCAACATTTTAAAATTTTTTGCGGTAGTAATTCACAAATTTTTTAATTTGTGGTAGTAATTTACAAAGTGGTATTAACTTGCGGTAGTAATTGACAAATTATCCTAATTGTTATGGTGTTACAAGAAGATGTAGGCTAAAGGAGGGTTTAGACCTAGTCCTAAACTCCTAATTAATACTTACATATATATGCTAACTCTTTAACTTATGTTCTTGTGATGATTTCAGTTGATGTATGTTGTGTTTGTGTGTGTGTTTTCATTCCTTTTATTTTCATTAACTAAATGATAAATCCATCTATATGTATGTAATTGTAATGGGTATTTGTAGGATTTCAAATGAAAAGTTGGACAAGATTCGGAAAACTCGATTATTTTAGCTGCTCTACAGCTCTTTAGGCTCCTCAATGATCAAAATTATTTGTAATTAAACAAAAAACAGAAACTATGTTTGCTGAAGGTACATCGGAATAGAGCTGTGAAAATCTTTAAAATCATAACTAGCATACATGTGTAATTTATACAATTACACTGCATAAATCGAGCAGTTTCACAATAAAGTCATGAAATGGCCAATTAGGAGGAAATTTTGTTCTTACAAAAGAAAATGAAATGAGTAAAGTAATAGCATAACCTTAACGCTTTGTTTGGATAGCAAAGAAGGAAGGAAAAGAAGGGGAGGGAAAATGGAGGAAGGGAAGAGAAAAGAAAGGGAGGGGGAGGTGAGCTCCATTTTCCCTCCAAATCTCTCCAATTTTGGAGAGATTATGGTTATTAAAGAGAGAGGGAAAATGAATCCCTTCCTCTCCTTCCCCTTCCTCCCCCCAATCTTTTACCCAAATAAGAGATTTTATCCCCCTCCATTTCTCTTCTCTTCTTTTCCTTCCATTTCTTCCTATCCAAACAAAGTGTAAATGATTTAAAGAAGCTTGCCTTGCATGGGTTGCTGACAATTACAGATCATTGTATCATACAGTAGAGCAATGAGGCTAAATGGGGGAGCTTAGGATAATTGTGCAAGCGAAACACTTGATGCAGCAGGAATACAAATTACGATCATTGTAGCACACCTAGCTTCTTGAATCTTGATTTAGAATTCGGGATGACCTAACCTGAAAACTGAAGCATAAGAAATGGAATATTATTTTGTTATGCAAGCCTTACAAGAACTATAAGCTTCTGTCACTGCTGAAACATATAATGAAGCCTCTTGCAGACTTTATGGAATAATTGCAAACCAAAGTTCATTGTTAACAGCTTAACACCATCATCCAGAGAGGAAAATCTTAGGAGATTAATAATTCATGAGTCATGCTCGTGTTGCCGCCAAAGGCAGGTCATCGAAAACTTAGGGCCAAACAGAAGTACAGAGCACTAATTCAGCGAGGAAAGCATTTAGCTAGAAGAAGCCCCTGTAAAAAAAGGTGGGTCGACAGTAAAATATCATTAAAGATCGAAGAGCTAACCACAAGGATAGTTTTACTCCCACCATTCCCATACAAGTTTTATGCACACAATCAAAAGATATTAGTAGTTCTTGCATTATAATTTAAACTAAACCTGGTAACCAGTAAAACAGATGACATAATACGATAATAGAGTAAAGATCAGCTAAGTGGTCAGACAGTATAGAATGACGAGGGGCACGGGGTGGTGGGTAGAAACTTACATCATCGGTTCATCCAGCACATATTTTTACTACTCGGGCAAAATCTTGTGCTTAAATGCTTGTGCAACAGTTGTTGTCGAATGAATTCCAACCAAACTTTTTTTTTTATCGAACAACATCCTGCATCAAAAATGCTCAATTGTTCACAGCTTGTTTCAGATAGCTAATTACCTCTTTTTGAAGCAACTGCTGCTTATGCTTCAGTGTTCAATTCGCAATATCTACACAGACACAATTAACATTGTCCTCAGATGCTCTGATGAGAGAAAAATAGTTGAATGACTGTTTAAAAATTAGACAAGAGGAAATGGAATTAACAGTAATAGATGTCAATAAATGACTAATGAAACTATACATTGCTTAAAATTCTTCCAAATTCGAAATCAGCAAATTATGTTCATCAGAATAAAACCACAATCTCAATTGGGGGGGGGGGGGGGGGGTTGAGCTTGAACCATTCACAAGAAACTGAAACTAAGAAAATGCTGAACACGAAAAATGAGCCAATACAGATCGACCCTCAGCATAAACCATATGCCAACACAAAATGAGGGTGCTGAAAGTCATAGCAGACGCTTCCATTTCATTTTCATTTGCATTTTACACCAACTTCAGCAGCACGATGAGGCTTGCTTTTTCTCCTGCTTCCAATTTGTCTAAACCCTACTGATTTCACAAAACCCTCAGTAATAGACTTTGCTTCTGCACCATTTTCCTCCTTGACGGAATCTAAATTCTCCTGCACTTGTGATGAATTCTTCCTTTTTGTTCCACTCACAGCAGTAAATTGACCTTTTGAGCTTCTACTTGTCATTGAACTGTTAGCATTTTCTTCACCGTTTGCTATCTTTGCACTCTCTACATCTTCGACCTCATCCTTCAGTGGCTTCTGTGGCCTCCCCCTTCTCTTAGATGCCGGAATGTTCTCCTCTTTTGCGTTCTCTACGTCATTGTTAGATGTAACAGCAGTCTGCTTCTTGCCTTTTCCTCTACCTCTAACCATGATGAAGAAATTCGGATAAAAGCTCAAGACGATGGATTAACAAGCCTGCAAACAGAAACTAGCAAGTTTATAGAAAACATCAACTACTACTTTACAGTTTACACCTACTACAACATCTAAAGGAAGAATGCAATAATGAACCATGTTCTCCTGTCAAAGTTCCATGACCAACAGACTTCAAACTTGAACTTCTACAATAAGGCGGAACATAAATTCGATCATACAAGTAACACATTAACACTCACAAGTTCAGTAATGTTACTTCAGACTTGAAATTCTAATATAGGGCGTAATTTCCTCTTACAACTTATTAACATACATAAGTTTGGTAATGTTACTTCAGACTCAGAATTCTACAATAGACGGAACATAATCTCTATCATAACATTCATAAGTCCTCGAAAATTGACAGATTTAAACTCCCCAAATTCAGGCAAGTCAAAACATTCATTCATTTCAATATAAAATGCTGAAAACTAAAGTATTTTAACACATTACTAAAACAAGCTATAATCTGGAGAAAAATCAACAGCATTACACTTAAACTCACATAAAATTTTGTTGAACCCTGATCTTTCTTGACCAATCAGAAACTGTTATCAAACAAAACAATCCTTTTCGATGAGATCAGAATTAAAATATATCTCAGCCATAATTCATGCTCAAAGTTAAAACTTTAAATATAATTCAAAATCAAAAAACCAAAGAAAAAAAAAAGGGAGGGGGGGGGGGTCATCAATTTCATTCAATATCAATATACAAAAGCATTGAAATTATAACTATAGTTAAGGGAAGAAGATAAAATCATATAACCCAATTAAAAATCAAAATTACAAAGACAACTAAATTCGAAAAGACAGAAATCCAACTAAAACAATGAAGCATGCAAAAATTAAGAAGAAAGAACACACATAATATATCAAATTATTAAATTTCTTGCATTGATCTCAGTAAAATTAATATAATTACAAGAGCTGACCTCAACAGATGACAACCATCATTAAAATGAAAGGGGATAATCAAAATGTAATTAATTAAAAAACCCAACAAGAAAAAGAAAAAAATGAGTTTAATTTTGGCAAAAAGTAAGAAGATTGGTAGAGTTGGTTGAAAATTATGATCTGGGTAAAGAAAAATTTAAAGACCCAGATCAAAACATGATTAAGATATTGTGATTTGAAAAGATTGAAAAAGAAAGGAGTGGATTTTTTTTGAGGGGTTTTTCTATTGAAGTATACCAGGGGCTGAAACAAAGAGGTGAGTGTGAGAAGAGGAAGAAAAAATGATGGAAAGTGATAAAAAAAATTAAAAAAGGGAAGGTAGTATTAAGTTTAATTTTTGTATTGAATTGAAAAGTTGTGGGTTGTTCAGGAAACAAGAAAGGAAAGGGCAAACAAGATTGCATAGTGTAGTACACTTGGGTTTGGAAGTTATCTTGATTCTTGCATCATCTACTATTTTTAAATTTCTATGACTCATAGCTCCCACTTATGCAATCTCATTTAGCCGGAAATTAATTTTGGCACACCCTTTATTAATTTTGGCACACCCCTATGTGAGAAGAGCATAGAAAACTGTCCTCTCACATAAGGGGTGTGCCATAATCAGTTAAGGGTGTGCCAAAATCATTTCCCCATTTAGCCATGTATTTTTTTTTCCAAACTTGTTTATATATATCGACGTTAAATTGACTCGAGTTTGTATTTAAGAGTAACACTATTAGTAGTGCGGGCGTTGCTCGAGGTTACTACTTTTATAGTTGTGCAAGTGCTAATTTTTAAGAACATCTAATAATTTGTATGTACTATGTGTCTTTAATACTTTGTGGTATAATATTATTTATTGTGCAAGGTTAAAACATAATTGACAATTAGCCTAGATGATTAAACAATAACCTTTCTTCTAAGAGGTCAAGTGTTTAAACCTTCTCATTCATATAAGAAATTGTGTAACCAAGTGATGCGGCAAAATTATGAGGTCTACGTGGCGTATAGACGTTTTTAGAAACGCCTTTTAATAGATAAGTATAGATTGTAGTAAAAGTTTTGTGTAGAAAGGATTCACGTGAGTTAGGTCATACAAACAAAAAAATAAGTTTGAGAAAAAAAAAAAACTTAATGGTCAAAAATTAGATAATAATAGTTAGGAAATTTTTTAAATTACCACCTAAAATGTAACCAATTTCGAATTAACCACCCGTTTAATTTTTTATTTTAAATTACCACCCCTTAAATTAAATTAACCACCCGTTTAATTTTTTTATTTTAAATTACCACCCCTTAAATTAAATTAACCATAAATAACAAAAAAAATGCTCAGATTACCACCCATCTCAAAAATCCGGTGGATTTTCAGTCTATGGGACCCACCTAACGCTTATTTTGACCATTTTGACTGATTTTTTCCTCGATTTTTCTCTTTAAAAACGCTCTCCTAACTTCAATTCACATTTTTCTCTTTGAAATTTGGTAAAGGAAATGTGAATTAAAGTCTAGAGAGCGTTTTTAAAGAGAAAAATCGAGGGGAAAATCAGTCAAAATAAGTGTTTGGTGGGGCCTATAGACAGAAAATCCACCGAATTTTTAAAATGGGTGATAATATGAGCATTTATTTAATTTAAGGGGTGGTAATTTAAAATAAAAAATTAAACGGGTGGTTAATTAGAAATTGATTACATTTTTGGGTGGTAATTTAAAAATTAACCTAGTAGTTAAATATTAGATTATAATTGTCAGAAATTAGATTATAATAGTCAGATATTAGATTATAAATATCAGATTCTATAATATAATTTTTTAGAAAATAGGTTAAATATATGGTTTTTTCACTTTATACCCCTGGGCTTTTTATTTATTCACCATATACCCATGAAAATTTTCACATTCACCATATACCCCTAATTTATTACAAAAATTCACTATACACCCCTAATGAATATAAGATGTGTGGAATTTGGTTAATTAAACCTCGAAACCACCTTAGTTCTCTCCCCCTCATTCCAAAATCACTCCTTTTCTTTTTCCAGCCCCAAAACCACTCCAAATCTCCATAACTATATTTGTATGATTGATTTTGAGGATAAAAAAAAAGGAAATTTAGGGTGGGTTTGGGGGTGGAAAAAAGGACTGTGGGTAGTTTCGGAGGTAGGGGAATATATTTAGGATGGTTTTGGTTCATAATTAGCTCTAATGATTGACAAAATTAAAAATCATTAATCATCAAAGATATATAGTGTATTTTGGTAAAAACTCGGGGGTATATGATGAATTTACAGAAGTTCGGAGGTATATGGTGAACAAACAAAAAAAACTCAGGAGCATACGGTGAAAAATTCGTTAAATATATCAGAAAATAGGTTAAATATATCAGAAAATAGATTATAATGCTCATGTATTAAAACCCCTCTTCCTTCCTTTCTTTCTCTCTCCTCAACAACCCACCATCTCTCCCCTCTTTCTTTGCAACTCACATTAGTTGCAGAAATCATGTACTTTCAAGCAGTAATTTGAATCGAGTATCAGATTTGACATAATTTTAATCTATCAATTACTCTCAATTTGACATAATGGCGGAGTATCAGATTTGATATAATTGCAATCTATCAATTACTTTTAGAGCTTTTGGTTGCCGCTGTTAATGGCGGAGTTCAAGAATCGTTGCTCCATCAAAAGCAAATCGAGCTCGAAATTCGAGCTTTTACTACTACGGTTAATCGTTTTCAGAAGCAGACTCATCAATGGCTTGCTGCTTTTCGATCTCTTAATACTATAATTAAGGTTGGGTTTAGGCTCTTTTGGGTCGGTGGTGGTGGAGTTGTGGTGGTGGACTCACGTGAAACGGACTCACACAAGACATTTTGTAACTCACGTCATCATATTCTTATTTAATCCATTCAATTAGTTGGATCTGGGCCGGGCTAAGGCTAATCTAAAAAGGGTTGGTCAATGGGTTACTAGGCATGGCCCAACCCAGCCCATCAAACTTTGCAAAACAAATTTAATTATAACACCCCATTTAAGCTTCTTTTATCACATGATCTCATAATTAAGTTTATAGGAACTTGCTAGCATACCTATTGAAAGTTCAAAGTCAAGGCTCAACACTTAAAACATGACAGTACACTTGCATATACACATAATATTAACCAAGAAAAAGGCTCCAAGCCAAATAGGGTTTGAGCACCCAAGGTTTGACATAACTTAGCCATAACATCTAATAGAGATGGTACTCCTCAACTCTAGAACTTTTTCGCAAGCAAAATCTCAGTTACAATCTTCCTGTTTAGAATCTTTTGATGATGATCCCTTGATTCAATTGCAGCTTGCTCTTGCTCGGGTGTATTGATATATAATCCTGACCCGTGCTGCGCCCCTACTCATTCTCCTGAAATCAATTAGTTCCTCTGTAACTTGGGAGGTGTCATTGTAACACTGAAATAACATTTGTTAGTCTAAGCAAAGCCATCCCCATTTCTTCCATAACAACATAGAAATGCTTCTGTTCACAAATTATCTAGCTAAAAACACTGATTTCTACTTCATGTATAAAAAGATGAAGTCACAAAAATGAGCAACAAGGCAATCTGATGGTGAGAATTCCCCACATCATCAATCCAACATAGATCTCGATTTTGACAACTTTGTGTATTTGCTCCAACCTACTCTTCAAATGTGTAATATTTGACGTGAAGGTGAGAATTGCTCCTTCGCTCTACATGCTGAACTTTCAAATCAATCGTGCTAATCATAATGACTAAGGGTCTATTCTGATTTACTGAATTGAGTAGAACTGAAATGAGCTAAACTGAATTGTTTATGAGAGAAAAGAATTAGAAACTGAACTGCACTGAAATTAAGCTAAAGAGAACAAGTCCTAAGTAGGAACAACAATGAGCAAACAAAACGAAGATTTTTTTTCCTAGCACGTTTCATTTCATTCAACTCCAGACACTTCATTGAAGTTAACTCGGTCTTAATGATTTCCATGTCCCTTGTTATTATTTTATTACGTTATTACACTCAAATAACAACATCCATGTACATTATCACTTCAAACGAGATTCATCGTGAGCCAAATACGATGATTGTCCAACCATGACAAGCCAGAGCTTGCCAATTAGTATGCTTTAAATTTGCTGTAGTTTTGTAAATCGTTCTAGTTTAGTAGCCTTAAATTGTACAGTAAAACAATAATTATAGGTAAGTGAAACTCAAAAAATTTATCCCCTGCCAAAGATTTTCAAGAGGGCTCAGCAAATCAGACACCTCTTTGTAATACTTTGCTTCTCTTATTTTTATTTTTATTTTTCCTCTTCATATTTTAATCTCAATAGAAGCAATTTAAACCCATGTATTAGTGTGGAAACAATTAGCTACACACCTACATTGGTGAAAATTACAGATGTGTGAAGTTAAATTCATTCCTGAAAAAAATGATAATTTGTTTTACAAGCAGAGACATGAAATCTCAAACTTTAACCGATATTCAGCATCCACTTCATCTACTTCCTTCACGAAGGCGTCCATGAAACCAGAGCCAATAACGACATTCATACATGCAAAATTCGAAGTAGAAACAGCAAAGAAAATGTATTTCAGATCAGCAGTTCTTGATTTATAGCTTGAATCTACAAGGACAAGAGATAAAGAAGAAAATTTCAGAAAATTATCTCAGCATCAGAGACATATAGATAGAAATGGCCAAATTGAGGGTTGCAATTTGAATATCAACTAAATAATAGATTTTATTTAAAAAGTAAATAAATAAAAGAGATGTACTCGTATATAAAAGATCATTGTTAAAAAGAGAGCGCTTTGAGGGAGCACATTAGGAAACAGTAAGGGTAATTATTTGTACTTCCCCCAAACAAAGAAACATAAAGATCTGGAGTTACTGACCAAGGGTGCCTGATTCAATTCTAGCAGCCTCAACTCAAAATATCTATCATTCTATCTTCTACAATTCCTTGGATAGAGGATTTGTAATTCTCCTTTTTTTTTTCTTTTTTTTTTTTTTTTTTTTTTTTTTCCCTTTTTGATTTATTTGGGTATGCAAAATTCCTTCAAGCTTTGAATATATATTACGGAGGGAAACAGAACACGATTCAAATATTAGATAAACAGTAATTGTGTTCAGTTGTGCTTACAGAGTTACATATGAAATCCCAAACAGTCAGAAGCTAGCACAGAGAGCAGCATTGCTTGATGGTACATAGTTCAGTGTACAACCTGAAAACAGAATTTTTTTTCCTTCAGTTGGTATACTCTAAAAAACTTCTGGCAAAACAAGGAGCCACAGTTAGAGAATTAACTGAAGGCCATAAAATTACATTCAATAATATACCACTCTAGAAATAATGTTTTGTTAGAATATTAGATTTAAATGTAGAATACATGCATGGGATCTTTCCTTTTCACCGCCATTTTATTAGCCTGTATAGCACAGACAACGGGATTTTTTCTGCTGCACTTGTTTAAGACAAGCTACAACAAGGATATGGGTGGTATTCTAATGCCCGACACTTGAGCTTGGAAACTATGGGATGCACCACAACGTCCACAAGTAAAGACCCAAAATACAGTAAGAGCACATAGAAGACTAGAAGGAGGAGGACCACCAAACTTGAAAGAAGCAGATCTACTATCTTTGCAACAACAGAAAGAAAATCTATCTTTCCCTATATCAGGGGAGTAGGAGTTTGCCATAGAACATTTTTAAAATTGTGGATCAGAAAGCCTACATGATGAGTTTGGGTGAGGAAACTTCGACATATGGGAAGAAAAAATGAAGGATCTATTTCCATTGTTCAGGTATGAAATAGGAAAAGGAAAAGAACGAACTTGGAGGAATTCATTTTCCTCGAATAATAACTAGTCTCTCAATAATGGTAAATTTCAGAAGTAAAATGTAAATCAACTCCTTCCCTTTCCTCTCCTCCTAACTTTTTTTTTTTTTGGAGGATTCCCCTCCTTCCACCTGATATTTTTTGGAGGAATCTTGACATCAAAAGATTCATTTTTTAAGATTATTGACCAAACCAAGTTATTTAGTAGATTATGTGCCTAGGGGCCCCAGGAGGCCAAGAGATAGGTAATTGAGCTTAATGTCAGAAAATGAGTTTCGAATTTTTACATTTTAAATTATTCTGATATAAACCGTAATACAGAATTTATAATGCTATGTGTCCCCATCTTCACGCTCACAATTACAACAGAGTAGGCCACGGCAAGGCAGAGACCTGGATAACATTACCTTCATGCAATAATTATACACTTGCATTAGTAGCCTATAGTTGCTGCAGAAGGCAAAGCTAGACAGTACCAAAGCAAGACCACGAAACTCTCAGTTTGGCTGAATTGTTAAGTAACCATAAAGTTTTTCATACAACCTAAAAATCCTAAAATCCCAGATAATAATTATAAAAAATAAAGAAAATTAGCACAACCCTAATATACAAAAATGCTGCAATTCAGAAAACTGGAACTACATTCAAAGAACCTTGACTATTGACATCTCTAGTCTCCTATTCTTTAAAATCTGATGATCTAAGCATAAATTAAAATTCATGTTAAAAAATCAAGGCACCTAGCTTAGTAACTTCAGTCTAAAACCAAGGCAGATTACAGATATTGAAAGAAAAATCTTACAAGGTATGCTCTCAAATATTCAGCTGCAACATATGTTCAAGAACCAAGATGAAACATAAACAAGACAAATGGATGATGTAAGCTCTCTTAGTGATTACAGAGTACCTGTCAAGTACTGAACGCACTTTGTGATTATGCTGAATAAAGTCCAAAAGCTTTGAGACTTGGAGTAATAATAGCTGAAAATCTGAATCAGTTTCTCAGCATGCACAAGTTAACTGTGCTAATGAGCAGGGAAACTTATTTCACATAAATCGTCTTCTTCAACTCCTGCCACACATCAAGGCCTCTAGGATGTTTATTTACATACTTCTTCACAAAAAATGAGTCCGTGCATCCAATTATGGTACTCAAACTCAATGTACTGCAAACAGCATTTTGATTGACAAGCCAATTGTACATAGAAAATCTAAGCTTTACCCTTTCCATTGTATAGGCAATGAACCCTGGGAATGGTTTTAAACTTGACACTGGATAGCCTAAATCATTAACGAGATATCTAATCTTTGTCTCTATAACTTCCTTTGATTGATTGAGAATCTGTGGTGCCGCTTTTGTCATCTGTGCGACATCCCCTTCACTGAGCCCTGCTTTGACAAGACAGTCAAATCTTTCCCAGAGTTCATCTCCTTTGCCGCGGAATAGCTTTAGTGCCTTTTCCATTTCATTTGAATGTTCTGTGAAGCCAATACTTGATAAGAATTTAATCCTCTCCTTGCGAGGACACATTCTAGTCTCAGACAGGCGCTTAATTTTTGCTCTCAAAACCCAATTCTTTAGCACCAACGGATTTTCTATAATGATTTCGCACAAGCGTTTCTTTCCTATATTCAAATTACAAATTAAACTGTTTGCTTTCTTCACTGAGCATGAACCCAGCAACATGACATGTGTTTGAATAATATTTTCAATATTCAAAGCATCCATCTCTAATTCACAAAATAACTCAAAAGCGCGTCCAAGATTCTGAAGAAATTTTCCAACTTTGATTTGTGGAAAGTGAATAAACAGTGAGCATATATCATTCTTTGTGCATCCAAATTTTAGCAGATAACCAATCAATGAAAAGGTCAATCGACCTGAACGATCAAATAAAAGTTCTGGATGTTGCCTCAACAAATTCCCCAATTCCTCGTTTTCACAGCCTATATCATTCAGCATATGTAGCAACTCAAAGACTTGTCTCCAATTGTAGGAAGCATTCTCCAATAAATGCTGCTCAACCCATTCATATGCAAAACCAAGGCACTGCAACTTTACTACCACCTTAAAAAACTCTTTTCCCCCACCATCAATCAAAAGACAAGGGTTAAACACAACAGCCTTAGCTATAACAGGTTTACTTAACCCGAGCTCCTCAAATTCTCGTAGCTTCGATATCAAAACCCCATTACCATATCGAAACACCTCTCTTGCCCCTCTATATATCCTTCCTATATGATAGCGATTAACCCCATATTCACACAAAACAAAGTAGTTATCAAACAAACCTTCCTCATCACTCAAAAACATCAAATCACGCGGAAGTTGAGGAACAAACTCAGAAGGTTCCAACCCTATACTTTCAAAGAACGGTTCGAATTCATTAATAGGATGGTAACGCAAGAAACGAGCCACAGAACGCCCGATTTCAGGCTCATTCTTGACATTATCTACCAGCTTCCTCAAAAATTGAGGGGAATTTTTGCTCATATGCTCAGCATCCAAAAAGGGTAAGCTTCTAGTAGAATGCAAATAATCTAACAATGCACCTTGAGCCTCCTTCTTAATAGTTTTAGAAAATCTACGAACTGTATCACCATTATTGGAAGTTGAACTCCCTTGAATACCTTCATTTTGCTCAAAATTAACATTCATAGTACTAATCAAACTAGAATAATGCTGTACATTACTATAATTACAATAACATGGAAAATCACATCGAAAAATAGGGTATTTTAATGGTAATTTAAAGGGGTTTGGGGGAAAATCAGAAGAAACCCATCTGAGAATAGGATATAATTTAAGTTTACGATAATGGGTCATCGTTAATTTGTATTACAATGTTTCAGAAAAAACAAGCAATTAGAATTTGGAGCTCGAAGAAGACATCAATGGCGGATGTTTTTACCTGAATTTGAAGTGCAGGAGACAACAACCAAAAAAGGATGAAAAGGAGGAGGAGAAACCGGCGACGGCAGAGGCGTAGGAGTAGGAGAAAACAGCGACGCCGGTGGAGGAGAGAGTGGTAGTCAACAGCGACAGAGGCGTAAGGGTGGAGACATGGACGTGGAGGGGGTTGCGTTGGTAAAAGTAGAAAATGATTTGTTTTTTTCTTTTTTTTTTTTTTTTACTTGTGTCATTTCCCCCATTTTTTTCTTTTTAAAATTTGATTTTCTTGTCAAATTTTTTTTTACAAAAAATAATAAAAGTTCATGGCTTGAGTTATGAGACGAGACAACTCGCGGGCTACTCGAACTCGATTCGGTCAAAATTCAGCTCGAGTGAGCTCAGCTCCAACTCGAGATTTACTCGAAATTTTAGTGAGTCGAGTCAAGTAGCTCAATACTCGACTCGAAAACTCGTGAGAAACTCGAATTATATTACATTATTATATTTAATAAAAATAAAAATAATTTAATTCAAAAACTTTTTTTTACAATAATAATTACTAAAGATATATATATTTATGTACTCATATCATCAAATTTTACACTAAATAGAGGGTTCTACTAAAATCGAATCAATTACCAAGCTACTCGAGATTGACTCGGACATTTAGCTCGACTCGATTTAGCTCGACTTGATATGTTAACGAATCGAGTTATGCTACCCCAAACTCGGCTCGCATCATAAGCACCCCCTAATAGCTTGACAATGAGGATAGTGTACAGGATAATGCCGGTAGCATCTGTTAATTAGCCGATAAAAATGCATTACGCCGCTAATCCTCTGTTAATTAGCACATCATCTCAGCTCTCATAACGACCTTCCTCTCGGCCACGTGGAGAGCTGCTCAGACCACGTAGGCACCTGCTGCCTATAAACTCGGCTCGCATCATAAGCACCCCCTAATAGCTTGAACAATGAGGATAGTGTACAGGACAATGCCGGTAGCATCTGTTAATTAGCCGATAAAAATGCATTACGCCGCTAATCCTCTATTAATTAGCACATCAGCTCAGCTCCCATAACGACCTTCCTCTCGGCCACGTGGAGAGCTGCTTCAGACCACGTAGTTCATCTAAAACTGTGATTAATCTTCTTCTAAAACTCCCTCCCCCATTATTTTATCATCCTTAAAACTTGCTTTAGACTTTTAATTTCCTTAAAATGATAATTTGTTTATACTCAGTGATGTGTCTATTTTATATAGTATTTTACCCCCGTCCCCTGGTCATAATTAGTAGTGTTTTTGGCTCTTTAAAGCCACTTTTATTACTAATTGGTGTTTTCTAGTGTTTTCGTAGATTTGGTTGACTTTTGCAGGGATTTGCACTTTTGGAGCATTTTCCCGAGATATTATGGAACAATCACGATCACTGGAGAAGCACGACCAGTTTTTATAGCCCAGGGCCGGTTAGAGCCATCGAACCGGTGATTAAGGGCTCGGTCTATGTGATACCGGGGTGTTTGGACCGAGTATTCAAGACCCGAAGAGGAAACCCAGATTGGCCCGAATAATTGGAGCCCAATCGTAGTCCAGATAGTGGCCCAAGAGAGCCGCCCGGCCAAAAAGGCTGGCGCCCGGAGGCGCGCCCGGCCGGGGCTGAAAGGAATGGTGTCCTTCGAACAAGTGTATTATTCTGATAGCGGGTTCAGAATTATTAGAAAGCTAATATATTTGGTAAGGTCAAGTGATCGGAATGCCTGGGTGGAGGCCGCTTCCGATCAGTAATATTAATATAATTAATATTACAACTTAATCTTCACTGAACCCTTCGAGTCACACCCAAGCAAAATATACGAACCGACTCGACGAATTAATTCGGAAGAAATTAATTCGTCGCCCGAGTGTTAAATATTTAGACGTCGGTAATTCGAGCTTGGAGCGTCGAAACCGATCGTCGGAAGTCGAGTCAAAAATAATAAAAAGACGAGACGCGCAAAATAATAATAAATCGACCATATTCCCAAAATACCCCTAGCATCGGAATGCCCCGAGCATCCGAATGCCAGGGGAAAAAATGTCCAAGCATAGGTGGCTAGTAAGCGCACCAAGCCGAGCCTAGCATGACTGGCTAGGTGCGTGCTAGCGCACCGTGCTAGCAGCCACGCACAGCAGCAGCTAGCAGCCGCGTGCACGTGGTGCGTGTAGCAGCTAGCTGCCGCAAGCTAGGCGTGCTAGCAGCGCACGCACTAGCAGCCACGCACAGCAGCAAGCCCGCACCAAGTGCAAGGCTTGCGCGCACAGCAGCATCCCGCATCTTGGTGCGGGGCTGGGCTCGTGGCTAGGCCATAGGGTCGGTCACTATGGGGAAGCTTGAGGAATATGGGAGCAAGTGGGTAAGGACATGTGGCACAAGGAGAGTATTGAGTGGGGAGCAAGTATGGTCCCCTACTCTCCATGTGGTCCTCACCAACCCATTTCACATGGTAATGCCACTTGTAGATTTATTATTAGTTTGCAATTTTAATTTAATTTAGCTTTAAATTAATTTGTGGAATTTCATGATCCCACATTGATGGGATAGAAATTCCCACTCATACTTTCCTCTATAAATACCAACCTTGGGATTTGGAGTAAAGTGCTTGAGTGGGAGTTAGAAAGAGCATTCCATATTTTGGGAAAAACTCTTAAACTCCATTAACACTTGGGTTTTGGTCGGACCTTGCTAACTCCAAGGTAGCGGACCTAAAAAGTCGTGTTCGTCCTTTGTGGGTGGATACCGTTGGAGGCACGACATTTTCGGTGCTCAAGGCTTTCAAGTAAGAGCCCATTTTGAAAGGGAGAAGCTCGCTTTAAGGGTATGATTCGTTCTTCCTTTTCTTGTGTTTATTTATTTATGCTTTATGGTTTTATTAATTACGAGTGGTTCCTTGGGTCGGGGTTCTTTCCGCGGTGAGTCGGACTCACCAAACCCCAACAGGGGCCGAGCGAGTGAAGCAAAGGTCGGCGCCCGGTGACGCGCCCGGCCGGGCGCGAGAAGCTTACTGACGAGCAAAAAGGCACGCCCGATCGGGCGGTGCCACGCGCCTGATTGGGCGCGTGTAATTATTAGGGGTTAATTTCGTCGTTTAAGTTTGTTTTAGTTTAGGATTCGTACGGAGTATAAATACTTCTCCGTAAAACGATTTTAGCATCTTCTTACTCTCTTATTTTACTCTCTTTTATTTACTTCTTAGATTTTCTCTCTCTACTTAGCTTTTAGATTAATTCTTTATCTTATACTTTTGTTCTTAATCTATTCTTAATTCCAGATTTATTTTACGTAACTATTTCTCTTCTCTTAATCTTAGTTGTTACTTTATTCTTTTGATCATGTCTTGTTTTATTGCTTTGATTAGTTTAGATTCTATTATGTGTGAGTAGTTTTATTTCTAGGGTTTGTGGGGATCCATAAATAATATGAAGGGGTAATTTATTGTTGTTGATTGTCAATGCTAGATTAATTTCCTACTGACTGATTTAATGCTCTGTGACTAGATTAGTCCTGATCTTTTATGCATGAGTTTGACAATATTGATTCGAGATTCGACAGATGAGAATTGATGTTTAGGTCTAGTTTCAATAGGCAGGTTAATTTATAAATGGTTAAGTCGAAATTCGAAAGATGAGATTTAATACCGGTAAATTAATTGTGTGATTGTAATACGTAGCGAAAGCCCTTTATGATCTGATTGATGTATGCATTGATGAATGATTATTATATTCTACCCTGAAATATTATTTATTGGTGAACCTATGCCCTAGATCCTTTTATTCATTGTTTTCTCCCTACTCTTAATCTTCGTAGTTTAGTTTCATATTCAAATTCACATACTGGTTACTTTATAATTTAGATTACATTAGTTAATTAGGAATAGAAAGACTCGTTTCTCTGTGGATTCGACCCTACTTCCCTATCTACATTAGTTAGAGGATTTAGGAATTACTTTTGATTTGGGGATACATACGACTTTACCCTGTTAAAATTTGGCGCCGTTGCCGGGGAAACGGTTTTATTTTTATTTCTGATTATTTTTGTAGTCTAGGCTATTTCTTTTTGTCTCTGAGGCAAATCTCGTATTTGCTTTTAGTTTTTCTTTGTTTATGCCCAGGTGTTCCAGTTCAGGGTACATCCCATTCAATCCTGAGATCGAACGATCCTTTCATAGACAGAAAAATCTCTACAAGCAAATTCTGGCGGATTCTGGTGATAATAATAATCACCGAGATCCTCCAACTGGTTCTAGCGATTCAGAGGTATCATCAGATCTAGAATCAGAGATGGCGACTCCAAAGAAGCTTAGTGATTACTCACAACCAAAGCTTACAGATTTTCCACATCTCACTCCCACTCCGGCTCTTGATGGGGTACAATTTGAGATCAAACCTCAATTTATAACGATGATAGAGAGGAAGCAATTTAGTGGAGCAAAGGGTGAAGACCCAAATCTTCACGTTGCCGACTATTGTCAATATTGTAACACCATCAGGCAAGCCGGGGTTACACAAGACCAAATTAGGGAGATTCTCTTTCCCTTCTCTTTAACTGGAAAAGCTAAATTGTGGTTTAATGGCTTAAATAGAACTGCACTTGGTATAACTGACTAGGAAACTCTTGTTTTGAATTTTTATAACAAGTATTATCCTGTAGAGAGAACAGCCGTACTACGGAGTGCAATTCAGAACTTTGCCCAAGAAGCCGATGAAACTTTATATGAGGCTTGGGAGAAGTTCAAGGACTTACAAAGATAATGCCCCCACCATAATTTAGCACAATGGCAGTTAATCCAAGCCTTTTATAATGGCATTGGAAACTCATCTAGAATAATTTTAGATTCTGCAGCTAGTGGGAGATTTATGAATCTTAATGTTGATGATGCAGGTCAGGTTATTGAAGATATGGCGATACATAATTCCCAATATGGGAATCCTAGAGGCTTTTCTAATAAGGGGAAGCATAGTGTTGACTCTGTATCCTTTCTGCAAGCTAAATTGACCTCTATCTGCCAAAAATTAGATAATCTTAGCACTGCCAATATAGCTAATGTTTCTGCAATTAATAATAATGCTAATGAGGCTTTCTGTGAAAATTGTGGAATTATAGGTCATTGGGAACAAGATTGCAGGAGTTCCGTGGAGCAAGTTAATGCCTTTCAAGATTATAGGCAGAATAACCCATACTCCAACACCTACAATCATGGGTATCGGAATCATCCGTACCTTTCCTACCGGAGTACTAATGTTCAAAATCCACCACCACAAGAACCACAGGCGCCACAGCAACAACAGCAGAAATATTACCATCCCAATGCTGGCCAGAAAAACCAACCACAACAATCCTCCTCATCTTCCGACCCTTATCTGGTGGAAATTAGAGCGATGTTGGTCAATATGCAGAAGCACATGGAGAGTTGAGACGCGCAAATTGATTCAATTCTAGCACATAATAAAATTGTAGATAATCAAATTGCGCAACTTTCCGCTACCCTACAAGCCCGCCAGCAGGGAGCTCTGCCGGCACAGCCGACCAGGCCTACGGATCAAGCCTATGCAATTACTCTAAGGAGTGGTTCAAACTATGAAGGGCCCCCTTTGCCCAAATTTGATGAACCTGTTTTATTAAATAATGCTAATCTTGATTTTGTTAAACCAAACAATGTAGTTAATAGCCCTGCAGGGCTAAAGCATAGTACTAACATATCTAATTTTACATTGCTGGGTACGACTCCAGAGAAGGTGGCCACTCCAGATAAGAGAAACAATGCTCCAAAGCCAATTATCAAACTTCCATTCCCCAATCGTCAACTGAAAACAAATTTGGATAAGCAGTTTGGTAAGTTCCTGGAGATGGTAAAAGATTTGAAGGTAACAGTTCCCTTCACTGAATTAATCACACAAATTCCTTCATATGCAAAATTTATGAAAGAAATATTGACAAGAAAAAGGTCTATTAGTGAGGTAGAGACAGTAGCTTTCACTGTAGAATGTAGTGTCGTACTCCAAAATAAATCTCCACCTAAATTAAAAGATCCGGGTAGTTTTTCTATCCCTTGTCATATAGGCAATCTAATGATTGATAATGCATTGTGTGATTTGGGTGATAGCGTTAGTGTCATGCCATTATCTGTGTGTTCCAAATTGAATATGGGTAGATTAAAAGCTACTAATATTACTCTACAAATGGCCGACCGTTCTTTCAAATACCCCTTAGGTGTTTTAGAGGATGTCCCCGTTAGAGTAGGTAAATTTTATATACCCGTTGATTTTGTTGTTCTTGATATGGCTGAGGATATGCAAACCCCAATTATTATGGGTAGACCATTCCTCAACACTGCAGGAGCAATCATAGATGTGAGAAGTGGCAAGTTAACACTATCAGTAGGGGACGATAAAATTGTTTTTAATCTTAATAATACCCCTAAAAGCCCCATGACAGAGGAGAAGTGCTTTAGTGTTAATGTGGTTCATAATTATTCTAACAAGCCCCAAGCTCTTGAAAAAGATCCCTTGGAGGCGGTATCTTGTGTTGCATCCATTTCAGATGAGATAGACAAATGACAGAAGGAAGTTGATGCAATATAAAGAGCACTCTACACTGTTGGTCTTGGTTTTGAGGACGAAAAGCTAGAATCAATCAAGCAAGTTGTGCAATTTGAGCCTACGGTAAGTGTTCCACCAGATCGAGTTGCAAGTATTAAATGCAATGACAATTTGAAGCAACCCTCGATCAAAGAAGGATCTTTAGTGCGTAGCATTGAAGACCTCCCAATCTAAGTCAAGGAGGATCCACCAGACAAAGTGAATTGGCGTCCCACAGGGCATGTCAGGAAGCCACGTCCCAAGCCGCGTCGTAGCCAAAACACCACTTGACCGGGTGAGAAACCGCCCGATCAAGCGTTAGGCCAAGGGTCCTAGTTTTTGTACTTGGTAAGAAGGTCGTGCGGGACCTAGATAAACCAGCGCTTTGCGGGAGGCAACCCGTATTTTAATGCTTTTTAGACTATTTTCTCTTTATTTTTCTTATGAGAGGAGAGATGAGGGAATTTAATGATTTCTATGAGTTTTTGTACAGTTTTGAAGGAAAAGAGTTAGCCAAAATTTGAAGAAAAGAAGAAAGTAAGAAAACCGACGATTGGCCTCGGGCCCAATCGGGCCGAGAGCTAGGCTTTAAAATCAAGTATTTTTGCCCGATCGGGCGTTGGGCGCCCGACTGGGCATAAAACTCGTCGTATACGGACATAATTGTCCGCCCGATCAGGCGAATCTCGCCCGACCGGGCGCGTGAAGAGGAACGGGCGCGAGAGTTGAAGCAAATTAGGTACATCAGATCGCCCGACCGGGCGCGAGAACAGAATAGAATAACAAGTTCAGATCGCCCGACCGGGCGAACACCTGCCGGCCGACCGGGCGCGAGGTACCCAATGCCCCTTTTCTTCTCTTTCTTCGGTTTTCTTCCTTCAATTCTTCTTTCCTCCAAAACTTTCTCTCTCTAAAACTCAAAATTCTCTCTACCTTCTCTATAAGATTTCTTCTCCAATTCTCACCCAAATTCAAAACTTTTTACATATTTTTAATCTCCTCTTCATCCTCTACATTTCTATATAAAAATTTTCGAATTCCATTCAAATAAATTTTCATACGCATTTCTACCATGGCTTCAAAGAGGGCTCGTTCTATTTTCGGTAGGAGTTCTAGCTCGAGGGAGGAGTATGACCCGGATTTGCAACTCTCGTACTGGCCGACGATCCGTATTGCTAGCCAGGAGCAAAAGGAGCGGCTAGAACACCTATTCGGGCGCGAGGTAATTCCTTCACGGTGGTTACACCGCCCTACTTTAGAATCGTATGGTTTGTATGATTTTGTGAAACGATTTTTGAATGACATAGGCATGAGAAAATTCGTTGATATGCACTATCCTACATACCGTGAATTAACTTGTGAATTGTTGTCCTCTTTAAAAGTTCTAAATAGTAGAAATGGACCGAATTTAATTTTTAGGTTGAACAATAGAAATATTAGTTTAACTTTTGTGGAATTTTGTAAATTGTTTGAATTGAATTCTAAATTACCATTCCAATGACATGCTGATTACAAAATGGGTGACATTTATCATGCTCTGACTGGTTTGCCTACTCCCGACCCCCAACATGCTAGTACCAAACCTATTCATCACCCTATCCCAAAAATCTGGCAAAGATTTGCGAGTTTATGTTTTTTAAGTAGGAACGAGCCCCATAATGCCCAAACTAACGAGCTAGCTGTTATAGGTCACTACGTGTCTGGGTTTGGGAAATTGAACATAGGTAGGTACATTATTCACCATTTGAGCAGACATGCCACGGCCAGTACCCAATCTCGCACCCCCATTCGTATAGGAGGCCTTATCACTAGAATAGCAGTGAAAAAGGTCGGTTTTGTTGAGGATGGACCCCACCAACTGACCGAATGTGGACCAGATACCTATATGACTGCTAGGTATTTTGAGGAGTTGGGGTGGGTACGATCGGATACTGAGCAGGCACCCCACTGGTGTATTAGGACTGGGACCGAGCACCCTTTGCCCATTTTTCCCCTACCTAGTCCTGACTTGACCGCCTTTCCCCCAGGGCAACCATCCTATACGTATGACCTTTTAGTTTCCAACGCTAGGGGGCAAGCACCACCAGTACCACCACCAGTTCCACCACCCCAGCCTCAGCCCGAGGTGGCGTTTTCTCCACCTCGCATGTCTCACTCCGTCCCTCATGTTGACTCTGACCCAGATTGGGACCTTCAGAGTATAGGTCAGGCCTTAGGAAGTATCGAGCATTCCCACACTGGCCTTAGGAGGATGGTAGGCTCTATAGACCAGAGGTTAGGGTACCTAGAGAGGAACCAAGGTAGAGCTCTCTACCCTATGTACGATGATTATGCTCGTCGGGGCAACATTCCCGACGATGCTATTTACCTTGACTGGTTTCAGCCTCCACCCCAGGGATACGATAGGGATCCCACTGCCCATGGTATTTACACTGACTATTCTGCTTTCCATGGGTACGGCCAGGACATTCCTTTCGGGGGGCCGGCAGGGGGGACTTTTCATGCTGATTATTTTGGTGGTAGCTCTTCTGGTGCAGGTGGTTGAGGGAATAAATTTCAAGCGTTAACCCCTAGCTTGAACCCCACTGTGATCATACACTAAAGTACGATGGCGTCCAAAAGGGAAGAAGATAGAGCAAAAGAGTCGCCAACAAGTTTTAGGAATTTGTAAACCGTTCACATGGTGAAGGTTACACCCCTTAACGATCCAAGAGATCGTCAACTCCATAAGGTCTTGAACCAAATAAGGGTTCGGGGATGAAGGTACAAATCCAACCTAAAAGAGATTGAACCTGCCCTAATAATAGGCCTCTACTTTATTCTGATCGTATTCATGTGCGCTTTCTGACTAACATGCAATCAATAGGATTAACCCTAAACCTGTTTATCTATGTTGGTTGAATTAACGCACAAATAAAACTATTATTGGCGATCACTTGAATTATAATCAAATTAACCCTGACAAGATTATTAATTATCTTATTAAGCGTGATTACAAGTACAAATTCCCTTTAAACATGCATAAAAGGCGTGATCAAGCAATAAAAATAAATATAATCAAGCAACATAATAAATAATAATAATAATAAATAATAATCATAATCATGTTCATGTTAATATTAAAGCATAATAAAAATAGCAAGATCCTAGGCATGATACTAACAAGATTAATAACAAACCCTAGCATGTCACTAAGCAATAAAAATCAAATCTTTAGCCCTAACATGATACTAACAATAATAAATATTAGGAAGAAAATAGGAAGCATCGTAACAATCATATTTAATATTAAGATTACCCTAGACATGATACTAGGAATATCATAATAACAATATAAACATGATTTCTACATCATAACATTAATTAAACCATTAAAGTACTTACTTCGATGCCTCGTACCTCTTTCTAATAACAAAATACACGCGTTAGTAACTTCAAGGAAAATAATAAACAAACAATTAAATTAAATAATTGAAAGAGAGATTTGGGACCAAATCCTCATAAATTAAAGCTTTCACGCCTAGGGCGAAGGCCACTTCGAATATGGCTAGGTGTTTCTAGATCTAATGAATGCGGAATTTTGTATTTAAAAGAAAGTTTTGAAAAGAGAGATGAATTGAATGAATTAAGAGAGAATTAGAGAATTAATGGTTGCGAATGAAAACTGATCGTAGGTGAATGAAACGGAGTTTTAAAATACATTATTTATAGAGAAAATCAGCCAAAAAGATAAAATATCAAAACAGAGCACTTGGCGCACGCAAAACAGAGCTGGCGCACCTAAAACAGAGCTGGCGCCAGCACCAGCTAATTGGCGCCAGGCGCCAATGCCTAGAGTCAGGCGCCAGGCCTGTTTTTGACGCGTTTTTCGAAAATCAGATAAGTTTTGCCGTTCAGGAGGATAAAATCGTATATTTTCCTCAAAAATGCTTTTTTATTTTAATTAAAACTCTAAAAAGTCAACAAAAAGTCAATTTATCAATGCTAATTGAATTAGGAATGAAAAGAACCTTCTAGAAAAATCTAGAAGACTAAAACCATTCCTAATTGCATTAGGAATGATAAATATATATTAGGCCTTCCCCTAGATCATTGGGCCGCATAAAAGGCTCAAACCGGGCCCAGTTTGGTAAATTGGTCATAACTTCCTCAATATTCATCGGAATTGGGCTTATAATATATCGTTGGAAAGCTCTTGTCAAGCCCCATCCAACTACACTATTATTGGACCCATATCATGGACCAACCAAACTGGATTGACTGTTTTCTTAAAATAAGTTTTTCAAATACAGAGAGAAGAGATAATAAATTAAAACTATCCGCAACACTAAACTTTCCACACTTTCGCTTCATTCGATTATGATTCGACGTGAAAGGTACTCATCATTGGGTTTGGTTTTGGGGAGACACGAATGGGTTTCTACAGAAGCCCCCACTTTGACTGTGTTTGGAGAAACGCGAGTTTCGAAAACAAAAGTCAAAGTATCGATAGGGACGGAGAATGATTCAGAACGTTCTGCGATCCTAAATCACTCTTGCAACGCCGATACCTGCAAAACTAGCATTAGTCAAACAGATAAGAGAGTTAAGAAACGCGTATCTTGCACCGTCGAGCACACGTCTCTGAAAGTAACCGATTGTTTTGATGACCTCCGGCAAGCTAGAGAATGTCATCCCGCTTGAAAACCGCTACGCCCGTAACTGCTTCCAATATAGAAGATTGCTTCGCCTGAAACTATCCTCCTCCGCATTGATAATATTCCACATCCAAGGGAATACTATCGAAGATTGCTTCTCTTGAAACAATCCTCAGTTGTTTGTGAAAACTCTCCACAATCTAGGGAACGCCACCTTGCTGTTTTGATGTTCACTCGTCTCTGAACAAAGAGCTTCTTTTTGATATGTTCACGCGTCTCTGAACAAAGAGCTTCTTTTTGATATGACTCCAATTTCCGCTGTGATAGTCTTCGAAAAGATCACTACTTTTTAATCCTTCATGCTGCTGTGCCAGTACGTTGGCGCTTTGCTGCTTGTGAACCAGTATGTCGACAATCCTCTTTTATCTGGGAATAGTTGCCAACACAACTCTTGTATGATTTATGACAATCCGATTTAGGGAAATTTGTCAATGCCACGTAACAATCCATCCTTGGAAATGTTGCCACGATGAAGCGACAATCCGTACCTCGGAAATTTTGCCAAAATCCAATTTTTGGAAAAGTTGCCAATGCTTCGTAACAATCTTTAATAAGAACTTTGCTACGATCGACAATCCACATCTTGGAATATAACTCTTGAAAGCAATACACCTTGGAAATTTGCCAACGCTATGCGAAAATCCTTTTGGGAAAATATTGCCACTATTGACAATCCGCGTCTTGGAACATTTGCAAAAAAAAGAGTCGACCGACAATCCACTTCGGGAAAATTTTCCACTTACTGAAATGAATGACAATCCACGTTGAGGAACTTTGCCAAAATTTATGATGAATAGAGACCTACAACAATCCTTTGGGAAATTTTGCCATAGGGAACTGGGTGTATGACAATCCAATCTCGGAAAACTTGCCAACAAGCCGATGAATGTATGACAATCCGAACTTGGAAAAACTTGCCAAACAAAGAAGGAGCACGACAATCCACGCTTGGAAACTTTGCCAGAGATGACAATCTAATCTTGGAAAAATTGTCGTTGAAGAAGATGCACGACAATCCATTTTTGGAAATATTGTCAGTTGGGGATGACAATCCAATTTTTGGAAAACTTTGTCGTTTAATAAGAATGCGCGACAATCCGTATTTGGAAATGTTGTCGTTTAAGTGCTTGCTTTTGAACCAGATCGTAATGAGCCAGTGTTTAGGCGCTTAAGCTAAGTGAGACGATCTTTCGTCAGGTCGATCACTTAGACTGTAATCAAACTGACTACTTAATCATGTCAAATTTCTTATAGGGGCTAACTGGCGTACCAAGGAACCCGAAATTGCCGTATGAGGTCGAAATCACCTTTCTGAGAGGCTTCGAGCTCTGTCGTTGCTGAAAAGATTTAGCGCCAGGCGCTGGAGTAGGGTCTTCCCTGTTCTGCTGCACCTTTATTTATTTTGACTATAGAACTTTGCCAATCTCTAATTATCTTAGGGTTGACCTAAGGTTTAATGTTGCTTGACTCATTGACACGACTCAAAGTATAAACTTGAATCGATATGATTGACTCGAGGTTGACTCGACTCGAAAATGCAAAAAAGCAAAAATTTTCCGAGCAAAAATTTTCCGTCATTTTTGTGGAGGGTACCGACTTTCTCCCGAAAAAGAAAGACGCAAAAAAGAAAGAATCAAAATGAAGTTATTGAAGGTGCATGTTGAATGAGCTTAGTCAAATGTTGTTTCTCACAGTACAAGGATTGCAACATCTTAGACTATCCTAGTTGACTTGATAATGAAAGTATTTAGGTAACTTAGGCGCGGAGGCTAAGCACTTCATACTTCGTGATGCAATGGCAATTATGATTGATGAGCGATTTTGATATGATAAGGCATGCTTCAGCGTTGTGTTAATTATTCCATGACAAAGGGTTCCTAAGGGAAGTATTTGGTCATGTATCTGTGATGTGTGTGATAGTGACACTAAAGTTAGGCCACAAGAGCTAAGTGTGTGGAAAAATATATTGAAAAGAGTCAAATGGTGGTGACTCTTAGGCTAGGTAAGCTAATGATGTAGGGATCAAGCCCCCAAGTCTAGCTCTAAGTGAAAAGGGATGAGCATAGGAAATCCCTTGATATGATCATGGTGTAAGTGTGTGAATGTGAATATGAATGAATTTTTATTACGGTCGCACCTCGATGTGAAGTTGCCTACGTATCCGTTAGGAATCAGGCCGAACGTAGCTCTAGCCGAACCTCGCATAAGTGTGTGTATACCTCAAAAAGGTCTTTTGAAGGGTTGTAACATGGTTAGGCTAAAGGTTTGAAGAAGAAGTGGATAAAGGCTCAAGACCCTAGATAAGCCCCCAAGGTGTGCAACCTCGCTTTTGAATCTTTATATTTTTATGCTTAAGTTTCTACTCTTTTTTAGCTCTCTTTTATCTTTTGCTTTAGCATCTATTTTATTTTTATAAGCGTGGGCAATCTCGATCATGCGGTCTATCACTCACTTGGCATTCATGTTTCTCAGGCACGGTACCGAGCACTCGATAAGAGACGCAATCTGAGACGTGTTCTTATCAAAGATATTTTCATATCAAAGACATTGGAACACTTGCCCTTTTGTACACTTTTATTTATTTTTTGCTTTTACTTATTTTTGCTATTTTAATTTTTTGAATCACTCAAGCCCTTTTTTTAGAATTGCATAAGTTGCACACCATCCCATCCCAAGGTTAGGTAGATGTAGGTTGAAAAAAGAAGGGTCTATCGTTAGACGAGGCTCAAAGTGGTTTATGAAGAAAGAATTGCATATTTGAAAGGTGAAAGGAGATATGACGTGGCTACAAGGGGTGCCTCAAATCATTGGTATACCTTGTGCTTAATTCGACATGGATTTTTATTTATTATTATTATTTTTTTTAATGCAATGCAATGAAATGATCATATATAAGGAAATAAATGCTCATTTTATTAAAAAAGGGAAAAGAAAGAATCTACAAAATTAATCTAAGGGATAAGAAAAGGTGTCTATGCTAGACTTATTGGGGAAAGAGTAAATAAAAAAGAAATAGAAAAAAGAGGTCACGAAATCTTGTCGTTGAAGCTCGCCTCTTGTCTTGTGTCATTCGCTTCATCATCACCCAGTCTTCTAGCTCGCTAGAGGCAATGGGATCTTGTTTTCTTCTATGAGATCTTGAATCCGATTTTGAAACCTGTAGCATTCATCAGTAGTATGACCGTTTCCTCGATGGTACTTGCAATAGGAGTTTGGATTCCATCTCGAAGATCAATTTTCTGGTGTTGGATCCTCGGTAGGGCCAATAGGTTTGATTAATCCTCGATCATAGAGACGATCAAAAGCAGCATCGTAGGTCATTCCAATGGGTGTGAACTCTCGCCTGGGTTTCCTTTTAGATCCTTGATTGTCCATGGCTAAGACACCATTATGGTCAAAGGTACTAACATTATTACTAGAGTGGGCGTTTTCGGAAGAAGAAGGATTGTCGCTCTTCTTTCCTTTCCAGCCACCGTGGTTACTATTGTTAGTAGCTTTTTGCTTTGCGAGGTCGTCTTCGATTTCAATTCTGATGTCATAAACGGCCTTGAAAGTATTCAAGTTGTGTTGATATTTTAAATGCTTTGAATACTTTTATTAGAGATTCTTGATAAACATCCTCACAGACTCCTTTTCGGTGGGGACCTCAATCATCTTAGCGGAAGTTTCCCTCCACTTATTAAAGAAAGAAGTAAAGCCTTCATTCTCTTTTTGTCTTAGCATCTCAAGTTGTCTATGGTCGGTTTCAACTTGGATATTGCACTTATAACTATCAATGAAAGCGTTTACTATCGATTCCCAGGTAGAGGTTTTCTCCTTGTCAAGGGAGAAGAACCATTGTTGGAAAACGGTTTCAAGAGATAGAGAGAACAGAGAGGGGAAAACCTTCTTATCGATACCCTTAATGTTCATTATAGTTTCGAAAGCTCTTAGATGGAAATAAGGGTTATCTGTTGCCTTGAATTTAGGGATGTCAGTGGCGTTGAACTTATGCGAAAGAAGTTCCTTGTCCAGCGAGACCCCTTGTGAACTCATGCCCTGAAACTTAGTCACTAGATAGCTTGCTCAAACTTTCTTGCATGAGGTCCATCTGTTGTTGCTTCACGGGATCATTGATCTTGAGTGTGAGTAACTTCAGTGTCTCAGTCATGGTAACCAATTGGTTCCTAAGCTCATTGACTTCTTCTTGACTTGCCATTATCTTTTTAGCCTTCCTCTTTTGACGAATCGGTTTATCAAAAAGTGAGACTTGAATAAAGAGGTTGTCCTTGATTAATCGCCCTTCTCTCCTCGACCAAGTACTGTGGAAAGGAAATTTTGGGATACTCATTGTTAATTATTTGACTCAAACTTTATTCAACATGCAATGGATGGAGGAAGTGAAGAAAGATTGGAATAGAATGTGAAAGAAGATTTAGATGGAGGGATATGAAGAATTAGGAATAAAATATACCCCCAACTTAAACGACGGAAAAGACTGAATCATGCATGAACCTAAGACATGGCCATGGTGATGTATACTCAAAGTGTGTGCTAAGACTAGTGAGTGTAGGTGACATGTTAAGACTCGTGTCATGACCATGTGGCTAGACTATGTGACTAGACTCAAGCAAAGACTAAGTTAAGACTTCACGTATATACATTAAACTGGACAGGATGTGGTATTTTAGTCATAAATTTTTATCTGTGCCTCTAATTTGGATGAAACCAACGCCAAATTAAAGATAAAACTCAGGGCTACATATCCATAGGTTGTACGACTCGTAGTTCTTCCTAGAACTCCGGATATGACTAAAACAAGTTGACGTTTGTGCAGTATAAGGGAATAAAAATCCGGGTTGACTTAAAGGAACTATGACTCGATTTTATGTTTATATATTAGCTCAAATTAATTATTTAATTAATTAAACAAAGTCCTTTAGTCATTAATCAGTTTATTTAGTCTTAACACAAGTCAAACAAACGGTTAGAAAAAATCACATAGAGTATGCACAATTAGTCAAGTAGGCACAATATGATGCAATGAGTTTGCAACCTAACCATGGCTCTAGTTCTCTAAAGTTCGGGATATGGTTTAGTCAAAGAGGGTCCATGGTTAATTTTTCGGATGCACCGCGCGGAAGCCTAACCGTGAAGGGTTGGCGTGAGTGGATGGGACACCGCGAGTTTTAGAAAAAACTCGCTTCCATGGCTTGGTGAATTCAACAATCTCGGATGCACCCTTTGTTGCACGGAGCGTTCAATTGGATAGATGGAGCATGAATTCCCAGAGGGTTATGTCCATATGTAGAACACATATGGGTTTCAGAAAAGTGAGAAAAAAAATTCAATCAGGAAGTAGGATCGAGCAAACAATACGAAAAATCGGTCGAAATTAGAACGCATATTTCTGGCTCGGTATTGGGGGAGGTTGGCGCCAGCAATCAGAGACTGGCGCCAGCTTTTAACTGTAGCTCTTGGCGCCAATACTGGCGTCTGGCGCTACGGCTAAAATGCTGGCGCCAAGCTCTGGCCCCTGGCGCTACTTCCCACATGCCTCAGCAGCTGTCTGTGCTCGATAAAATTTTCCAGTTTCGCGCGGTGTTATTTCGGTCCTAGTTGTGAAAGATATTTCTCAAATTTCCTACGTGTAAAATCCTATGTTTTTAACTCATTACGGATGGTCTTTCCAATGAGATCTTTTTTTATGCATATGACAATAATGTTAATCAAAATTACGCACATGAAATACTTAGAACGTTTCGAGTCTCATCCACTCATTCTAAATCATTACCGAAACAAATTCAGGAATTAAAATAGAAATCCTCTCCAGTGGAGTCGCCAAAAACTGTAGGGAATAAATTTCAAGCGTTAACCCCTAGCTTGAACCCCACTGTGATCATACACTAAAGTACGGTGGCGTCCAAAAGGGAAGAAGATAGAGCAAAAGAGTCGCCAACAAGTTTTAGGAACTTGTAAACCGTTCACATGGTGAAGGTTACACCCCTTAACGATCCAAGAGATCGTCAACTCCATAAGGTCTTGAACCAAATAAGGGTTCGGGGATGAAGGTACAAATCCAACCTAAAAGAGATTGAACCTGCCCTAATAATAGGCCTCTACTTTATTCTGATCGTATTCATGTGCGCTTTCTGACTAACATGCAATCAATAGGATTAACCCTAAACCTGTTTATCTATATTGGTTGAATTAATGCACAAATAAAACTATTATCGGAGATCACTTGAATTATAATCAAATTAACCCTAACAAGATTATTAATTATCTTATTAAGCGTGATTACAAGTACAAATTCCCTTTAAACATGCATAAAAGGCGTGATCAAGCAATAAAAATAAATACAATCAAGCAACATAATAAATAATAATAATAATAAATAATAATCATAATCATGTTCATGTTAATATTAAAAGCATAATAAAAATAGCAAGATCCTAGGCATGATACTAACAAGATTAATAACAAACCCTAGCATGTCACTAAGCAATAAAAATCAAATCTTTAGCCCTAACATGATACTAACAATCATAAATATTAGGAAGAACATAGGAAACATCGTAACAATCATATTTAATATTAAGATTACCCTAGACATGATACTAGGATTATCATAATAACAATATAAACATGATTTCTACATCATAACATCAATTAAACCATTAAAGTACTTACTTCGATGCCTCGTACCTCTTTCTAATAACAAAATACACGCGTTAGTAACTTCAAGGAAAATAATAAACAAACAATTAAATTAAATAATTGAAAGAGAGATTTGGGACCAAATCCTCATAAATTAAAACTTTCATGTCTAGGGCGAAGGCAACTTCGAATATGGCTAGGTGTTTCTAGATCTAATGAATGCGGAATTTTGTATTTAAAAGCAAGTTTTGAAAAGAGAGATGAATTGAATGAATTAAGAGAGAATTAGAGAATTAATGATTGCGAATGAAAACTGATCGTAGGTGAATGAAACGGAGTTTTAAAATACATTATTTATAGAGAAAATCAGCCAAAAAGATAAAATATCAAAACAGAGCACTTGGCGCACGCAAAACAGAGCTGGCGCACCTAAAACAGAGCTGGCGCCAGGCGCCAATGCCTAGAGTCAGGCGCCAGGCCTGTTTTTGACGCGTTTTCGAAAATCAGATAAGTTTTGCCGTTCAGGAGGATAAAATCGTATATTTTCCTCGAAAATGCTTTTTGATTTTAATTAAAACTCTTAAAAGTCAACAAAAAGTCAATTTATCAATGCTAATTGAATTAGGAATGAAAAGAACCTTCTAAAAGAATCTAGAAGACTAAAACCATTTCTAATTGCATTAGGAATGATAAATCTATATTAGGCCCTCCCCTAGATCATTGGGCCGCGTAAAAGGCTCAAACCGGGCCCAGTTTGGTAAATTGGCCATAACTTCCTCAATATTCATCGGAATTGGGCTTATAATATATCGTTGGAAAGCTCTTGTCAAGCCCCATCCAACTACACTATTATTGGACCCATATCATGGACCAACCAAACTGGATTGGCTGTTTTCTTAAAATAAGTTTTCAAAAACAGAGAGAAGAGAAAATAAATTAAAACTATCCGCAACACTAAACTTTCCACACTTTCGCTTCATTCGATTATGATTCGACGTGAAAGGTACTCATCACTGGGTTTGGTTTTGGGGAGACACAAATGGGTGTCTACAGTGGTGCAGGTGGCAGTGGAGGTGCAGGGTTCGGCCACATGGATGAGGATGATCAGGACTAGCTATGCTGGGCTAGTTCCCGAGCAAATGAGGACATTGTCTGATTCTGGCTTGGGGGAGATTTTAGATTTGGTATCTTTCTTTTTCTCTTTTCTTTTATTTTTGGGGTGTTTTTTTAGTTTAGATTTATTGCTTTCTAGGTTAGTTTTATTGTTTTCTTATTTATGAAAAATACAAAAAAAAATTAAAAAATAAAAAAAATCCAAAAATACGTTCCAATGAATTGTAAATCATGTTTCCCTGTGCCCCATACTTGAGAAAATTGTTTTGATTCTTGGTATATGATGATAAGCATTGTGGATTAGTTGATCATGATTTGATGTTTGATTGCCTTGAAACCTTAACATGCGTCAATTTTGCCCAACTGCTTGTGAATATAGTGCTTGACTAGTTGATTTGGTTAGGAATGTGTGTTAGTTCCTGGTATGTCAATGAATTTGAGTATTGGTTTCAACTATAAGTAATGTTTATATGATTCATTATTATGCACATTGAGGAGGACGAAGGCATTTGTTCTTTTAGGTAGCCTCCAGATGACTTTAGATACATTTGTTCCCTTCTTGCTACATACCCATGTTGTTGCCTTGACTTTCTGTTGTTTATTAGCCACATTACAAGCCTATTTTGCCCCATTGGTTACTAGTCCCAAGCTTGGCTTGGGGGAGCTATTAGTGAGTGAGGTGAGGGAGTTTGTAGTGTGCTTATTATTTGCACAATTTGGGTGAGATTTGAGAAGTTGTTTTGTTTTTTATCATGTTTATTTTTGATGAGTTTGAAAGTTATATTTTCTTGAGAAAAAAATAAATCATGATGTTATGAAAAAAAAAAGTGAACTTCAAAATAAAAAAAAAAAGAACAAAGAGAAAAAAATGTTCAATGTACAAATGTTCTAGTTGGAGGTTGATCAAAAGAAAAAAGTTGAGCTTCAATGAAAAATTCAAGTTTGGAAAATAAAGTTTGTTTATTCACTCCAGTTCTTTATTATTATATCTTATGAGTGAAATTGTAAGTGTTGGGATTGTTTATTATAATTGGAGTATATTTGGTGGATTTTTGTTAGAGTTGGTTATGTAGGAGATGTTGATCATTATTTATTTTGATCACGGGTTTTACTAGAATTTGCTCCCTTAAGCATAGCTTTTCTCTCACTTATTCCCAAATGATTCCTACACTTTACCCTAGCCTTATATTACAAGCTTTAAAGACCTTCCGACCTTTGTGCATAGAGTTGTATGAATGTGAAAGTGTTGTTTATCAATGCAAGTTATGATTTGACGTATTTCGAGTCGACTAGTAGGTTGAGCGTTCATTGTTTTATACACACGAGAGTGTGAGTTGGGAGGGCATTGTTCACATAAAGGGGTTGGTTGGAGAGCGATCGAGTACATCTTTTACTCGCCACATAAATTAGAGTTGAGTGTGTGAGCACTAGTCTTGAATTCTATATGCTCTTGTGGTTTGCTCTATTTGACAATTGTTAGGGAAGAAAGGTAATTGGATGGATTTGATTGGTTGGTTTTGAAGCATGTTTATTTGATTTACCCTGAATTGTTTGTGCTTGATTTTTACTTTTTGGGGTGAAGCATATTTATTGATTCATTGATGAGATCTTTGCTTAGGGACAAGAAAAGGTTTGGCTTGGGGGAGTTTGATGTGTCTATTTTATATAGTATTTTACCCCCGTCCCCTGGTCATAATTAGTAGTGTTTTTGGCTCTTTAAAGCCACTTTTATTACTAATTGGTGTTTTCTAGTGTTTTCGTAGATTTGGTTGACTTTTGCAGGGATTTGCACTTTTGGAGCATTTTCCCGAGATATTATGGAGCAATCACGATCACTGGAGAAGCACGACCAGTTTTTATAGCCCAGGGCCAGTTAGAGCCATCGAACCGGTGATTAAGGGCTCGATATATGTGATACCGGGGCGTTTGGACCGAGTATTCAAGACCCAAAGAGGAAACCCAGATTGGCCCGAATAATTGGAGCCCAATCGTAGTCTAGATAGTGGCCCAAGAGAGCCGCCCGGCCAAAAAGGCTGGCGCCCGGAGGCGCGCCCGGCCGGGGCCGGGCGAGAGAAGCAAAGGTCGGCGCCCGGTGACGCGCCTGGCCGGGCGCGAGAAGCGTACTGACGAGCAAAAAGGCGCGCCCGATCGGGCGCGTGTAATTATTAGGGGTTAATTTCGTCGTTTAAGTTTGTTTTAGTTTAGGATTCGTACGGAGTATAAATACTTCTCCGTAAAACGATTTTAGAATCTTCTTACTCTCTTCTTTTACTCTCTTTTAATTACTTCTTAGATTTTCTCTCTCTACTTAGCTTTTAGATTAATTCTTTCTCTTATACTTTTGTTCTTAATCTATTCTTAATTCCAGATTTATTTTGGTAACTATTTCTCTTCTCTTAATCTTAGTTGTTACTTTATTCTTTTGATCATGTCTTGTTTTATTGCTTTGATTAGTTTAGTTTCTATTATGTGTGAGTAGTTTTATTTCTAGGGTTTGTGGGGATCCATAAATAATATGAAGGGGTAATTTATTGTTGTTGATTGTCAATGCTAGATTAATTTCCTATTGATTGATTTAATGCTCTGTGATTAGATTAGTCCTGATCTTTTATGCATGAGTTTGACAATATTGATTCGAGATTCGACAGATGAGAATTGATGTTTAGGTCTAGTTTCAATAGGCATGTTAATTTATAAATGGCTAAGTCGAGATTCGAAATATGAGATTTAATGCCGGTAAATTAATTGTGTGATTGTAATACGTAGCGAAAGCCCTTTATGATCTGATTGATGTATGCATTGATGAATGATTATTATATTCTACCCTGAAATATTATTTATTGGTGAACCTATGCCCTAGATCCTTTTATTCATTGTTTTCTCCCTACTCTTAATCTTCGTAGTTTAGTTTCATATTCAAATTTACATATTGGTTACTTTATAATTTAGATTACATTAGTTAATTAGGAATAGAAAGACTCGTTTCTCTGTGGATTCGACCCTACTTCCCTATCTACATTAGTTAGAGGATTTAGGAATTACTTTTGATTTGGGGATACGACTTTACCCTGTCACTCAGTCAGATGAATTTTCCAACAAATTTTCCCTTTTTGGTGAAATTAGGGTTACCTGTGTTATTTATTATTGAGAGTTCTTCCTCCATTTACATTTGGAAGTTGGTTGTTCAAACACCTATTCTCTTTTGGACACATTTGGACACATGGTGTCTCTCCAACACATTTTGGCCTTCTTCCTCACTTCTAATCTTACACTCATATAGTTTCTTTCTATTAACAATTCTCTTATCTTAAATCTGTTTGATTCTAACCTTTACTGCACCTACAATTATTCTTCATCCAAATTCAGTTATACCCACATAATCTCCATTTGCATGATGTTCATAAATTGTGTGTCTTTGTTTTATGATATCAGGAGTTTATTTCTAACATGATTAAGTGTCAAAGTGTCATTAGTTTAACCTTTAATATAATCTGTAATAATGTAACATATGCTTTGGTTCAATGATTTGATGATAAATACTACCTCTGTTAAATGTTTTCTGCAACTTTTACTATTTTAGTCCGCTAAACATTATGTGCAACAAAAAAAAATTCTTTCATCTTTTAGTAAAAAAATACTAGTCAAATGTCGATTTTACCCTCATTTAAAAAATTAAAACACAATTTACTAACTATAATCAGATTTAATTAATCACTAATTTCTCACCCAATTTTTACCCCAACCAACCCAATCTAATTTATTAACTCTTCATCTTCAACTCAAGAACCCCAAAACCACCTTCATCTTCATCTTCATCTTCCCCTCTCTCTCCTCTTTCCATATCATTATCTCTCTTTTTCTTTCTCTCTTCAACTTTTAAGAAATTGAATTAGTGATGGGTTTGTTGAATTGTTGGTGATGATTTTGTAGTGGGTTTCCGTTGAATCTATGGGGGCTTTCATAAGAATGGTGGTGGTGGTTTTGTGGGGCTGATGGTGGTTTTTTTGGGGGGGGGGGGTTTGTGGGAATTTCGTGGGGTTTTCGTGGTTTTGTGGGGGTTTTCGTGGGGGGTTTTGTGAGAATGGTGGTTGTGGTTTTCGTCGAATCTATGGGTTGGTAGTGGTTTTGTGGGTGTTTCGTGGTGGTTTCGTGGGGCTGGTGGTTTTGTGGGGCTGGTGGTGGTTTATGGGGTTTCGTGAAAATGGTGGTGGTGGTGGTGTTCGCCGGACCTGAAATGGTGGGGGTTTCGTGGTGGTATCGTGGGGAGGTAGTAGTGGTGGTGAAGCCGGCGTTGAAGGCGGTGGTGGTGTTGGACTGTTGGCTGGTCTTGGTGGTGGCAGTGGTGGTCTTGGGGTGGTAGTGAGTGGTTGATTAAATATCCAAATATTCTCTCTCCACCTTAATTACATACCCCTAATATACATTAATCATCATTATCAAATTTTGCATCGTGTACCGCAAACCCTCCCAAAGTTGCAGAAAACATTCAACGGAGGTAGTAGATTGTTTGTTTGTAATTACTATTGCCATTATCTGACCAATCCCTATCTGCTATTTGCATCCTTAGCACCATTGCACCTATGTTCTGCCACAATCCCACAACAATTTATCAGAGTCTCAGAGGTAAGAATCTGTCCCTTTAATTAATCAAAAAAAAAAAAAAAAAAAATGCAATATATAGTCTGTTCTAATTAAGAAAAAAATAAAAGAAAATGCCCCTTTTATAATGCTTTCACTATTACACTCAACTGTTGGACCACAAATTCAGAAACATGGAGCATCTTCAACACTATGCTAGATTGCAAAATTAAATATTAAAAAAAAAAAAAAATTTAACTCTTCCCCTAGACGTCTAACTAATAATAGTACAAGATACAGTATAATCTAGGATTCTAACCTATAAGGAAAGCCCTCAAAACTCCCCACTATATTCTCTAAATCGCAATTATTACCGATGCTTCAATTAGCAAAAGACATTTATACTTTGATTGAATCAAAATTATAACTTACTGCCTACAGATACAGAAGCGAACATACTGAAGAAGTTGAGAAGAGCAGATGATAGATGCAGAAATCCTCAATTCGGCTCAAGCATATACCAAGACTGTAGAGAAAGCACGGGGATGTTCAAAGCTTGAATACCACACTGCAGCTGTATTGGCTCAAGCATATACCAGACTGTAGAGAAAGCACGGAGATGTTCAAAGCTTGAATACCACACTGCAGCTGTATTTGATCATTGTTTCCCCATGTAATATGGGTAGCCCTGCATGCCAACGGGCATAGAAGGTGGCATTCCATATGTGTCTTTCATGGGTGGTGGTGCATAAGAAATCTGGGATGGTGGTGGTCCTTGAGGATATGGCCCTGGTGCCATTGCAGGTGGAGGTGCAGCTGCTGCTGGAGGACTAGCGTAAGAGACGGGTGGGTATGATGGCATGTGTGGAGGGTAACTGTATCCAAGTGGTGCCTGTGGTTTCCCATGCTGTGGGTATCCACCTGCTGTAGGAGGGACCATAGGAGCTGCTGATGAGGGATATTGGTTTGCAGTTGTTTTGTTCTTTGTATCAGCATACTTCACTGTTATGTTCCGGCCCTGCATATAGCACAGAATATCATATTGATTTCTAGCAAGAAAGAATTCAACATTGAATGAAGCACAATAGGGTTTGATGCTGCTCAAGTCAAATACATATCAACTAAAGTCACCTATTACTGCAATAAAATTCTAATTAACAAAGGTAATTAATGACGATGGAGTTCTCAACAAGTAATGAGTAATTCTTGGGCAAGACAGTCTCACAATAACTTATTGTAACAAGTCATGTAGCACCGAGAAACAGATAAAGCCCCCTTAGGTCTCATTATACTAGTTTTTGCCAAAAGCAATTATAGTTGATTGCCACTGATTCTCTCTAAAGTGCTAATAAGTAATAACTATACACAACACTTGTGACTTGTCAGTTGAAAAAAGATGGAGATAAAGGGGTTAAAAATTTCATATACCGAAAGAAATCAACACAAACAAAAGCTTCTGTAGGAAACAGAACCCAAAGAGAAGGAAAAGTAATTTTGTACTGCAGTGATGATAGTAAGGTGCCACTTTTCTTGACATAGTCCGGTGAGACATATGCAAGATTGCAACCTAACTCCTACATCCTTTCTTTCCAGTGAGCAATTCAACAACAAAGAAGTACAAATTTCTATTCCTGTAAGTTCAGGCTTCATGCAATATTACTAAATTAAAAACATGGTTGCACAAATTTAAGGGAACAAACAGAAAGAGAAAGGCTTGGTGACTGTTGAGGCTGCTGAGCTAAAAGCGAAGAAAATCTAATTTGACATTATCTTATATCCACGAACGAGAAGGTGTTCAAAGGGCAAGTCCAGAATAATGTAGTAAAGCCTTCAGCTTAGAAAAATAAGTGAAATGCTTATGCAATAATGCTACTACAGCCCTGTGGTTTCAGCTAATAACACCTCTCACTAGAAGATCGCGCATTTAGATTTTAGAGCATAGAAGCAAACATAGAAAGACGTGAAACTTTCAGATATCAATTACCCCTAGAGTTCTCTCAGGGTCATCAAGGGCCTTCTTCGCAGAATCGACTGTCTTGTATGTCACAAACCCAAAACCACTGCAAAAGAAAAAAAAATGATCAGAGACATAAGAAACTGAAGCCTGCACAAAAGTAACTAAGAACAAAAAATTTAAATGAAGAATACCGAGACTTGTTTGTATCTTTGTCATACGCAACTGAACCTTCATCTATCTCACCATGCCTGCTGAAAAAACTGAGCAACATCTCAGTAGTGGTTTCTGGTGACAAACCTCCTATATAAAGTTTCCGCTGTGCTTGATCAGGTGCGGTGCTAGCACTACTTAAGCCTTCACAAGCAAGGTTGCAGACAGTCAAGCGGCCCTGAAGTAATGACAAGCAGGAGAGCAAATGAAAGACTGAAAACATACAAATATATATCATCTCCAGTCTCCACTAGACACAACTTTTAAGAAATCAGCAAAATTGGACTTTTTCAACAAGTCTTGTGTTTTAAACAAAGTAACCAACTCCCAACCAAATGAATGAATCCTTGAGGCCCTTGGGGTAATTTTGATAATCTTTACATGCCAGTGGAAAATACAACCGGGGCAAGATATTAAGTTATGTAGTCTCTTAATACAATTTTTTATTTTTTTAATTAATATGGTCAAGTAAACTTTAAGAGCAGGACCTATGGCAGAAGCAACCCAGCTTCGAAAATGATAAGGGAAATCCTCAATACATGATACATAAAATTTCTTCCATTCTTAATCAAAAGCCAAAAATATTTTTTGCAGGCTCCTATGCGAACTTTGGCCATAAATACTTGACTTATGTATAATTTAAAATTACATATAAAATAATTGATATTAGAAAATAGGCATTAAAATAAATCTAAAAAACTCTCACATGAATTATAAAAAGTATTACATTTGTAAAAATATACAATCAGAGTCTGTAAAGTTTGGCCACCAAAAAACATATATTGCTATACAAAATGGAACAGAGAAAGTAAATGTTATATCTCAGAACTTGAAACAATTTCCTGAAGGTGGGTCTTTCAAAGTTCCAGTAGATGTTTATATAAAAGAAGCTAAGAAAATGTATTCCAACACATATCATCAAAAGAATATTACCAGAACTCCAACAACACAAAACACATTATCAGCCAAGAAAGTAATCGTTTAAGGTTGTTGCAAGAATTTATAATAGACCCCCTATTATTCACACATTCTCGAGGAAGAAGCCAGCAACAATCAAGAACTAACCACAAGTGTCAAGTTGTTGAATTAGTTGTTAGGTGGTTACTGCAAATTAAAGGGATTCTGTTATGAACTTATGTTGAAGAGTAAGTGGCATTGTGGCAAGGAGTAGGAGTATAAATAGGGGAAGGCTTGTAATAATAAAGGAGTATATTGGATAAAGTACTGAGTGGAAACACAGGAATCACACCCTCGAAGTGCGATGATATTAGCTTGTATTGATTAATTTCAGTGATTAGATATACAGTGCAAGCCTACCCAATTAATCTTGCGTTCGGTCTTATTTTCCTAAATAGTGCATTAGTTTCATTAATTAACAACAAAAAAAAAAACCAAAAACAGAATCTGAGTTGTAGCAGTTGTACTCACATCAATTAATTTGCTAGATGCCTTTAGAGCATCCTGAGCTGACTCCATATTTTTGTAAGTAATAAAGCCATAACCGCGAGATTTGCCGGTTGCTTTGTCAGTGATCACAGCTCCTTCCTCAATATCTCCATGAACTGCAAATGCCTGAAAAGGAGAATTTTGAGCTTTACAAGCAACAGAACTAAATCAAAGGGAAGTGGTACCTAAAAGCATTAATTCAAATGTTTCAATTCACCCAAACATGTAACTATCACCCATCATGACACGCAAAACTGATCAGCAATCATACAACGCACTCACATCACACAAGGTTTCTGATGTAGTATTCCATGCCAAGCCACGAACAAATAGCTTTCTGTGAACAGGATCAGCACTTGCAAGACTCATAATTTCTCCTGCAACTGGAGAATATTTGGACCCTCTTCACGCCACACATGCAGGCAAACACACATGCACAAAGTCAATTTATTACACACAACTATAAGCGTAGATGTTCTACCATCACCGGCACAGACAAATTAATTTTGGATTTGCTTGATCAGACTTATTGACATAGATTCACAATTTATAAAATGATATGCATTAAGAGAATGAATTGAACAAGGAACCTATAGGCTGATACTAGTGCAATGTGTACCAAAAAAAAACTCCTTGATCCATGCTAGAAAATAAATTTAAAAAAAGAGGGGGGGGGGAGCAGTAAATGGATCTAGGAAATAAGATAGGCAATGACATAAATTGAGTCAATTCTCAAGCAGTAACTCAATACAACAAATCAATATATACAGTATATTAAAACTCAATGGCAAGGATTGTAATCTTGCCATTTATCGCCGATCTCGCCACGCGGATATCACCTACTATTACTATTCATAAATCAATGTTTTCTCATACAAATTTATAATTTATTAGCATTATTATTTGAACCCATAACCTCGTATTCATTAAAATTAAACTTTAACTAACCATCACTACAATGACATCTTATGATGATAAAATTGTATCAAAAAGAGTTATTCATGTTCATAAATTTTAGAATTTTAATTGCGAACTTATATTTGTTTATTTTAACAACAGTGTGATTATAAATTAATTTCATTTCTTTCGGTTACTCAACCATAATTCATATAGGTTATAGTTGATTAAAATATATAACCCAAAAATGCAAAGCAATTTTACAGGTTTTTTCTTTTTAAAAACAAAATATGTTTACTCGAAGGTATATATTATGATAGCTGAATAATAAAAAAAAATCTCTTTAACACACAAAAAAAAAAAAAAAAAAAAAAAAAAAAAAAAACTGAAACATTATAACATTTAGGTTGATGCATATTAAATAATGAATTTTGATGTTCAATTATTTTAAAAATATTTAACAAATGATATTTATCTTATAAAACTACCACTATATTTCACTTTATTTTGTGATAATTTTTTTATATACAAACAATGACCTGGGGCCAAAAACTGTTAGTTCAAGATATCAATCATCCACCTATTCTCTAAAAAAATTATATGCATGCCCACCTTTAATATGTTAAAAGCCTAAACAACCTCATAAAAGCACCTATATAAGGGATTGAACATTCGAGGCATGCAAACTTGAAAATCCTTCATATGTCTTTGCATTATTTGATCACATTCCATAATAAGTATCAAATAAAACTAATTAATTCCAGAAATGAAAACCTATGTCAGATTGTTAGGGAGAAACTACGCTTCATAATGAATATCCATTCTAAAAAGAGAAAATATATACTACGTATATTTTTTGTGTTTATCAAAGCTCACAAAAAAGAAAGATCAAGCCAGTTTTCCTCTTAAAGTCTCCATTGAGGAGCCAGACTCTTGAGTTTTAACTTCCATGGCTGAGCCCGCCCAACAAACGTAATCATATAAATCAATAAACTTTGCGAATCAAAATCATCAGCCATGATTGAGAGTTCTCTACATACACTTGCATAGATCAAAGCACGTCAATTGTTTCTATACTACTCCTTAGTATCTCTACCAGGATTTGAAGAAATCTAGTAAACTGACAAATAGCTCAAACTACATAGGCAGTATCAAGCCTGGTGGCTGGTATATAAGCACACATAATGTTGTAGATAGTTGATGCAAGCAAAAATTGCTTCATCCAAATTTTGTCTCTCGCTATTACTATAGAGAGAATGGGAATTTAAGCTGTAATGGCTTACAAAAGGAAAATTATTTAACATTTTCAACCACATCGAATCTAAAGCAGATTTATGTGTTTTATGAGAGCCATTGCACTATGCCCTCTCTATCTCAATATACATCCATCAATAATATCTTCATTATTCAGGTAAAATCTCTAATTGCGCAAAAGTTTCCATTGTTGTCTTTAGATTATCTATCTTCAAGTATGATGACCAACAGAAATATCATCCATAGCGCAAAGATACAACCTCGTCACTTAGGTGTTGGGCCATATCGTAAAGGAAAATCATTTAGTTAAGTGCAGTGTTTTTCAAAAATCCACAATCTTGTTTGAATCACATGTTGCAACCCCATATCACCTTGCATTGAATGTAACATCCGTGTTTCACTAAAAAGTTACTTGCGAGATTCCCCATGTATCCCCAAAAATGGCTTTCAGCCTCTACTAGTCTACACTAGCTATTATAATAGCTTACAGGTATTATTAATTCCTAGAATACTTTGCAAGTAACTTCGCACCACAACAACAATGACACGATCAGCACATCATTTCCGTTTTTCGCGACACCATGACCGTTCCTGGGGTTGCGACCTAAACCATGTGTTTGAACCATGAAACAATCCAAATTTAGCAAATTAATAATGAAGTATTCATTGCTATATATCTAAGTGAATTTAAATGATCAATATTTTACTATATATAACCACAGTTGACGTTATAAGATGCAAATATCTTATTACTAGTAAGATGTAACCAAAATTCATATGCCTTGAGATCATCTTAACTTCTCGACAACCTACCAAAAAGAAATTTCTTGTCTTTTATCTAAAGTTCCTTAATCTACTCCACATAGATTTAATATTCAAGGTCACCCCAAACTATGTAACCTTCATGCCAACCTAATGAAAATGAAAATTCAACGTATCAACTAATTCAATGATAACACAAATCGAAGGCTTCTTCACCATAAGTGGCAAATACCTTAAAAGTCAATGCACTCTCTAAGACTTCTTGACCAAAAGTGACAAATAACTCAAATTGGAGGCTTCTTTGCCAAAAGTGACAAATACCAAAAGTGACAAATAACTCAAATTGGAGGCTTCTTTGCCAAAAGTGACAAATACCAAAAGTGACAAATACTAGGTTAAGAATTATCCCTTTGAATGCTAATCTACATGCACATAAATTCTTCAAGACTTCCAACCACAATTCACTCTATAAGATGCATACATTTTAATCCATGTCTTGAGACCATATTAACTTCTCAACAACCTACTATCAAGAAATTTCTTGTCTTAATCTACTCCACAAGCATAATTATCACGCATGGGTCCTTATCTCTTGTTGCATGGCTTCATACCACTTCTTGTGATGCTCATTTCATTTAACATAACATCTTAGCCAACTTTTGCTCACTGCCTCATCTATAATCATAATATTACTAATTTTTTCTTGCATGTGATCTTAAATACACAATCAACAACGGTATTGCTAGCAACGAAATCTTAATTACACTTTAAAGCAAGCATATTTCAGATTTCTGAAGATTGGGAAGATCGGAAAGACAATTGAGAACAAAAGGAACCAAATCCTAACAAAAAAGAATGACATATTTTTATATTTGGCTCTTGACAGCTAACCTACTATCCCATTATAGATAACTGACTTCGAAAAATCGTGCTTGTACTTAAAAAGCTTAGACATGATCAAGAAGAGAGCTTAAAGTGTTACATAACACCCCAACATTACAACGCTCGTTAGTTATAGACCCAAATTCACCATTTTACGACACTGATTAAACCAACATATGATATACACATAATAAGCCCCAGACCAACTTTAAAGATATACTACTGGTTGAACCATGAAGCACTGAAACCCTAACTATTTTAAAGCTTATATTTATCAACATATTACAGTGTGGCAGTGTGCCCCTTAACATTCAATCTTTTCACAACCCCCCCCCCCCCAACAAAAAAAAAAAAAAAAAAAAAAAAAAAAACCTATAAAACTGTACAATTAAGTTTGGGTGTCACGTTACGAATGTCAACTAGCTTAATTGGTAGAGGCTTCGGGATTATATTACCCAAGCCGCGAAATCAAATTCCATCTAAATCAATGGGCGAAAATCCAATAACAACAGCTTGAACCTATACAATATATATTCAATGAAACAAGAAATAACACCAAACAAAACCCATTAAATTGAATAAAATTAATAGCATAAATCAGTATCTCATAACAAAAAGAAATTATAAAAATTAAGTAAAAAGAGTCTTACAACTTAGCAAGGAGATCAACCAACTGGGGTTTAGCAAGCGGTTCAAGCAAAGAACGAAGCTTTTCACCAGAAGCAGGAGAAATTTGACCATTTTCAACATCATCAAGCTTTCTCTTCTTCATGTCCTCCATCTTCTTCGCACGGCAAAGCTCTGCTTGTCTCGCTGAAGTCGGCGGCAGAGCGTGAATTTGGGGATAGTGAAGGAGAATGTGTAGTTTATTCCAGAGTTTGGCAGAAATTGGCTGTGACACTAATTGATGTATTCTTGTCAAATTGTGTAACATTAAAATTAAGACCCTTTTGTTGGGCCTTGATTGAAATATACTACTATACGTCTATACCTATTGGGCTATGAACCAGTTATGGCTCGGCTAAGCGCGAGCCAGACGCAGCCAGGCATGAGCCATGAAGGTGTGGAGTGCGTCGAGGCTAAGGTTAACGTGGACTACAACGGGCATGCTCCTTAGGCCTTAGAGCAAGTTTAGCCCCAAGTCTTAAGACTTAGGGTGACATCATCATTTTGAATCTTAAAACTTATGCTTAAGACTTTTCCCATTTTTCTTCAAAAATCTCAAGCAAGTCTCAAGTTGAGTCTTGAAATTTCAAGACTCAACTTAAGGAGATTGGGACCCACTTCACCCACCTCAATTTTATTTTTATTATCTCTTTTTTTTTTTTTACACTTTTCTACATATAATATGTCAAATGTTTAAAGTCTTAGGGCTAAAGTGATAAATTTGTGTAAGTCTTAGTGAGTCTTAACAAGAATTTGATGACATCATTTTCAATGGGGACCACCAAAAATGATGTCATATCCAAGTCTTAAGACTTGGGCTAAACTTGCTCTTAGCTTGAACTAAATGGGTTCAAATTCACTATTTACTTTGTTGGTGTTTTTGTTATGATTTCAGCCCAATTTGCTAAGGCCTTGTTTGGTAGTAAGCTTATTGGAGGTATATTAGCTTATTTGACTAACTTTAGCTGATTGACTAGTCAAACAAGCTAATATAAGTGTTTGGTAGAAAGCTTATTGAAAGAGCTTATTCCACTAAATAAGCTCTTTTTGAAAAAGCTCATTTTAGGAGCCTTTTCAATTAGCTTATTCATTAACTATTGTGAAATGACACTTATAACCTCATTTAATTTAAAATCCTATCTAAACTACCTACCCCACAATGTCATTTCACATACTCAATCACCTTTAAGCTATCATCTATTTACCAAACACTTTTATATAACCATTTAATACAATAAGTTAGTCAAATCAGTTAATAAAATCAGCTAGTCAAAATCAGCTAACTCAATCAGATTCAGCTTTCAGCTTTCTCCCAAACAGGGCCTAAGTCTTTTTATAGACTTGTTAAGTCTTATTTTTGGTTCCATATTTGACATGAGTTTTGTGGCTTCTAAGAGAAGTCTTATGAAATTATCTTGCGAGAGAATACTGAGCAATTGTGAGATAAAACACACGCACAAAATAGAGAGCTAAGCGAGGGTTTCAAAAGTGCTTCCATTTCAGTTTTTTTTCCAACACAACTTTTAGTCGCTTTTTTCCGAAAATTCATCCGTTAAATCGTGCTCAAATTTAACAACTTAATTCTAACATCAAGAGCCTATTTCGGACAATTGGATCGTCTTTTGAGCTCTAATTTGTTCAAAATTGTCTCTAGACAAAACTGTTGTGATTTGGGTAAATTGTACTCCTTTCACTCTCTAATTTTGATCTCTTATTGTTGGTGTTGGTGGTGGGTTGTGAATTCTTTTATAAACTAATTTGGAATTCTTTTTCCCTCAATTTATCAATAAGAGAAGTTAGAGTGGACTCCTTAAACATTCTTGTGATTTTTATCCTTCTTGTCGAAGGGCTTTTTCACGTATAATTCTTGTGTGTTGCTTGATATTGTTTCTTCCTAGTATTGTCAATGTTATTATTGTTCTTCTACTGCATTTGTTGCTAATTTGGTTGTGTAATATTAGAGTGTAAGAATTTTGGGTTGATTGGATTGAAATTTTGATTGACTATCTGTGTGTGACATTGTGGGTGTCGTAGTGACCTTCTTCCGATCCCTACATTTTAATCTAAGGCCCCATGTATTTCATTGCATATCTTTCATTATCCATCAATATAGATTATATAAAAGTTGATATGTGAATCTTGTACATTGAAACAATTCTGATAAGTACTTACATAACTATGTTTAGTCTTATGTATAAAAGTATCAATTTTTGTTAAAGCGGTGTAACATTGTAAAATGTAAAATTAGGGCACGTAAAGCAAAATCGAAGCGAATAATAGAATTTAGAAGTATAAAGATGATCAATATTCAAGTTTACAATTATACCCAAATGATATGTCCATTTTATATAGTAATTTACCCCCGTCCCTTGGTCTTAATTAATAGTGTTTTTGGCTATTTCGAGCCACTTTTATTGCTAATTGGTGTTTTCTAGTGTTTTCGTAGTCTTTGTTGAGTTTTGTAGGAAATTGCATCTTTGGAGCATTTTCTCGGGTTTTTCATGGAGCGACTACGGAAATTAGAAGAGCACGACCATCTTTGAAGCCCAAGACCGGTTAGAGTCATCGAGCCGGTGATTAAGGGCTCGGTAATCGGGATACCGAGGTATTTGGACCGAGTATTCAAGACCCGAAGAGGAAATCCGGATTGGACCGAGGAATCAAGCCCAATCGAAGTCCAAGCCTCGAAGAGAAGCGAGGGCCCGATTGGGCAAGCTAGCACGATCGGGTGCGGCATGCATTTGGTGCTGGTGCGTGGACTAAGGCGCGCCCAATCGTGCGAGCATCTAGCACGATCGGGCGACGCTGCTGAGAAGAAGCGCAAGGAAAAAGGAGCGCCCGATCGGGCGGCCTCTAGCCCGATCGGGAGCGTGTTTTTCTCAGACCTAATTAGTTTAGTTTTAATTTTTGTTTTAAGGAATGTTAAAGTACGAATTATTTACGTAATTTTGGTTTACCTTCTTTTTTAGATTTTCTCTCTCTACTTAGGATATTTCTCTCTCTTAAATTCTCTCTCAACTTTTGTTCTTAATTACTTCCATTAATTCAGATTTCCTTTGGTAACAATTTCTTCTCCTTTAATTTCAGCTATTTCAATTACTTCTTTGATTATGTTTTGTTTTATTTATTTGATTAGTTTAGCTATGATTATGTCTGAATAGTTTAATTCTAGGGTTTATGGGGATCCATAATTAATATGAAGGGATAATTTGTTATTATTGATTATTGGTATTGCATGATAATTTCTTATTGAATTGTTTTAATTCTTTGCAATTAGATTATGAATCGAGCAGATGTAATTTGATTGTGAATGTTAAGAAATATTGAATTGATGAATCGAGCAGATGTTAATTTAATATTAAAGGCTATTTTTAATAGGAACTTAGATCTAGTAAATTGCGAGAGCCTGTTAGATCTATGTTGATTAATAAATTGCAAGAGCCTGTTGATCATGTTATTTGTGCAATGTTGATTATTAGTTATTATGTTTTATCCCGGAATATTAATTATTGGTGAACCTGTACCCTAGGCCTTCTTATTATTGTTTTTCTCCTTAAACTTATTCTTCGTAGTATAGACTTTATTCCCAAAAATATTGGTTACTTAGATAATTTAGATTATAATAATAAATTAGGAGTAAAAAGACTTGTTTCCCTGTGGAGTTCGACCCTACTTCCCTATCTACTTTAATTAGAGGACTTAGGTATTTATTTTTTATTAGGGGATACGACTTTACCCTGTCACCAAAACAGTTCCATTTTTTGTGTTGTGCTTGACTTTTGAGCAATATATACACTTATGTCTAAAACTACTAAAATTTAGCTGCTAAGGTTAAACTATTTGAGCCTAAATCAAACGTAGGTTATAATGTATATATATAGAACATTTTTATTTTTTATTTATTGTATATATTCTATTACCTTTATTTTTTGCTACAAAGACCGGAATTTTTATGCATTTACATTAAAATAAGATAATTTTATACAAATTGAGTTAGGTTCTCTTCAAATAAATTATCTCAAGTGATCATTACATTGGTAGTTTTAATGTGCATTAATCAATAACTCGCATAATATTATTGTAGACACCTGATTGTGTCTCCTCAAAAACCATACCCGGTGATGACTACATTTCACGTCTTTGATTATCAAGTTGGATGAAGATTTGATGAATATCGTGAATTTCCCCTTTTTTAACCTTTCCTTAAATGTTTTAGACTAAAATCATTCATTCTGTACCTTAAATCCAAAATAATTCATTTCGTGTCCTTAAAATCATTCATTTCATGTTCTTTTTATAAAAAAGTTCAAACTAGTTTATTTTGGTCCATAATCAAGGTCTAATAATTGTGTAGTTCGATGGGGTTGAAAAGAGCTTTCCAACGATATATTATAAGCCCAAATCTGAGCTATAACGAGGAAGTTATGGCCAAAATACTAAACTAGGCCCAAGCCGAGCCTTATATGCGGACCCAATGATCATATGGAGGGTCCATTAATCTTAGTTATATTTCTTAAACTTTTAGTATTCATTACAAGCTTCTAGAAGCCTCTAGAGAGTTCCAAGCTATCCTTTTCTAAAGCTAAAGATTAAGAGTTTGAAATTGAATAAAACTTTTCTTTTTGAAAGTCTAATTTTATTCGAATTAAAATATGTTCAAAGAAGTTCAGATGTTATTTTCGTGTCTCCTATTTTTATCAAAATCTTAAATGGTTGGATAGCCCTTGATATTAGCTTTCCAATGATTTATTATATTTGCAATTCCGATTCGAAACGAAAAAGATATTAATGAAATATTAAACTCTATCCAAAATTGACACCGTCCCACCATTTTGGTCATATCTTTTATTCTATAAAATATTTTAATCTAATTCAAATGGGTTGGAAATAAGACTTCAAGAGCTTTCCAACGACATATTATTTATCTTATTTCGATTTTTGGATAAAAAATTATGATAAAAACAAAAGGCATAAAAAAATTGTTTTGTATCGCTTCGTGATTCGAATTTTGACTCTTTTATGATCTTTTCGGTCGTTTTTCCTATAAATATAGACGATTTCCTCGTTTTCATTCACCACTAATCATCTTCTCTTTCTCTCTCCAAGCTAAAGTTTATTCTTTTTTTCCCTCTTGATTTTCCAAACATTTTCCTAAACACACACCATTCTTCATTCGCGAGACTCGAATACACCTAGCCAAACTCGAAGTTGCCTTAGATCTCAACGTGAAAGATTGATAGTTCTGAGGGTTTGAAATATTCCCTACAATTATGTGCTAGCCCAACCGAACTTAAACTTACTTAGGACTTGCAATTGGTGTAACTTGCAACTTTGCAAGTATACTACCCAAGCACTATAACCTCTAAAATTTTAAAATATTATAACCTTTCTCATCTCTTTTTATGCTGATGATGTGTTTCTTTTTGGGGCAGCCAACATCCAGAATCTGAGTAACATGATGAATATTCTAGAGGAGTTTGGGGTTTTTTCAGGCTTAAAGGTTAATTATATCTAAATTCTAGTATAGTCTTCCCTTCCAAAATGGATTATAATGTTAAGCATCAACTTGTGACCTTCTTGAAAGCTCCGGGTCCGGATGGGTGCCCACCAATAGTTATTCAAAAATTCTGGAACACCATGGGTGAAGACTTATTCTCTACAGTAAGGAGTTTCCTGAACGGGGGTACATCCTAAAGGAATGGAATAGAACTTTCATTTGCTTGATCCCTAAAGAGGAAAATGCAAATAGGGTGGACCTCTTCAGACCGATAGGTTTATGCAATACAACCTATAAGGTAATCTCTAAGTGTCTGGTAAATCGCCTAAAGCCTATCCTAAAAGAAGTAATTGGAGAATTCCATAATGCTTTTGTTCCAGGACGGCTGATGACGGATAGTGCCCTGATGGGGCATGAGTTAATCCAATTCGTCAAAAAAAAGAAGAGGAAGGATGGTAAGTTTGCAGGAGTGATGAAGGTGGACTTGAATAAGGCATACGACAGAGTCAGATTGGATTTCATCATCAGTATCCTGAGGCAAATGGCTTTCCCGGAAAGGTGGATTCAATGGATAGGGCAATGTATCACAACGGTTTCTTATGCAGTGCTTGTCAATGGGGAACAATCGGAATGGTTCTTTCCCAGAGTGGGACTTCGGCAGGGGGACCCGCTCTCTCCTTATTTGTTTATATTATGTATGGAGGTACTCTCAAGGAAGTTAGTATGGCTCCAGGAACAGAATAGAATTGAAGGGTTAAGTGCTGCGAGAAATTGCCCGAGAATTTCCCATTTATTTTTTGCAGATGACGCTCTACTTTTCTTCAAGCCAAGTTTAGAGGTGTGTAAGGAGCTAAGACAAGCGTTGGATGACTTCTGTAGAATCTCAGGGGAGGTAATAAGTGCGAAGAAATCCTTTGTCATGTTCAGCCCGAATACTCCATCTACTTTTGTCAGAGCGCTTAGGAGACCTTTGGGTATGACGAGCAAAAACTTCTTTGGGTCTTACTTGGGGTGCCCTATGGATTTTGATGGGCGGAGCTTGTCTCAGTTCAATTTCCTGGTGGAGAAGATTTCAAGGAAAGTACTCTCATGGAGATTTGTATCCCTCTCGCAAGCAGGAAAGCTTCTTCTGATTAACTCCATCCTGGTGGCGATGACTTCCCACATTCTTACCTTGTTTCTGGTCCCGAAGAAAATCCTAGGCAAGATTAGTTCTATTTGTCTGAGATTCTTCTAGGCGAATGCGAGTGGGAAAAAGTCGATTTATTGGAAAAAGAGAGAAATTTTGGAGCTACCTCGAAAGGATGGCGGGCTGGGCTTAAGAAATATCCACAAGCTAAATCAAGCTCTGGTACTGAAGCAGGCTTGGAGAATTCATAGGAACCGTGATAGCTTAATGAGTAGGGTGGTCATTGGGAGGTATGGTGCGTCACCAATAGAAGGGGGAATGAAAGGAGGGCCTCTTTCTAGGGGCTCGTGGGCGGTCAGGAGCATGAGGAGGACGACATTAAGTATGAAGGAGGGTTTTTGGTACAGAATTAGAAGAGGGAGGGGGGTCAAGATAGAAGAAGACAATTCGACTATGAATGGAAGAGTGAGGATGAGGCCGGGAATAGATGAAGGGGTCAGGACCAATTGCAAAAATGTGAGTGACCTAATGGATGAAGAAGGGAGATGGAAGTCAGGGGTGATATGAAGGCTTTTTGACACGAATGACGTTAAGAAAATCCTAAGTACTCACCCAAGCGGGGAAGATACAGATGAGATTCTGTGGAGTGAGACGGAGAATGGGGTATACACTGCAAGATCGGGGTACCTCTGGTTGCTGGGTTTGTCTAGTAAGCAGGAGAGACCCAAATTCTGGAAAGAGTTCTGGAAGCTATATGTACCTCCAGTCTGGCTTTTCCTTGGCTAGAAAGTGCTACAGAAGGCATGCAATAGCAAGGAAGGTCTTGTCAAGAGAGGTTTGAATATTAACCCCTTGTGTGTGTTTTGCAGGGATTCGGTGGAAACAACTGATCATCTTTTCAGAGACTGTAATGTGTCTCGGCGATTATGGCTGTGTGGTCCCCTAGGCCTTAAAGTGAGAGATGGAGAGGCTTGCATTGTCACCTGGTTGAGGAACTTCTTATCCTACGCATTCAATTTGAAGCAGGAAAACCCGGTGCTTGCTGGAGCTATCCTAGCTACCCTCTGGAGCATATGGAAGCATAGAAATGACATCATCTTTAGAGGGGAGCAATGTTCACCTATTAGGTTAATGCAAATGTGCAATGAGGCCTGTGCAAGAGTGTATCATGAGCAAAGTGGGGGTTGTTGCTCGATTCAAGGGATTTCGGTTCCTGGATTGGGAGCCCCGGAGTTGAATTACTGGCAGAGGGGGACCCATGACTCGCAACAAGTTGTATCAGTAACAATTGATGATGTGTGGAAGCATAGGAAGGGGGTGCTGGACTCGGCGGTTGTGGGATGGGTGGTTACGAAGGGGGATAGACTATTGTCAGAGGGCAGGAAAAGGGTGTTTGGAGGCTTAGCACTTCACTGTGAACTTCTATCCATTAAGGAGGGAGTAAAGGAAGCTCTGAGATGCAACAATCAGATTGAGATCAGGACGGACAAGAAGCTTAGCGTTACTGCCGTGGAGGACCCAGGGAAGGTACCAAAGGAGCTGAGAAGTTTGGTCCTTGAGATCCGACAACTTACCCATAGTTATCCCTATGTCTGTTGCTGTTATGTGCCCAGGTTTGCTACTTCTAGGGCTCACGATCTGGCTGTTAGAGCCAGGGAAGGGAGCTAGGTCCGTAAGTCTTTAATTATAGACTTGTTTCACTGCTGTCAAAAAAAAAAAAAAAAAAATTGTGACCTTCTGTAACTTTAAATCCAGCTTTTCTTTTGGGAAGTACTTGGGAGTTAACATTAGTCCTAATAAACTGAAGAAAGGGGATTATTGGGATCTAGTTTCAAAGACTTTAGATAAAATTAAGGGGTGGCAAGCTAAATTGTTAAACATGGTTGGTAGATGCACCTTAATTAAATATGTCTTGAGTTCTTATCCTGTTCATGCTACGCAACATAGTCTTTTGCCTGTTTCTATATTGACTGATATTGAGAAGAAATGTAAAAGATTCCTCTAGAATAGAACAGATTTCCTAAAGTATACCCCTAGAACTAAATGGGACAATGTGACCATTCCCACATCTATGGGAGGTTTGGGCTTGAGATCTTTAAGGGAATGAAATATCTCTTTCATGGCTAAATTGGGATGGATTTATCTAGCTAAACCAGATAAGTTATGGGTTAAAATCCTAAAGGATAAGTATGCTAGTAGAACTAACCTTCAGGATTGCATCCCAAATTCTTCTCAATCATCAATGTGGAGGGATATTTTGAAAGGAAGAGATTTATTATTAAGGGTCTCATCCTTAGAATAGGCAATGGTGAGGACACTTCCTTATGGTATCATCATTGGGTTGGAGAGGAACCTCTTTACAAGATAATTCCAAGAGATGTTCCTCAATCAAAATACCACTGGAGAGTCTCTAATATCATTAGGGATGGAAAATGGTGTATTGATAATATAAGACATCTCTTGTCTGCTCATATCTGTTCCCTTATCCTAAGTTCTCCTATCTCCACTTATGATCCAACCTCTTCTCCTGATCACATTAGGTGGAAACATCATGATTCTGGTGTTTTCACCATCAAGACAACCTATTTTCTTTCTAAAAATCCTTCTCCCTTATTCTCTTCCTTTCCCCTTTAACTAGAAAACTTTTTGGAAGCTCAGAGTGCCTTTCAAATATAAAATGTTCACGTGGAATTGCATTCACTCTATCTTACCTGCTGTTTCACTTCTTGCCATTAAATTCCCTGGTTTTGATCCCATATGCACAAGATGTTCCATACATTACGAAACATTTATTCACTTATTCAGAGACTGCTGCACTTCTGGTATTCTTTGGAAGATGATTATACAAAAGATCAAGCCACCTAAAAATTTCAATTTCTCCATCTTTATGAATTCAGATTGGAATGATTGGCTTCGTTTCAACTTCACTCAAACTCCAAAGTGGAAGTCCATCTTTATTATGGGGCTTTGGCATATTTGGAAACTGAGAAATGGGATCATTTTTTATGATGAAGTCTATAATTGTAATTCTATTTTCAACGGATTCATTATAGATTATTAGATCAACTCATTTGTTTTACAGGACACCAGGGGATGCAGAAGTAATTATTCAGATGGAGCAGGACCCTCAGTTGTTAGAACCCCTTGCTGACGCCCACCAAAGAAGGGTTGGATGAAGCTCAACACTAATGGTGCTTGGATTTCCAAGGATGAAGGTGGGGGTGGTGGAGTCTTCATAAATGATAAGGGAGAATGGTTTTTTGGCTACTCAAGCAAATATAATTCACCTAGTGCTCTGGGAGTAGAACTATATGCTCTTAGGGAAGGGTTGAACTTTGCCCAAGCTATGCCTCTTCAATTCTTAGAAGTTGAGATAGATGCACATAATATAAGAAGCCTTCTCAACAGGGAAGGGGACTATATGCACAATGAATTGGCTGCAGTTGTTATTGATGTAGCCAGGGCTCTCAATAACAACAAAATGGTGATTGTGCTTAACACTGTTCCAAGGGAGCTGAATTATTTGGCTCATAACTTGGCAAGGTATGCTATGACCATGAGCTTAGGTCATACTCTTCATTAAGTAGTCCCCACCAATGCTGTAGCTGCATATAAAGAAGATCTCAAAGGACTGCAGGATCGCACATCTCCTTAGTTTTCTTGCTTGTCTGTATAATCTGTTAGTTTCAGTGGACAATTCCTATGGTAGTGTTTTGCTAAACTCTGGCTACTATGGGTTTCAAAGTGTGCATTTTGCCTTATGTACTACTTTGAATTTTATGATGTAATTATTAGGGCTATGCCCAAGTAATATAGGCTTCCTTTTGTGTTTAAAAAAAAACCTACACAAGTACCTGTGAATTTATTAAACTTCTTAAACAAGTTTTTTTAAAATAAATAAATTACAACTCATATGTTATTCAATAAGTCGTTGTAGTATAGTGGTAAGTATTCCCGCCTGTCACGCGGGTGACCCGGGTTCGATCCCCGGCAACGGCGATATATACATATTTTTTTGCTTTTCCCCCCTTCTTTTTCTCCTTTATTCTTTAAACAACTTCAGTAATTGGTTCAAATCTTGTTTCAATAGATTGAATTTCATCTTCAATAAAACCCTAATTCCCCAAAAAAGTATGAACACTACTACAATTCCAGTGCAAATTTCATCATCAGCTTTGAATTACTGCTATTTTCGTAGCAGTTGCAGTTATTTTTTGTCCTCTTCAACATTTCGCAAAACCCTAAAATCTCCCACTTCGAATTGGAGAATGACCAATTTTGCTTGTTTATCTGCTGATTCTAATTCTGACGATGTTGCGACGTCGTTTTCTATAAAGCCTAAGCCTAAACCGTGGCTTGTTGTTGGCCTTGGAAATCCTGGCAAAAAGTACAACGGCACTCGTCATAATGTATAATTTCTCTTCTAATTATACTGTAATTTCTGCATTTTTTTGCTGAATTTTGTGCCTTTTTGTATTCTGGGTGTTTAGAAGAGCATTATTTTTTGGTGATTATTGTAATATTTGATGCAATATTGTGTTAGAAATTTTCAGTTTTAGTGAGTTTATTGGGTGTTACTATTTTTTTTTTTTTTTTTTCTTTTCCCTTTTATTGTTGATCAGAATTAATACTCTTGAAGCAGAATTGGGTACATGTGTGATTAAAAGTTTTTGCTGTAAAATTTCGATGTTTTGTAGTTTGAGTCGATTGTGGTCAAGGGAAAACCTTTAGAAATTGAATATCGTGTTACCAATTTAATTGAAAATAATATGGATCTTGGAGTTAGGGAACATTGAAATGTAGTTAGAAGAAACCTTTCATATCATCCAGCATTTTGGTTTTACCTTGAGTGTCGCGAAGAAGCATGTTTCTCTGCAATTTAACATTACCATTTAGAATGATCATACAAGTTTAATGGAGTTTGATTTTTCCTAGCAAGATACTGTGCTTCATATGAATTATCGTAATATTCAATCATTATTAATCGTAGAATGTGCTAAGATTTTGGTCTTGCTGAGTTGGATTTAATTTATCTACAGAGGCAGTGAATGTATTCCTTTCCACTATTCTACAGGTTGGATTCGAGATGGTAGACGCCATTGCAGAAGCAGAGGGAATTTCAATGAATAGTGTATCTTTTAAAGCTATGTTTGGGAAAGGTACTCTTGCCCTCTGTTTTAGTTTAAACATTCTCAAGTAACATAGAGGATATTATAGCGCCATAGTGGTAGAGCATTGAATTTGGATGGCAATGGGCATGAGCTTTAGTTGGTAATCAAACTATCAACTACCTATAAACAGCTTGCCTTTTCTCAGGATTCTGCGAATTCGTCAATGTTGTGCGAAAGGGTTACAAATTTACTAGATGTTAAAGCAAGATAGTATGAATGTATACATCCCTATTCCCTAATAATAAACACTACTAAATGATCCAGAAAACATACTCTTTCTGCCCCCATACTAGTTATGCTATTTATGGTTGAAATACTGATATGTATACTTTCATCTAGTTTGCCTATCCATTCAAGTCAATTGGCAGAGAAACCAATTTTGATTCTTGGCAGCACTATTCTGTCAACAAACAAATTCTCTCCTGCTCACTGTGTCAAGGAATTGAGCTGCTCAATTGAAGATGATCAGAGTCAAAGCTTGGTTGCAAAATTTTCAATTGAAGCAAGTGAAAGTTGGAGCTTGGTTGCATTTTCAATCCACACTAGACATAGGCTTTGTTTGTTCTGTTAGAGTATAGTATATATAAACTAGCTTTGTTCTCATTCAATGAATGATGATAGGTGGAGTAAATAAGTGAGGTTCTTAATAACTAAATGGACTTCAAAATGCAAATTGTGAGGATTTTGGGAAGAAATGTCATAAGAAGAGGGTTTAGCAGCCAAGGTTGTCGAAGAGTGGTGTGGGAGAGAGAAGCTTTTAAGGAAATTATTTACGTAGTAATTTATATGTGAATTGCAAATAATTTTTTTTTTAAAAAAAAAAATCATATTAATTACTTTTTAACTTTTCGTATAGTTTAAGCCTCCTAGTCTCCTACACCCCCCTCCCAAAATATTAGTCCCCATTTACATTTGCAACTTACCAACATTGTGATTCATCAGTTTTTTAAAGGCACATAATGGAACAGATTACAGATATATTTGAAATGTCCCTCATAAACAAGGAATAATTGTTGATGTTAAATTTTCTTGGACTTCTTAACTTTGGCTTTTCATGTTGCTTTTTAATTGAACTAATTTAGTTGTGTTTATCAGGTTACATTGGAAAAGTTCCAATTATCCTATCCAAGCCACAAACTTTTATGAATGTCAGTGGTGAGTCTGTAAGTAGCTTATCTTAAAATATCTATCATTATGTTAAAAGCTAACTTATCAACTCTGTTATATATTACATTTGGTGGCAACTAAACTTTGAAATATTTTATGAAGGTTGGTCCTATGGTTTCATATTATAAGATCCCATTGAACCAAGTATTAGTGGTAATATACTACTCGCATACTCAATTTATTGTGTTGCATTTCAAAATCTTGAGCCTCATTTAAATAGATGATTGACTATCTTGCAGATATACGATGATTTGGATTTGCCTTTTGCAAGATTGAGGCTATTGCCTAAGGGTGGTCATGGAGGACACAATGGGTATTTATCTCCTAGCACTTCCTTTGTTATACTTCTTCCGTTTCAAATTACTCGCTACACTTTCTATTTGAGGATGTTTCAAATTACTTGCTACACTTCTTCTTTGGGCAAACAAATCTGTGCATCTCTCTCCTCTCATGTGGGCCCTCTTTTTTATTTCTCTCTCTCTCTTTTTCTCCAAAAATTGCCTAGGAGTGCCATTTTAGAAGTGTAAAGAATAATTCGAAACGGAGGAAGTATGTTGTTGGGTGCTTGTGATGCTATGATATTTGCAATTTAGACATGTTTGTAGCTAAGTTAATTTTCCCTTTAAGTTACTCACCCAAACTCTTAGGGGCTAGGAACCACATCAAACTTAGCTCACCACTTTACGTAGTTGGTCACTTGGACTTACCTAATTGAAAAGAATGTAATATTATTTGTCAACACTTTTGCCAAAAACTTCTTTATTTTTGGATTATATAGAATATACTAACATGAATTGGTAACTTATGGGACTTGGATAAAACTCTCAAGTAGTTTCTGACCTTTTGAAAATGTATTTAGTCAAGCTTATTATTCTTGTCAGCATGCTAAAATTCTAGCTTATAAGATTGACTCATAAAGGTTATCAGTTTATGAACAATGATGCGAGGAAGGTTCTGTGTGACTGTTGATTTAATGTGCTTGTGCCTTGTAGGATGAGGAGTATCATTGATCATTTCAAAGGAAATCGTGACTTTCCTCGTTTAAGGATAGGTACAAATTAAGAATGAAACATCTATTTTTGTTTTATTCTTTTTTTGTTCATGTCAATAATCTGTGTAAATTTAGGTATTGGGAGGCCTCCTGGAAAGATGGACCCTGCAAGCTTTGTTCTTCGTCCATTCAACAAACAAGAACGTGAAGAGGTGAAAAGTCTACTTTCTTTTTATTTTGCAAGTTGTTACCACATCTATTTGAACTATACATGTACAATCCCTAACACACTTTTAAAGCTGCAAAGCGAAAATAATCCTTAACCATGAACTCTTGCCTTCCCTTTTATACGTCACCTTAGTCCTTGTTGGACTATACAAAGTAACTTTTTGGGCCGAGCAATCGATTTGAGCCTTATATTTTCTTAACCAGTCCATTCCCAAAATGACATCCAATTCTTCCAAAGTCAAATTCTACCCCAGAAATTTAAAGAGGTGCCCTTCTAAACTAGAGGTGATCAAATGGGCGGGCCAAGTCGGGCTTGTAGATAAAGTCATGCAAACCTGCCCAAAAAACGTGGATCATGCAAACTTTTTTGGGTGGGGTGGATCGGGTGCCAGGCCGGGCTAGAGCATCTCCAATGGCAAGCTACAATGCTTTGTAGCTTGCTTTTCTATATTATTTTTTAAGCTACAACACCTTTTAGCAATAAAGTGTTCCAATGGTAAGCTACAACATTTTTTAGTTTGTAAAAAATAAATTTTAATAAATAAATAAACGGCTATTTCACCAAATGCCATTGAGTAATTTAAAAATTCACCAAATGCCATCGGACTTTTCAGAATTCACCAAATGCCACCGAGTTTTTACAAAATTCACCGAGTGCCATTAATGACTAACGGTAATTAACTCCGTTAGTCATTAAGGCTAATTATGCCACGTGGCATATTCTAATTGGTTCATTTTATTATTATTTTATTTATCAAAAAAATTATAAAAAAAAAAATGAACCCCGACCAATCTTCCCGCCGCACCACCGCCCCTACGCCAGCCCAACCCCTTGCCTCCACCCCCACCGGCGACCAACATCGTCGGCGACCACCCTTCCCCCTGACCCTATTCCCCCTACCATCTGCATCCACTCCCCCCCTAAACACCCATCTTCGACACCCTAATAAAACCCCAAAAACGAAATCTCCAAAATCGAAAACCAAATTTGGTTTTCGATTTTAAGCAAGGTGGTTCAGGGGGTGGAGATGGGAGGGAAAGAGGTCGTTTGGGTTCGTCGGAGCAGGAGGGATGGAGTGGAGGGGGTTACGAATTTAGGGAAATCGATATTGGGGTTTAAGGTGTCGAAACCCTAGATTTCGATTTTTGGGGATTTTAATTTAGGGTTCCGGCGTGGTGGTTGAAAGGGTGGAGCTCGGAGGGGATGAACTGATTTGGGTTCTCCGGCGTGGGGAGGGGGGCTTTGGTCGTCGGTGGTGGTGAGGGGAGGGATTTTCGAGGGAGAAGGAGAGTTTGCGAATCGGCTGGGTGCGTTAGTTGTTGCTGCGGGCTGGCTACGCTGGGTCGCCGGCGGTGCGGTTGTTCAAGGCTGGGTCGCCGGCTCAGTTGTTCAGGGGTGGGTCGCCGCCGTGGTGGGGATTGGTTGGAGGTGGGGATATGGTGGTGACGGTGGTCGGGCTGAGTCATGGTGGATGGGTGGTTTTTTTTTTATTTTTAAGTTTTTTTATTAAGTAATTAATATACTAATTTAATAAGCAACCAATCATAAGCCACCACGTGGCATAATTAGCCTTAATGACTAACGGAGTTAACTGCCGTTAGTCATTAATGGCACTCAGTGAATTTTGTAAAAACCAGGTGGCATTTGGTGAATTCTGAAAAGTCCGATGGCATTTGGTGAATTTTTAAATTACTCAATGGCATTTGGTGAAATAGCCGATAAATAAATAATTATACACATGTTATAATATAAGTGGGGTTTATTTGTCTCTTTTTCAATCAAGCATGTAGCTTGTTTGGGCTACAATTGCTAGCATGGTGCTCAATTTTTTGTTCTCCAATGGTAAGCATGTAGCTAGAAATTTTATTTATATTGCAAGCAAGTCCTTACAATTAAACCATTGGAGATGCTCTAATGATTACCTCTACTCTAAACAACTTAAAACAATTCCTTACTTCTTCTGACGGAATAGAAATGTCTAAAGAGAGTGGTTTGATACCTCTAGTTTATGACTTTCTACTACGGTCTTAGAAACAAATGAATGTGATGCACCCGAATCAAAAGAACTTTCACAGAAAGAGAGCATATAAGGAAAGTGTCAATTACCACATCATGAGAAGCTTAAGCCCTTAAGCTCAATGTATAAAAAGCTCAAGGCGCACTGAAGCAAGAAGGGTTATGCAGCACCGAGTGCGCCTAAGGCGCCTCTTTAAAGTGAGACGCACTATATAAACTGTGAAAAAAGTTTGCTGAAATTTTCTTCAGGTGCGCCTAATCAAAAATGCCTCGCCTAGACCAACTAAGCACTTACCCTCGCCTTGCGCCTCACAGGCGTGCTTTTTAAAACACTAGTTAAGCTTCATACTGTTTATCACAACACACGCCCTTGGGAGTACCACCCGCATTGCTACTAGTCCCAATCTTAGGTGTAGGTCCATTGGGTTGGTGGCTTGGTTGGAATATTAGACTCTTTCACCTTTTCTAACATTCATACTAGGCTCTTCTAAAACATTCGTACTCACGATGCCCCAACTTCTTACCTACAGGTCATGATCCTACCCTAGGTGGTCCTTCTCACATTTTTGTGAAAAATAGGTTCTCTTTTGATTCTCACCAATTCTTTGATTCCCATTTCCCCGAGCATTGAATGGTTGATTATTCTTTCCTCTCCCAAAGTTCCCCTTGTTCTTCCTCCTTTCATTGAAATTTCCATTAGGCTTATGCTTCTTCTCACCCTGTGAAAAGACTCAAAACTCTTCCTTTTTCTTTCCCGAATTCTTGATTTCCCTTCCTCTAATCCCATATAGGTGAGCTGCTCTTCCATACACTTCATCTAAGGTTTCAAAAGTAGTAGTCTACTCACTAATGGTCGTGGTCCTCATTCTAAGGTTGGTGAACTCCATACACTTTTGTTTCCTTAAGTACGCCGGATAGAACTTAGCTCTCACTTCTTTCAAGTCTGCCCACCCAAATTTAGGCTTGTTCAATAATTTACCCTTTCGTTGACTCAAATTAGCTTTTTCGAGGCAATTGATGGCATCAAAGAGTTTGTCAAACTCTTTAGCTGCAGCTAACCTCTTAAATACCCCACAAAAAGTTTCCACCTCATTTGGTTGGTTAACAGCTTGGGTCAAACTTGTTGTTAACTTCTTAAGAGTGGTTTGACGCTAGTCTTATTACCCTTTGGGTGTAAAAGCACTTGAACTAAATATGGGGACACAAAGTTTACTTAAGTACTTAATCATGCAAAGATTGCAAACATAATATAGAAAGAAAATTTCAAACATAGCATTTCAAATGTATTATGTACAATTTTCCTATAAAAATTTGCCTATAAATGTGCATTCTTTTTTGTTGTTTCGATGTTGCATAAATGTGACTATCAACTCTATTTGCAAACATAATATATTGTACATAATATAGTTTATTTTGGACTTTCCCACAGGATAACAACGAAAAACAATGTACTGCATAAATTTGCATAAATGTCTGGTGTTTATTTAGTATGGTTGTATATATGCTCCAAATTGCATCTAGGCTTAGTGAGTATACTTTCAGGTGGAGAAAATTGCCTGTTTGTTCTATTATTTGGGAATTGTTATAAAGTCAAATTTGGTTCTATCTCAATTTTTGAGCTTTAAAAACTAGAAAGAGTTCCATGAGGAGCTCTCTATGAAACCAAACTTAACTACATGATTGGTATTTTTAGTGCTATGATAGCTACAGTACCGAGCTAAATCTTCAACAACTAGTTAGAACTTTGATCCTTTGGTTACGATTCTTATTGCATGTGGTGTGGCAATCAACATTACTGGATATTGGGATATTTTTATCGGTGGCTGATTTTTTGGTTGTGTGCAGTTGGATATGACATTGCAAGGTGGATTGGAGGCCATTCGGATACTTTTGCTAGAAGGTTTTAATAAAAGCGCAACATTTGTGAATAGTGCAAAGCGCCTGGAACAACTTAGTTGATCAAGTATACTATCAACCTTTTTTTTTTTCTTTTTTTTTTTTATTTATTTATTTTTTTTTTTTTTTAAATCTCTATTGGTAACTGTCAATATATATGTCTTCATTGATGATATCATTCAAATTTGAACCTCTAGGTGTAATTCACACTATAAACATTTTCTGTAATCTTGTCTGATTTTTAGTTTGTTCTTTGAGGGCCACAACAGGTCATATTTGTTTGAACCTTGAGTTAATTGGCTTTGGTTTCTTGTTTTGTTACTGAAGAACTTACATTTAGAAATTTCCTGTCAGGTTTCTTGGTGAAGAAACCAGTTTCATAATCATGTATGGCTGCCTATGTTATCCCTCTTCAGCTCTTTCGGCATTTAGGTTTTTCTCCTCTAATTGATTGATAATTATCCTCTGTGATCTCACTTTTAATTTGCCATAGCTAACATATATCGGCTCATATTCTTGGCTTTTAGTTGTTTAGTCATGTGTACATTGATCTGACTTGGATCGATTTAACAATATGGGCAGGAATTACCTGCCCAAAATTGTTTCCAGCGCGACTGCCCCAGTATAGAGCCTGATCCATGATCAGCTTTTAACTTGCCAATTATTGGGGGGGGGGGGGGGGGGGTTGTTTGTGTTATTCAATTTCGGTCCCAAGTCACTTGAGTAGCGTTGGAGGATTCAGCGCAACAGGCAGCTAAAACATGATGGCAATGGGGCGGGTCGGATGCGGATGATGGTACCTCCATACCCATACCCGCCTAAAACTCTTATACCCATCGGCCCCACCACCCGTGGCGGGTACAATATCCACATCCATATCCGCCCCACCAAATACAAGATAGAATCCATCCCCGCCCCATCACCCACTTGGATATTCATACCCGCCCCAAAATCGTCCCAAACCCTTTGCCGTGATGCTCTATTGTATCACATTAATGACAATTATATCAAATTAGATTAAGAAAATTGGGGCTTTCACTATTCAAGCTTATTGGGTGTTAGGGGGTATCAAGTTTCATAAATTCTCAACTCTTCTAAAAGAATATGGTGCGGGCATAAGGTGGGTACGGGGCAGGGTGAATATGGGGCGGGTCTACTCTAAAATCCATACCCGCCCCATCACCCGCCAAACCTCCCATTTAACCCGATCCACTGCCATTCCCTAATCCCTATCCCTCAGTAATAAACCCCCAAACAACTCTTTTCCTCATTCATCTTTTAACCCCTCTTTGTCTCGTAATCATCCTCTTTCTTCATTTTCTCTTTCACTCTCTCATGGTTGGTGGCAAAGTTCGATCCCTTTGACGGTGCACAGCCGATCAAGGACCTGAACGCGGTAGCTATATAAAGAACTATCACTCAACTCTTTCATTCACTACATATGATTTTATCAACTTTCCTCTTCATCTACTCTACGGCTCTACCCACGAAAAATTAAGTGCATCAGTGCATGCAACAATAATAATAATGCTATTATAGTATTATTAACCTAGCTAACAATGTTTCTTAGGCTCTATTATTTAAACCGAATATTTAGGGTAAACAAAAGGAATTATAAAAGTAAAAGCAAAAAAAGGACACAAATATATTTCAATATTTGATGCTCTACCAATTCGCCGCTTTCTTCACTATCACTACTCATCATGTGGATTACTCCCATAATATATAAAGCAATTACGTAAACTTCCATTTACAAACAATTATTTAATAAGATTCGTGGAACTTCAAAGGACTATTTTGTAATTTTGAATTTAAATTAAATAGTAATGACATTTTGGAAGTGTATTCAACTCTTGTCATGTCCAACGTCGACATGGCAACTTGTGTTCATATTTTTTGATTGTGACTTTGATTGATCACTTCTCTATAAGACAAAAATTAGTAAGAAATAGTGTTTTTTAATTAGTATGAATTAATTTAAGAAATATCAAAGAATATTAATTATTAATTAGTATTACTTAATTATTCCTATTGTAAACTACTAGCTACTAACTATGATAAAATCAATGATGGTTTTAATAATCATATCTTACATATTACATCCAAACCACAAAATTATTAAACAGAAATGATAATGGACCACACAATTTTTTATTTATTTTTTTATTTTTTATTATTATTATTATTATTATTATTATTATTATTATTATTATTATTATCTCAAAAACAAAAGTCATACAACCTACAATAAATTAGTGGGAAGCCGAGATACAATCTGGGCCCCCACTCCTCTAGCTATTGCAAATCCTACCCTAGTGAAGATATGAGCTGCAGCACGAGCCCCAATGTCTTGCGTCGTCGAGAACCTTTGAATCCGCTTCAGTAACGCAACAGCCTCTTTCTCTAATTCCCCAAGCGAAGAAAAGGAGAAGGGAATGAAACCATATCCAATCGCCTGACATCGAGCTTCATACTTAACCTGCTTCCGATGAGCTGCATCAGCCACAACCCGCCCAGGAATGAAGTCAGATAGCCCTGATTGTGTCAAAGGAGAAGACTTTGTCAAATCAACACAGACATCGCGACCACAATCCCATGAATAAAGTAACATATCCGCGGGTCTGAGGGCCTCGTCGTTCCCTCCGGCCAACCCAATGTCAACCTCTTTTCTCGCTGAAATCCCAGAACGAAAGCAAACATCAACAAGGGTATCCCGAACAACATTATGCCGATGTTTAATACCCACAATACCAGCACAAGACACTGCGTGATCACCGAAAATATCTCCAGCAAAAACCCTCGAACAAGCATAGCACAACGTCGAGATAGAGAACAATGGTACACCCAACCGATAGGACAACACACAGCGATAAGTCTTGGCGTTCATCGTCTGACCCAACCCTGAAATAGGAACCGCCCGAAGCCAAGCAGAGGTGTGATCACCTTGCTGTGATTTCCATAATGCTGATTGTCGAGGAGTTAAAGAATAAGCAGATTCTGCAGAAGCGGTAACCTTTGTGAAATATATATCTGCCAATTTATTCATGAGTTTAGGGGCAACGACCTCACTAGGATTACTCAAAATGTCAGACTCCACTGTTCCATTAAACAGACTCAACGCATCCTCAAAGGCTCGTCCAAGACCAACAATGCCAGCATGCCGAAGAAGTTGTGTCTGCAACCTAGCAGACTGTAACCGAGAAGCAAGAAAAGCATAGTGACGAACATCACCTGCAGAATAAACACCAAGCCCTCCAAACGCAAATGGTAAGGTGGCAAGTCGCCACTGCCAATCACCAAACCCCGGCCCCGAAGCAGTAACAATACGCTACATGGAAGATCGAAGAGCTGCATCAAAAGTGCGCTGAGCCACCTCAAAAGTACTAGGAGGACAAGTACGCAATGCAAAGTAGAGTTTTGAAACTCCAGTACATGCCCTAAGTAACAACAGCTCACACTGAGGATCATCGAGCATAGCGACCTTATCCATAAGGGCAATGGTCTTGGTCACCCTCTGCATCACAAGCTCACCACTAAAACCAGAATCGGAACTAGCGGGACCTCCAAGCAACCTAACACCACGCAAAGGTCGAGCAATATTAGGTGGAAAGACACCCACCAGCCTGCTTCGAGGGTCTTCTGTAGGCCAGAAAACTTCAGTTTTTTCCACATTAAGACATAACCCAGAACGAGGTCCTTCCTCCATAATCAACTGCAGAACTTGCCCCACCACCAAAGTGTCACCAATAATCGTGCCGTCATCTAAATACCAAGCCTGAAGACATACATCAAAAGTCTCTCTGATTTTACACACCAGGAGTTGTAAAACCAAAGAAAAAAGCAAAGGACCAAGGGGATCACCCTACTGCACCCCTTGAGATGACCATAAGGTTTGGTCCCCATAGTACAACCTGGCTGGATTAGAATAGCAGAATTCTACCCATCGCGAAATGCCCGGACAACGACGACGTACCTCACGTAACATGACCGAACGATCAACCAGATTGAAGGCATTTTGAAAATCCACCAACAACATAGATAAACCAACATCAGAACCACGGTCCTCAATCAACCGATTCACCGCATGAAGAATTGCCTCACCACCTGAAGAAACCCCAACACCAAATTGAAGGCCATCAAAGTAACTCCCTAAAGACTGACCAACCATAACAGCACCCACCTTCGAAACGAGACGCCGCTAAACCGTACCCACAGCAATAGGACGGATACCACCACCGGGCTTGACAAGTGGCGTAAGAGGAGCACTAGCAATGTACTCTCCTAATTCCATAGGACATCTCCCAGCTAGAAAGAGATTAACCACCCCAGTAATAGAGTCAACCAACTCATCTGATACTGCCACAGCCGCACCACTCAAGCAATCCATAAGATGTTGAGCACGCAAACCATCCCTACCACATGATGTGCCACGAGGGAAACTCCTAATCCGATCCAAAACAACAGCAGAAGTCGTAACGAGATGAAGGTGATCAATAGGTATATCAGGCAAGGATGGAGATGGAGATGAAGGGTGCTTTGACTGTAAATCTGCAAGAGTGGCGTCATTATAAGGTGCAAAGCTTGCTGAAGAAAGAACCCGAACCGCAGCAGTGTAATGGCCATCTCAAATCTTCCTACGACACTGCTTAATATTACGCTCTTCCAAATCAATGTCCTCATCATCAACCATCGACAAAGTAGGAGAATACTCTGCCAAAATTTCCCTCACAAGCTGCAAATTACCACCCGCTACACTCCAAGAACAAATAGCACGGGAAATACTCTGTTCTTGATGCCGACGTCTTACCGAAGACCGAGACTCACGACTACTCCGCGGGCGAAAGATTTTAAGGATGCAAAGAGGTAACACCAACAAAGAGACCCAATTAGAAATGTCATCAGGCTTAGAGATCACCTTATCAAGAGCACCTTTCAGAACCCGAGAAAACCCCAAACGACATTTGGGAGGGATAGACTTAACAGAGCGAAACCCCTTAGAGAATAAACAATCAAGGAGGGCCACATCAAAACCACCGTTATGATCTTGCACCAATCCATCCATACGATCAACTCGAGCAGGAGAAGAAGGAGATTGCGGCTTGGTGAAATTATGAAGCACAAAACGAACAACACCATCTCCTTCATCAGGGGGTGACACATCCTCATCCCCACGATGACGACACTTAATACGTACCGTGTGCGTTTTATAGCAAACTCCACATAACCAAATCCCCATACGCCTAAAAGTAACTTCTGCCTCATTATAAACAGCCAAATTAGAAGTAAGAGAATGTCGGGTGATATCTCGCGCACCGATACAACAATGACGATCACTAAGATGTTTGATTAGAGAACGTCGAGTAAGGCCATTTCCACTCCCATCTTGACAACCACTAAGACCCACAAAGGGACAATAAAACTTCACAACGGCAGCCGACATAGCTGACTTGCACCACCCAAAACTGAAATAAGCCCGAAAGAGCACCAGAAACTGCCGCAAAACAGCTCCAAAACAGCACCCAAGAGCTGCCAAAACTGGACCAAAAACTGCACCAGAAACTGCACCCAAAACTGCTCCAAAACAGCACACAAAACAGCTCCAAAACAGCACCCAAAACTGCTCCAAAACAGCACCCAAACTGCTCCAAAACAGCACACAAAACTGCTCCAAAACAGCACCCAAAACTGCTCCAAAGCAGCACCCAAAAACTGCTCCAAAACAGCCCCTAATATCGAAAATCGCTGGAAATATTGATCACCGAAACCCAAAATAGAAACCAACAAAGAACCTCCTCTAACTGACCAAAAACAACACCAATATTCGCGAGAAAAGATGCCCTCAAAATGACCCAATAACAGCTTGAAATTGCACCCAAAACGCACCCAAAAACAGAGCAAAACCACGCTTGAAAACACAGCAGAATTGCACCCAAAACCGCAGCCTGAAAACTGACCAAAACAACCCAAAAAATACCAAAAATAAACGCACCCTAAAGACGCTTGAAGCAGCCCAAAAACCCAAGGAAAACAGCGTGATAATTCGCCAGAAAATTGATCAAGAAACCACCCACAAAAGCCGCCTGAAATCCGCCCAAAAGCTGCCTGAAAACCACCCGAGAAACCACCTGAAATCCACCCAAAAGCCGCCTGAAATACCCCTGACTGAAAACCGCCCACCTGATCACACCTTACGCCAGAGATGATGCCGGAAAAAGGACTCGGAACTGCACCCAAACAGCCTGGAAAATCGCCCCTTAAACGCCTGAATTACTGCCTGAAACCGCCTGAAAACAGAGCCACCACCGAGAATCTTCGCCGGACCTGCTAGGAAGATGAAACCACCGCCACAAGCTGCCTGAATTATTATTATTATTATTATTATTTGGTTAGTTGTAGGATTTTAGTGATGGTTTAGGACCGTGCGATTCGTTTTTTCTTTTTTTAATTAAAAAATATTTCTTAACGAAACGTTAGGACTGAATCTAGGGTAGGAAATAGGGACAAAATCAGTAATTTTAAAGGTGTTTTTGGATTGCATATAATCAAACATAATAATTATTAAAAAAAAAAAACAATTATACATTTTAAGGGCTAATTGTCTAAATTTAAAAAGCTAAAAGTAAACACATTAACCATTAGCTAAAATAATACTAATCATATGGATTATTATTATTATTATTATTATTATTATTATTATTATTATTATTATTATTATTATTATTATTATTATTATTATTATATCTCAAAAATGACAAAGTCATACAGCCTAAAAAAAATTAGTAAGAAGCCGAGATACAATCTGGACCCCCACTCCCCTAATTATAGCAAATCCTATCCTATTGAAGATATAAGCCGCATATTATCAATAACTTTGGTTCCTCGGCATTTTTTAATAATTATGTCAGTGGTTGGTGTTAGAAGCATAAAATTCTTTCTGAACAAGGATCAAGTTGACAAGAGAAATATGCATCCACGCTATAACGCCTACTTGACAAATTTTATTTTTGCAGTTTGTCAAAATGTTAAATGGCCAGCCAACAAAGTATATTCCATTTTGAGGTTAAGTACCCAGCTCAAAGACAGACTTGAATACTAGAGTTTAAAATCTCTAACACGACCAACAACACAATTTAAGTCAATGTGACACAACATAACTGGAATTGACACGACACGAATATGAAAATACTGAGAGAATACACAAAGTCATTAACATGACACGAAACCAATATAAACACAGAAAAATAAGCAATTAGGTTACATTTTATACATAAAAATGAACATGAAACCAAACACGAACATGGTATGCCTATCGTCAACTTTACTGATTTGGCTGCATGTAAGCATAACAATATAGTCCTAAAGTAGACGAAATGATTAAGAAATTAAAAGTTAAAAACTAAACCGTGAATATCATAGAAAAATTATTATGTATAACTTCAAGGGTTGTGAAAATCTAAAGTCTCAATAAATCCATCTTCATTTAAGCAAATTAGTCGAATTTAATAAAAATTAGTCAAATTCAAAGGAGAAAATTAATCATTTTGCAAGATAGTTTATACAATTACCTTACACAAAATACAGAATAATGAACTTACAAATCGAATTCCTAAAGTATTCTTTTCATGAGTTGAAAAATACTTTGCAAAGATAAGTAATCATTATGTAATAAATAAAAGAACTGGCTGTCACAAACATTTTGCTACCTTAAATCGAAAAGGAACTAATTCTGTACTTCTTATGTCAAACTTAAGCTTGTGACTAAAAATAAAGGTACCCTAATATGAAGCAAAAGTAAAGAAAGAGGGGAACGTTAAACTAAAGACAACAAAAACATGTTGGCTTGACAAGATGAGCACTAAGCTACACTCAGCAACACAGTACAAAGCATGCCATCATCGCCACTTTGATCATAGGTAGCGCGACCCCAACTTTTCCACCTCCAAAGCATTTGAATCCACTCGATTTGAAAATCGTAGCTCCGGCCTTTAGCAGCAATATGCATGGCTCTCAATCCTTTAAGAGTGAGGAATGGGAAAATGAGGCTGCATTAGGTTGGTTAATAAGCTAACTAGTCTTGGTTTGGAAGTTGTTACATCCTGAACCTTCTTCACTTGAAACTTGAACATCATCGAGGCTAAACGTGGGGCCATTTGGAGACATGTTATCTGAATTTTGATCTCCTAAAAGAGTCTGCCTTGTCTTCTGTTGCTGATCAAACATCATTTTCAGCTGTCTTCCTTGCTCTTCTATCCTCAACTGCAAATTCCGCTGAATCTGATTTACATTGCAAAACCAAATAAATTAGCATAAATAATTTCCTCATCAGCATATTTAGTCCTAAAAAAAAAATCACATTGAGTAGTAACTTTATGGTATACAATTTCATTTTTCAGCTACAAGCAGTTAGATTAGAAGCAACAAAAACTCATTTCAGGAATTTCAGAAATGAAAGGCAGATATCATCATATTAGGAGCTAAACCTCTAATTGTTCATGGAGACGCCTTTGGACATCCAGTTGAAGTGACAAGGCCTCTTTGAGTTGCACGCCACTACATGATAAGTACGAAGGAATAAGCTAAGCAAAACATTTACAAATAATAATAAAAAGTTCAAAATGTTCTAAGGTTAGTTGAAGGGATTACTCTTTAATGTCAATTTGTGTAACATCATTCAAGCTGCTACCACTCCTTCCTGATTTTCCTGCAACAGAGTTGACAGAATTAGGCTAATCGTAGTAACGTGAATCTCCTTATGTTCATCCAAGTCCAATGGATATACAACAAGTAATTAAAATTTGAACGAAATAGAGAAAGTCAATATTCATCCAACTGATAAACACCAAGTGACCAAGAAACTATAATTTGAAAAAGAGACCAAGTCTTGGATGAGATGGTTTCACAATAACTTAGATGCGAAAAGTACAAGTCTTATCCTAAGATAGAAATTCAACTCAATCACACAATCACTTATTATGAGACCGTCTCATACTAGATATTTCCTCTAACAGATGAGCCTTCAGGTAACATCACCCGATCATCAAGCATCCTATGTCCGACACGTATGCTAAAAAAACACAAAAAAAATATTTATGAACTGGTCCCATGATATAATTATATTCCATTCTTAATTACGAGATTAACCAGCTCCAATTAGTAATAAACAATATGATGTGGGAAGCACTAGTTGCATAAGTAGGCAAATAATTAACTAAGCATTCTTTCTGACAAAATAACAATTTCAACTCCTGGAACAAATTGACCTTTAAAATAACCTGGAGAATGGTGCATTGCCAACTAATTGCGAATCTGTGTTTTCCAAAACTACTATAATTGATAGCAACCTCCTGACCTTATCAGATGGGTTCAAGAAAGTTTCAATATTAAATTATCCACAACTTCCTCTTTTAGTTTAGTCATCCTTTTGGCCATTTCTCACACAGGGGATACATGATGCGCGCATTATCTCATATAAAACTGCTCCAATAATTATAATCATTGTTTTATACATACACCAAATTGCAATTACCAAAAACAATGACATGGGGATGATAATGTAGTACATAACATGTATAGCAGGAACTAGGCAGATCATCGGAAATGCATACTATCAAGCAGTATAAACAAAGGCTAGATCTCGAAATTACAAGGCATACTTAGGAAGAGAGTTCAGTATGTTATTTTACTCCAAAATTCACATTATTCATCAGATGTAAGATAACAATATAACATGTGAGTGCTGCAATATACAAGGGAAAATTAAAATAAAGGAACAATTACCAACTAGCTTAGATAATCTACTCTAGGTTGATTTAGAGTTGGTAAACAAGTAGTTTCAAATAGAACTGGTTCAGTCCACGTAATATTCAGAATACGAGACATATGGTTCAAATGTGATTCTTCCATACATACTTATGCTGTCAAAAAGTTTAATATGAGAGCAGAATCAATATTACACATATTGGATTTCAGTTTGATTCTGTTCTGATCAGACTAAATTCGTTTCAGACTTTCAGGATAACTTTGGTTAAGATATTTACAAGTCACTTCTACTATATGAAAGTGAAATGGCCAATTTCACCTCAAAATCCTTGAATCTAGCGCAAAAACGTGCAAAAGAACATTTGTAATGCAAGGTCAATATCAGAGTCCACTAGCTAGCTTAGCTTCTTCCTAAATAAGAATATAATTGTAGCGACTAGTGAGCATATAAGATTTCACAAATGGTTGGTGAGCACCAATAAGGGGCTAGGTTAAGCATATCAGTATCTAAAGCAATAGAATACGGAGTGGGTCAGTAACTAAAAATAGGAATGGATACTCTTAGGAAGTGTCTCAATAATAAAATTTTTGAAGATAATGAAGACAACAGATTCTTATTTGATGCCATTAAAAGCAAAGAATCAATTTTGTCTTAAGGATTTCTAAAAACCTAATGGAAACAGGCTAACAGCACTAACAGGCATTTGAATAGACTCATTGGTTTCTTTTTCGACTGGAATGAGTTTAGTGCTCAAACACAAGCAGCAAACTCCGCAAGGTGCTAAATCTGCTAATCAAATATTAAAGCTCTAACATGCATGCATCTTTTTCCAGACAATGGTACCTTATATATGAATCATGTCTCACTTACAATGAGCACTACTTCTACATAAGTTAATCCTGACCGAACTTTGGGTTTGTTGGAAGGCAAGGATGCCAAATCAGAGAAATTAAAAAATAAAAAAGCGTATTGCGTGAGTTGGCACATGACAAACACGCTTTGAAGCTCTTGGTCCATACATACATTGAGTTTTTCACTTATTCATCCAATGTCTCGATATGCTGATCTTATTAGTCATTGATTATCAAAATATGGAAAAAATAAACTGATGATTAAGTGTCAACTCTACCCTAAATTCCTAGCCTGTGACAAGCCTAAGGGCTTTGATTGACAAATTGTCTCTATTTTTCATTTCTAAACAGCAGAATATGAATAAGCATATGGTATAACTCAAGCTATCACCATACTTGTTCACAACCATAAAAATAATAAAGAATATACAAACCTAACACTTGAACAATACATACGTAATTTATATATCATCTTGAAGAACAAAATATTTACCTTCAGTAGAATCGGGCATGTATTTTGCAATTCGATATTTCTGCAGGAACAAGGAAAAAAAAGTCAAAATCCTGGAAGTATATATCTAATTATCTATGGATTGATCATGAATCGTAGATGCATTCTGTTAAGTATTAATACCTGTAGATGACTTTTGACATGAAAGATGGTCAATCCATCAGAGTTCATTAGTTTCAAAATTGCCTTTGGGGTTGCCTCTGAAAATCAAAGCAATCAACTGAATATAACGATGCATTCTTATCATTAATGGAAGAGTAAATAAAGCAAAAAGACTTACTATCAGCCCCACCAAGACGGCTCACACACTCCACAAATTTCTCATGAAGTTCCGTAGTCCATCTAATTCGCGTTTTGCTTGAAATAGCAGCTCCAGACGAGAAAGAATTGCCAGAATTCAAGGGCAAAACCCCTAGAGGTCTAAGCACCTGTTTTTCTCCTTGAGAGGAAAAGCTGAAATGACCATGAGGAGATTCATAAGATTTGTCCAATATCTGCAAGAAGGAAAAAGGATAATTAATAAGAGTTGTCAAGAACATATCACAGCCAAATAAATAGAATTCAGAGCTTACTCTAAAATCCTGCTTCTCATTTATAGGAAAAATATAGTTTCTGCCATCTGAATTAGCATAATCAACAAGCAACTTATTCTTCAGCTGCTGAATATGCTCACTTTCTTGGAAGTTGCCACATGGACTAGCATAAGTTTTACCCGAAGCATAAAATTGACTCTGATCACCATAAAGTAGAGATTTTGCAGCTGTTTCCAACGTAGTTCTGGATTGTAATTCATTCGCGTCTTGTTCTGCTAATTGAGCAGAAAATCCTTCTGTAGAACATGGAAACGATCGATATTCCAAATCATAATTCTTTGAGCACTGAGAAGAAAAGGTTGGGCTGCTGATTTGGTGAGCATAAGGAAGGCTACCATATCGTTCAGCTGTAGAGAAATCAGGGACTGGTGATCCAAAGCGGCTTATAACAGTGCTTGAAAGATTAGCAGGCAAAATATTCTGAGGCTGCGACTCTACCCCTCCTCCTCCCATGCAAGAACCCATGTTCCAAGGCTGCCGAACACTAATAAACTGGGAGTCCCGGCTCCCAATTTCTATCATACAATCATTAATAACCCCATTAGTCTGCTGAACTTGTTCCCGATAGTCAATCTTTTGATTGCTCATTTATAATGACTTGAAAGAACTAAAAAAAATCACCTACTCAAAACAAAGACAACGCCAAGAACTTCTTTATCTCTAAACTGCTTAATATAACAAAACAGATTGTAAATATCAATCCTTGTGTCTGTGAATTACATTTAAAAAGGAGCCATACGCAGAACACACGCAAAATCAATTAAAAAAATGAAGCAGAAAGATAAGCAACGCCACTATGATAAAGTTGTAATAATGTTTCTGCCACAAAAAATTTTCTTATGTTATTCCGCAAAACTTTAAATGGAGGCTCTGCCAGCTTATATACCAAGACCATATCCTGAAGGAAGGCCAATGAGCAATGGTCCTTTTCAATATGTAGTAAATACAAGTCTATACTAGATAAACAAGTTGGCTAATGGTGTTGAGGTTTTCAATATTATATTGAGAAGGTTTCGCTGTGCTTCCAAACCATCTCAATCAACAATATAAAATAAATTTGAAAAATAAAAAAAATAAAATAAAGTGGAAGATACTAACAAAAATTATACAGATTAAAAAAGCACAGGGAATATGGGCTGCCAGGGGGAGTATACTAGTATAACATTTTAAAGTCAAGTCTTTAAGCATTGGAAGGTCGAAGAATCTTTACAGGGCCAACATTATTTCGATAATGTTGTAGGAGATACTGGCATAAATTCACACCTATCGACGATCCATGATTATGCCCATCATAAATACTCAGAAAAATAATAACAGCCGATAATGGAAATTTAGAGGATAAAATATAACATATAGGAGCATATGGTTCCTAAAAGAGAAAGCATACCACCACCACCTTTGTTAGTAATATAAATAAAATCAACATATTCTTCAAGTCATGAATATAATAACTGTCCTGCTTTCCAGAAACTTTGTACCTCAAAAAAATAGAATACCTGAAAATTTCAAGGCAATGGTAAGTACAAGTGAGTACTATTTAGCTAAAATGGAAAGGAAGTACAATTGAACGCCTGAAATGGTAATGCATGCATATTAAAGATGTTCATGTACTGTTAGATACTGTTAGATAGAATCGCTGCTACATTATCTTCAAGATTTGTTCTGGAGACATTTTTATAATGGAAAGACTGAGAAGGTTTATCACAATAAACAATGAAACAAAGCCAAAACTAATTCAAACTACACAGTCCATCTCCTACGTGTACAGCATTTGCAAAGCTCAAAAATACAAGAATAAGTGCCATTTATTTTATTTTAAAACTTGCTTTCATAGTTACCTCACAATACTTTTATTTTAAAAACAAAAAGTGATAGAAGTTTGGTAACTGGCATGGATCTTGGAGTCATAATATTTTATTCCATCCAATGTTTCTTAATACTCTTTCAATTGTCAATACTGTAAGTCTGTAAATACTTTCTGGAAAAACTTCATTGTTCACTTTCCATTTCAAATTAATATTGTAACTACTTTTTTCTGGAAAATATATTACTAAGTTAAACATTAATAGTGATAAAGTAAACTTTTCAATGAGTAGTTTAGAAACAGACACAGTCCATTATGCTAGCTCATTCTAGTTAAAGTAACGCAACACCAAGACATGTTTCATTAATTCCAGAGAGGTTCAAAGCAATCCAATCCTCTCCTAAGTGAGAAAAGGCGCAGTGGCATTTTGGATAGGTGTGGTGTATTTTGCATATATTTACAGTGATATAAGTTTGTAATGGTACTTCGGATGATTGTGATCATATATCTATCCTTACTTGCCAGCCCCTAGAATATACTCTGGCCTTTGCAAGTTTTCAAAGCTTGAATGCTGGGACTTATACTGAATTGTTGTGGTCGTTAAAGGAATTCCACCCTCCATGCCTCATGACTTCAAATTTTCAGGCTGACCTCTAATGAAGAATAATCAAGGAATACTAGCCTACTAGGTGTATAAACTTGTTAGTGCATATAAACCGACTAATTCTGATTATCACGTCGTATTTTCTCTTTACATTCAAGTTCTCAAATACTTCTTCCCCTTAAAATACACATATGAGCATGGAGCGGCTACTATAGATAAGCAAAAGTAACTCCATTCCCACTTGTTAAAGGGTTATAATTCATGAGCTATCTCCAATGTTTCAAATCCCTTGGCTACTAATGGCTATTGAAGTGATTTTACACTTTTACTGTCCCCATTCCACAAGAAGAACTCAGAGAGGGGTACTAGCTAAGTAACATATTAACGTTGTAGACTTGTAGCTTGGCACACTACTCAAACTAGCAACCCATATATAAATAGAACAAGAATCTACAATGAAGAAAACAAGTAATTAAGGACATTCTTCGAATTAAACTATCATCTAATTAACATTTCGTATATTTAAAACAACGGCCCTTGACAGTTAACTTGAAGCACAAGATTACATACAAAACAAATCCTTATTATTTTTTAATACATATCAATGCTTAGAGAAGACAATTTCAAAATTGCATACAAAATAAATTAGTACTCTCTCTATCTCATATTTTTTCAGTTTCTTTTTACTTCCAGTCTTGCGCTTCTTATTTAGTTATTAACAATTTAAAAATATTGATATCATGAAAGTAGAAATTTAAAGCATATATATAGATTTTACAAAACTATATTTTCATCAACTATAAATCATCAATATTCAAAGTAGAGTATGTGAATAGTGCACGGGTAAAAAATGTTGCAAGTAAAACAAATTGGAGGATATATTAGTGTTTCAGTTTCCATACTTCCTCCGTTCTTTTTTACTTGACCCGCTTTGACTTTTACACTATTCACTAACCCACGTTTGACCGTCTTTTGTGAATTATAGGTAAAGAAAAGCATATTCATGTAGGATCTTGTTAGAATCGTCTAAATAAGTACTATAACAATATATAACTTTTATAATTTTTACTTATAGAGTATTAAAATTATTGATGGTTAAACTTGTGCATTGACAAGCGTGATAAAAGAAACATGTCAAGTAAAAAAGAACAGAGGAAATATAAGGTAAGGAGGACCCTAACCGAACCTCAACCCTCACCTTTTTTTTTTTTTTTTTTTTTTTTTTTGCATGGTATTTGTTGGCGAGGCAATTTGAGAGTGAGGGGGGAAGGGTAAGTGATCCACACCCTCAAATTGCCTCTAGTGGAGATTGAACCCCCGGTGCAATATTTCCCATTAGACCTTTCTTATTTTTAGAAAAGATAATACTTTACTAGTTTTGGTACAATCATTAAAATCAACGAGTAATACGTTACTAGTTTTGGTTGTTAGGACTCTTAGAGGGTGTTTGGTATGTGGAAATTGGGGCTTGGGAATGGGAACTGAGGAGTTGAGACCGTGGGAATATATATTTCCTTGTTTTGTTTGTGGGAAGGGGAATTGTAGGTGAGATTGGGGATTGGGAATAAAATTGCTTTATTCCCGTGATTTTATTACCTAGGGGGCAAGTAATAGAGATGGAAATTGAGAATAAAGAGGAAAAGACCATTTTGCCATTAATGAAAGCATAATGATATAACATTAGTAAGGGTATTATTGTAAAGTTGCTATTTATTCTCAATCAATTCTCTTCTCAATAAAGGATTGTCAATATTTGATTGAATTTTCAACCATAAATCTTATTCCCAACCCTCTAATCCCTAAATTTTCATTCTTAGTTGCCAAACGCCTCGCTAGGACCATAATTTTTCTTTCATACCAATTATATATGATCCCACCATTTTTATGTACCCACAATCTTCAATCAAAATTAATTTTCCAATTAATTAGCAATTGATAACTAACAACAACTTGAAGTACCACAAACTATGCATATTGATGAGTGTCAAAACTAATTTAGAGTGGAAAAATATACGTATTAATATTATAAAAGTATTTAAGAATATTTTATATCAAAAATGTCAAAAGGTTAAAACAAATAAATAATTAAAAGATAGAGCATTAAAAAAAAAAACCTAATAAATCTCTGGGAATGTAAAATTGGAGCTCTGACTGCATTTCATGGAGGAATCCATTCCATGATCACAAAAAGAGGAGATTTAGAGATAATTGGAATCGCCGAAACGACGACTTTACTGCAATTGGTTCCACCAATAATTAAAAATCGTAGATTGGAAATAATTGAGTGTTTAATGTGTTTGATATTACACACTAATGTCATTAACAATAGGTTGTTTTCGAATCAAATCTAAATTGCCTTTTTTCTGCATTTTACAAAATTCGATACTCTTAAAACCTAATCTTACTTATTCAAATTCCCTCTTTTTTTTTTCACCGGGTATCTCTGCAGAATTTGGAATGATCACAATTTTGAGAGTGAGAGTATAGGTGGAGACGTGGAGTAAGGCCATTTCTGAGTTTTGATTCATCTCGTTTCAAAATAAAATGGAAAAATACATTTTAATAATCCCTACAATAATTCCAAGTATCGATTACTCTACAATAATCCTAACTATTAGTTCAATTTTCCAAAAATCGATTACCTGCGAAAAGGATAAACATTTTTTTTTTGTTTTTAAATGACACATGTCAGTACATGACTGGCCTAATATTACAATAAATTTTTTTTTAAAAAAAACAAGGAAAATAAAAACAAAAACCATCCCAGCCACCCCTAGCCCACCGGAAACCACACTTATCCAACTAGGAATCTAACCGGCCAACCTCCACACCACCGGAAAATGGCCGGCGAACTCGCAAACCATTGGAAAATAGCCGGCATGCCCTTCCAATCCCCTAGAGCACCAGCCACGATCCACCCCAACCCCAATTGCTCCTCCTGCACGACCAGCGACACCAATTACTCCGACCCTCCTACACGGCTAGCGACGCCGACACAACCACGACCCCTCCTCATCGCCTGCTCGTTGCCAGATCGCTGTCAGCTTGTCGCAACTCAGTCGTACACACCCAGACACCCAGTCACCAATTGCAACCAAATCCACTGCCTCCAAAACCACCGCGCTATCCTCCGCCTCTAAAACTGACCTCAATAGCCACCTTCTCTAGCCCCAAACGCCACCTCCACCTCTTGCCTCAAACCCTAAAACACCACCTTCTCCAGCTGCTGGTTATTTTGGTGCGATTTGGGGCTGCTGGTGGTTTCACGGGCAAGGGTTAGGTGTTTTAACTGGTTTCGGGAGTGCGGTTGGTTGTGGGAGTCATTTCCGGCTTGGGTGGCTGGAGAAGGTGGTGTTTTAGGGTTGCGGCAGGAGGTGGAGGTTAGGGTTGAAATGGTGGCTGCCGGATTTTTTTTTTTTTTTTTCGGCTTTCTTTTTCTTAATTTTTTCTGGAACCACTCACGCGCTGACACGTGTCAAATAACCTACAATAATAGGTTGGTGACCGGTTTGGGACTGCTGGAGGAAAACTGACCTAATAGTTAGGATTATTGTAGAATAATCGATAGTTGAGATTATTATAGGTAAATCGCCTATAGTTGGGATTATTAAAGTGTATTTTTCCTAATAAAAAAAAACTCAAAAATTGGTTTTAATAATCCCGTCTGATTTTTGTTTTAATAATCTGAATTTTGAAATACTCCGTATTTAATTTCTTTATTATCATACCACTTACTTAATACGTGTCGGATTGTAATCGATTCAAATATATAAAAATTAATAAATAAGAAATATTTTATTGTAAAAAATGAAAACATGTACCCGGTAGGGGTGAGCATGGGACGGGTACCCGTTTCATTAGCATTGATGGTTCGGATGCCCGATAACCAAAATCACTAAAAGTGATATCCATAACCCGAATCGATAAATTCGGGGACCCGAATTTTGGGTACCCGGATTTTCGGATCGGTTATCGGGTACCCAATAAGATATCCAATAATGATAATTAAACTTAATTATGTAGTTATTATGATACAGTATCATTTACCACTAATTAACAACAATACCATATGATCTTGACCAAAATATTAATAATATTACTAATAATTGATATTTGTAGGGAATAGATTTCAAGCGTTAATCCCTAGCTTGAACCCCACTGTGATCATATACTAAAGTACGGTGGCGTCCAAAAGGGAAGAAGATAGAGCAAAAGAGTCGCCAACAAGTTTTAGGAACTTGTAAACCATTCACAGGGTGAAGGTTACACCCCTTAACGATCCAAGAGATCGTCAACTCCATAAGGTCTAGAACCAAATAAGGGTTCGGGGATGAAGGTACAAATCCAACCTAAAAGAGATTGAACCTGCCCTAATAATAGGCCTCTACTTTATTCTGATCGTATTCATGTGCGCTTTTTAATTAACATACAATCAATAGGATTACCCTAAACCTGTTTAATCTATGTTGGTTGAATATAATGCACAAATAAATCTATTATTGGTGATCACTTGAATTATAATCACAATTAACCCTAAACAAGATTATTAATTATCTTATTAAGCGTGATTACAAGTACCAAATTCCCTTTAAACATACATAAAAGGTGTGATCAAGCAATAAACAAATAAGCATCAAGCAACATAATAATCATAATTATAAATATCATCATCATGAAAATAAATTATAATTGAAATAATCATGATAATAATCATAAAATAAAATGATCATCATATTAATAATAATATTCATAATCACCATAAATTATAACAATCATAATCATGTTCATGTTAATATTAAAGCATAATAACAATAGCAAGATTCTAGGCATGATACTAACAAGATTAATAACAAACCCTAGCATGTCACTAAGCAATAAAAATCAAATCTTTAGCCCTAACATGATACTAACGATCATAAACATTAGGAAGAGAATAGAAGCATCGCAGGAATCAAAATAAGCATATTTAATGTTATAACCTTTTCCCTAAACATGATACTAGGAATATCATAATAACAATATAAACATGATTTCTACATCATAATATCAATTAATCAATTAAAGTACTTACTTTGATGCCTCGTACCTCTTTCTAATAACAAAATACACACGTTAGTAACTTCAAGGAAAATAATAATCAAAACAATTAAATTAAATAATTGAAATAGAGATTTGGGACCAAACCCTCAGAAATTAAACCTTTCACGTCTAGGGCGAAGGCAACTTCGAATATGGCTAGGTGTTTCTAGATCTAATGAATGCGGAATTTTGTATTTGAAAACAAAGTTTAGAGAAAGAAAGAATTGAAAGATGAATGATTAAGAGAATGAGAGGATTAATTGAATGAAAACTGATTGTAGGTGAATACTAATTAAAACTGATTGTTGATGATAATCGGTGAATGTTGATGAGAACCGGTGAATGAAAACGGAGTTTTTAATACGTTATTTATAAAGAAAATCAGCCAAAAAGATAAAATAAACAAAAAAGAGTCTGACGCACAAAAAACAGAGCTGGCGCAAACCCTGGCTAACTAGCGCCAGGCACCAACACTAGCGCCAGGCGCCAGGCCTGGTTCCAGGCGCCAATGCCTAGAGTCAGGCGCCAAGCCCGTTTTTAACGCGTTTTCGAAAATCAGATAAGTTTGCCGTACTAGAGGATAAAATCATATAATTTCCTCGAAAATGCTATTTGATTTTAATTAAAACTCTGAAAAGTCAACAAAAGTCAATTTATCAGTGCTAATTGAATTAGGAACGAAAATAACCTTCTAGAAGAATCTAGAAGACTAAAACCATTCCTAATTGCATTAGGAATGATAAATCATATTAGGCCCTCCTCTAGATCATTGGGCCGCATATAAGGCTCAAACCGGGCCCAATTTAGTAAATTGGCCATAACTTCCTCAATATTCATCGAAATTGGGCTTATAATATATCGTTGGAAAGCTCTTGTCAAGCCCCATCCAATACACTACTATTGGACCCATATCATGGACCAACCAAACTGGATTGGCTGTTTTCTTAAAATAAGTTTTCAAAAACAGAGAGAAGAGAAAAGAAATTAAAACTATCCGCAACACTAGACTTTCCACACTTTCGCTTCATTCGATTATGACTCGACGTGAAAGGTACTCATCACTGGGTTTGGTTTTGGGGAGACACAAATGGGTGTCTACAGAAGCCCCCACTTTGACTGAGTTTGGAGAAACGCAAGTTTCGAAAACAAAAGTCAAAGTAGCGATAGGGACGGAGAATGATTCAGAACGTTCTGTGATCCTAAATCACTCTTCTAACGCCGATACCTGCAAAACTAGCATTAGTTAAACAGATAAAAGAGTTAAGAAACACGTATCTTTCACCGTCGAGCACACGTCTCTGAAAGTAACCGATTGTTGCCGCTTTACTGTTGTTTTGATGACCTCCTGCAAGCTAGAGAACGCCATCCCGCTTGAAAACCGCTACGCCCGTAACTGCTTCCAAAATAGAAGACTGCTTCGCCTGAAACGATCCTCCTCCGTTATGATAATATTCCACGTCTAAGGGAATATCATCGAAGATTATTTCTCTCGAAATCATCTTCAGCTGTTTGTGACAACACTCCACAAGATAGGGAATGCCGTCGAAGATATCCTCGCTTGAAGTCATCCTCATTTGATGTGATAATTTTCCAAAGGAAATTACCAAAGACCCACGCTTGTCGATCTTTAAAATTTCGCCTGAACATTGCTTCCGCTATGCCTGTACGTTGGTGCTTCTGCTACTTTGAACCTGTACGTCGGTGCTCCCGTTGGTTTGAACCTGTATGTCGGTGCCTTTGTTAATGAGCCAATGCTTAGGCGCTTTAAGCTAAGTGAGATGATCTTTCATCAGGCCGACCACTTTATGTAATCAAGCCGATTACTAAAAATCATGTCAAATTGCTTAGAGGGGCTAACTGGCGTACCAAGGAACCCAAAATATGTCGCAGAAAGGTAGAACAACCTCACCAAGTGGCTGGGTGTTCTAGTGCCGCTGAAAAGCCGTCAGCGCCACACAATTAGCCTTAGCGCCAGGCGCCAGGCGCCAAGCCTAATTTTTGACGCCAATGCCTAAGGCTTGGCGCCAGCACGGGGTTTTCCTTAAATACCCCTTTCCTCTTCATTTTGCTGCTTGCTCGTCGCGTATGCTGCTCGAAAAACCGCAGAACTTCAATTGCTCGGTTCTTGCTCGTTTCTCAACCGAATTTACTCAAATTCGTTGCAAATCAAAGCTCTTTTCATCTACTTTCCCAATCTATGTAAGTTTTCTTCAAACTCACATCAGTTTTTATGAATTTTTGGCATGTTTATTCACGAATTTCATGTAAATTCGAAATTAAAAATACTCAATTCGCTTTGTTTATCAAGTTTTATGCCATGAAATTGCTTGATTATGTTTATATATTGCCTTGGGAGTAATTTGAGACTTGTTTGACTCAATTTGGTGAAGAAATGGGCAATTTGCCATTGTTGGACCTCTTAAGGTCGTGAAGAACAATGTGACTTGTTCTTGGTGTTTTTGCTAGCAATTCTTGTCCAATTTGTCACAATAATTACTATAGTGTTGCAAGAAATTGTGCGATTGCTTGAAAAATGTTGTTATGCTCAATTTGAATTTGTGCTCTGTTTTAGTACTACGTACTCTGTTTTTTTTGCGAACATAGTATCATGCGGCTAAGCGAACCTTAGATACTATAGAACCTTAATTTATGATGATTTTGTACAATGTAGCATGACTAGACAGCGAGGTTCGGGTTCACGGTCCCGAAACACCCGACGGGAGCATGAGCCCGTAGAGGATGACGTCACACCTTCTACTTCGCTTGGTCGACTCCCCGGGTGGGATGAGCGGACCCTGTTCTTCGCCCCCGTCCACCACATTTCTGAGAGGGTGAGACAGGGCATCACGGTCGGGAGGACGTGCTATCACGGTTCCGGCTGTGATGGTTTGGGCGATTTGTACAAGATGTACATCGCCGGGGATCTTGAGACGAGACTCCTATGGAAGTCTTGCGGACTGGCTACCCTGTTCGAGACTTCCGAGGCTATGGTTGCCTCTACTGGGGGTCACCATATAGTGCGCGCTTGGGTGGAGTTCTTCTGGGACACCACCAACACTTTCCACTTCCCCTGGGGCGAGATGATGGTCACCCCTACGGACTTCAGTCTCATTACAGGACTGGAGTTCAACTCTGTGCCACTGCCGTTCGACAGTGGAATCGACGTCTTTACTGCGGAGGTCGAGGAGCTGTTGGGGCCGATCACTATTCGGGCCCGAGCTGAGGTCGAGACGACTCAGTTTAGTGCCAGGGGGATTCGCCGCTCGACACTGGCAGTGGCTTTTGATGACTATGCGACCACCCGAGAGCAGCGGGTGCGCATCTTTTCACTGATGTTGTTGTCAGGGACGTTCTCTCCTGACAAGGGTAGTAGGGCGGTTCTTTACTACCTTCATGCTGTCCGCGATCTTCACCGGATCGGGACTTATGACTGGGCTAGCTTGGCCTACGCTGAATTCGTTCGTGCACTGAGGGACTCGTGTCGACACCGGTCCTTTGGGACGAATGTTGCGCTTTCTGCCTTTTGGAAGGTCGTAGAGGTAAACATTATTCCCTATAAAGTTTAGCTTTACATATTAGCTAGCATTTACTCACAATTTTTACTCCTTGTAGATCTGGTTCTACGTGCACTTCCCTTCTGCTGCGCTGACGAGACCATCGCCGCGCGGATTTCCAGTGAGCGCTTCTTGGGGCGGCCGCCATGTGGATATGTCTACTACACATGTCCGGAGCTTGATCATCGCGGTACGACTTTTTATTATTTATTTGCTTTTTCACGATGCTTTAGGTATACTCTCGTCTGATTGATGTTCTTTGTAGGGGCCTGAGGTGGTGTACCGGCCATGGGGTGGCTGGACAGTCCTTGGGTTAGCCGCACAGTATTCTGCTGAGCGTCGCTATTTCCTGGGGCGATCGTGTACTTAGGAGAGAGGGTTGCTAGACAACATTCCTCTGATGTCTTCGTCGTTCCTGCTCCTCCACCACGTCATATGTTCGACGACGCGCGGTTGTTGAGCATGTCCCAGGGAGCTGGTACCCCTTGGTGGTCTTACGTGATCCCTGGGCGGTGCTATGCTGAGGAGCTAATGCCGTTGTTAGCTCCAGCTCCGTACCGGCTGAGGATATGAGGGTAAGATTTTTCAGCTTTTACTTTCCATTGAGTAGCCCCCAAGTAATGTTTTACTGACTTTTTAGTTTATCAGGACGGTGCTACTGAGTTCGTGCCACCCCGTATGTCCATCTATTACCAAGGGACATATGGGCCGATCGAGGAGATGATTCCTCCGGCTCCCGAGGGTGAGCGCTTCGTAGAGCAGTCGATTCCTCGCCACCAGACTCGAGTAAGCTTGTTTTATTTGCAATTTTTGTCCATATATCATGCATATGTACTGACTTATTTCTCTAACAGTTTTCGCGCGAGGTGGTTTCGGCGATGGCACGATGTATAGATGCCTTCCGGAGCTAGCTCGTCCGGATGAGGAATGCAGCCACCTACCGTCGGGACGACGTCATCCGAGAGGTAGTCTTTCTATATATATTTTTTGCATTACCGCTTCGATTTTGCCTTGTTTCTGATTTCATTCTTTTTACAGGGCTAGCCTATTGCTTCTCACACCCGCACGAGACCTGAGGTGCGGAGGGATCCGACGAGGTCTAGCTCGAGACGTCGTCGTACTACGTCAGGGGGTAGAGGTGGTCGCTCTGAGGCCGCTCGTGCTGACATTGCAGAGGGCTCGGGATCTTCTTCTGAGGGTGCTCATGCTACACCGGTAGGCGAGGGAGAGGCTACCTCGGCTTTCAGAGGTGGTGGGATGTACGAGGTAGGCTCGTCATCGCAGCAGCCTCCGCAACCTCAGCCTCATGTTGATCCTGGGTGGAGTGGACCTACATTGAGTTTTCCTCCTCCTACGGAGACTGGAGCTGGAGCTGGTGGAGAGGTGACTCCTCATACGGCGCAATTTTACAATATGATGGGTATACGTCCTTCGGCGCCGTAGTTTGTTCCTGTGATTTTTTATTTGACTTTTTATAGAACTTTGCCTTAGACTCACTATATTTTAGACATATTTTGTATATTTATGCTATTATGAGTTTATTTTGTTTGCTATTATTATGTGTATGTTTGTGTGTGCAAGAGAAGTGTGACAAACAATTTTGCGCAAAAATTCCGTCATTTTTATTATTGATGGAGGGTATCAGACTCTCTCCCCTAAAAAGAAAAAATAAAAAAGGAAAAAATCAAATAAATGTCGGGTGTATAAAAAACTTGGAAATTAATCTAAATAAAGTCCAAAAAAGAATAATATAATTAATATAGTAGCTATTTTAATTAATTCTAAAAAAAAGGATAAAAAAAATGTATAGAAAAAATAAACGGAGCCGTAAAGTCATTAGCCGACTTGAGTTTAAGATAAAAAACGCAATCTAAGCAAGCCCGCCTGATGTGGCAACTTGGCGCCAGCTAGCGCCACGCAATGGCGCGTGGCGCCAGGCGCTACACTTGGCGTGTGGCGCCAAGCACTGGCGGCTGGCGCCAATTACGGAGTTTGACGCTGATTCCGTATTTCATTCTGATTAAAACTTCTCGCAATTTGTGTATAAATAGCCCCCTGCCCAGCCGATTCTTCTCATAATTCCAGCAAATAAAATAATTCTTTGCCTTAGAAAAAAATAATACCATGTCTTTAGTCACCAAAACTTTCACCCAATACACTCATGAATGGTGTCGATCTCTTAATGCTAGAGACAGAAAAAAATTAGATTTGTTTCACTTGGGGGGAATTTGTGGCATCAAAGGGGTAGATCTTTGACTTAGATTTCATACATACCGCTCTAGAATTTTGGAATGTTGATACTCATTGCTTTAGAAAAGGGTATGATGAGATTAGCCCTTTGCCAGAAGAATTTGGTGCTATTTTAGGCTTCCCTGCAATAGACCTCATAGTAATCCCTAGAGTAGATGCATATTATTATAAGGATTTTGAGCGCTTCTTTAATTTAAAAGAAAGGGATTTATCAAAAATAGTAGATGGCAACATGGTCAATTTAAAAGAATTTGCACGCCATTATTTTGATAAACCTCTTTCTAAATCTTTTCATATATATAGAAGAAGGGCGTTCTTATTTTGCATGCTTAATCAATTTTTTCTTAGTAGTGGTAAAAATAATGAAGGCCAATCAATTATAATCACCGTACTAGAACAAATTGAATCAGGGAGAAACCCAATGCCATTGATAGTTGGAGAGACTATGATTAGTCTTGATGAACTGAAAAGGAACCCGAAAGCACCTTTTCGCGGCTCTCCAATTTTATTACAGGTAGAAAAATAATATTTTTAATTACAGAAATCAAAAAATATATTTTTGTATTGTAATAATAATTTATTTGCATTGCAATTTTTCTAAAGATGTGGCTAATGGAAAGGCTAGGATTAATTAGCCCTCCGGACGATATTGAGAGGTATACTCCGGATTGCTTTGTGAGAAGGAAGAAACGCTTCCCTAAAGTTGGGCGCCATGGGTGGAGAAAGGTCTTCGAATATCGTGATTTTGCTATCAAGTGGGTCGTCCCATGGTGGAAAGTAGAAAGGATGGTAGATGTCAACAAGCAACCTTTCTGCCGTCTTCCAAGCTTGTCTCGTATGACTTATTATTACCCCTGCAGGGTAAAAAGACAATACGGCTTGCTTCAGAATATTCCTTCCGGGGATCTTCGTCCTCCCTATGAGTACCCTGTTTCTCAAGAAGTAGACAAATTTAATGCTTACTGAAGTGCTAGAACATTATGGGAAGTGATTACTCAAAAGGTTCCTCCTTCTTTGCCCAATGATGTGAAGAAGTGGTTGCTGAAGAAGCCTTCGAAGGATTCGAAGAAAGATCAGGGTAAAACTGATGTGAAGAGTCGTCTAGGTGACAGGGTGATTCCTGCCAAGGAACGCCTAGGTGCAAGAGTTGAATTCAAAACACCTGCAATGCCTAGGAAGAAAAGTGCTAACAAAGGTAAAGGAAAAAGGAAAGCTGACACCACAGATAAAAAAAGCTTGGGTGGAAAAGAAGCATGGAGTATTAACTGAAGGGGAGACTATCTACTCTAAGATTGAATGTAGGTCCTCTAAAGGATGCCTACTAGCTAAAGTTATGGATGAGGAGGAGGAAGCAGACAAAAATTGGAAAAGGGCTAGAAAAGAAAAGAAAGATTAGGAGCATTGCTTAATTCTCAATTTATTAGACTTAGTTTATTTTACATTTAAAGTTAATTTATTTCAACTTTATTTAAATTCCATCAATAATGTAATTTTATTTTATTAATGAAATTTCTTCTTTTAATTAAATTATTTACTTTAAATTTATTTTATTAAAGCAATGAAAACCGAAAAATTAATTTTCTAGAAATTCTTCGAGTACGGAAGTCGAAAATTTTCCGAAAAAACACCGAAATTTGCCCAGAATTTATTTTGAAATTGGCGCCACTTATTTGCGATTGGCGCCTGCCATGGAAGTCTGGCGCCAGGCGCCAATTTCATCGGCTAGCGCTGATGGTTGTTGGCTGGCGCCTGGTTCTACTCTGCAACGCCGATATTTCGCCGATCTTCTGTTGAATTTTTAATTAATTCTGGGACGCGGGGATGTCGAAAAATAAGGTGGCCGCACTCGTAAAGGGTTGCCTACGTATCCTTTCTTAAGGAATCAGGCCGAACGTAGCTCTTCTGAGTATCTTACTCAAGTAATTATGGGTAGTATTTCTTAAGTTGGTCAAGATTTGTCATGTTCGAGAATTCATTGCCATCCATATTAGTTAGTTTTGCTGCACCTCCTGACAGGATTGTTTTGACAATGTAGGGTCCAGACCAATGTAGCAATTCTTCACATTCGGCTTAATTGAAAGTGAGTTCCATTGTCACTTATCATTTCATGTGGGACTCCGTATCGGCAAATAATAATTTCTCTCGATAAAGAGTGCTACATGTTTTGCAGTGAGTTTAGCGTATGATTGCGCTTCGACCCACTTTGTGAAGTAATCGATTGCTACTAAGATATATTCGTGGCCTCCTGTTCCTGGGGGAGTGATTTTGCCTATGATGTCAATTCCCCATGTAGAGAATGGCCATGGCGATGTGTAGGTGTAGAGCAAGGATGGAGGGACATGTTGTAAATTGGCATAAATTTGGCACTTAGGGCATCTTTTTACGTATTGATGGCAATCCCTATTCATTGTAGTCCAATAATATCCTTTTCGCATTATCTTTTGGACTAACATTTTGCCATTTATATGAGTGCCACAAATTCCTTCATGGACTATTCTCATTGCTCTTTGTGCATCCTTCTTTCCTACACATAAGAGAGCTCGACCCTTAGGTACCCTTTTATGTAGCTCGTTGTCTATGAGTACATATTGGGAAGCCAAAAGCCTTAATGCTCGTTTTGCTCTTTTGTCAGCACGAGGAGGGTATTCTCCTTTGGTGACATAATTGAGTATGTCCGTGTACCACGGTTCTTCTTCTTCTTCTTCGCCTTGGACTACTTCGTCGTCTTCTATAGTCTGGATGTATGCTGGTTTGTGTCTTTTTTCTATAGTTAGAGGCATTTGCTCGATTTCCGTGGGCATCCTAACCATTGAGGCTAGTCTTGCCAAGGCATCAGCAAATTGGTTTTCTTCCCTAGGTAGATATGTGTATTCTACCTTCTCTAACTGATTAGTAAGAGTTTCCAGATAGGTTTGGTAAGGGGCTAGGCTTTCACTCCTTACTTTCCACCTTTTAGATTACTGATTGATAATCAAAGAAGAGTCTCCGAATATCCTTAACTTTTTTACTCCCAATGCCAAAGCTGTTTCAAGGCCTACCACGCATGCTTCATATTCAGCAACATTGTTGGTAACGTCGAAATCAAGCTTTATGGAGATTGGAACATGTTCTTCTTTAGGTGATACTAGTAACACTCCAACGCCACATCCCTTTTGGTTCGAGGCTCCGTCGAAGTACAAGGTCCAAGTATCATCTTCAGTAACCATTAGGTCTTCGTCTGGAAATTCATTGTCTTGTATTGGCGTCGAGTCTTATATTGGAAAATCTGCTAGGAAGTCTGACACCACGGATCCTTTGATAGCTTTTTGTGGCATGAACCTTACATCAAACTGGGCTAGATTGACTATCCATCTTGATATGCGTCCATTGAGTGTAGATTTCTCGAATAGATACTTGAGTGGATCTAATTGGGAGACTACGAAGACGGTATGCACTAGCATGTAATGTCTTAACTTAGTTGTGGCCCATACCAAGGCGAGGCACAACTTCTCGAGCGGTGTATAGCGTGCTTCGTACTCGAGCATCTTCCTGCTTAGGTAGTAGATTGCATTCTCTTTGCCTTCTACTTCTTGTGCTAGCATAACTCCCATTGTCTCTTTGGTAACCGTCAAATATAACCTAAGAGGTATTCCGGGGAGTGCTGGTGCTAATACGGGAGGATTTGCGAGATAGGATTTGATCTTTTCAAAGGCTTTTTGACACTTGTCATCCCATATCACTGGTACATTCTTCTTGAGTTTTTTGAAGATTGGTTCACATATTGTCGTTAATTTTGATATGAACCTACTTATGTATTGCAACCGGCCAATAAATCCTCGAATTTGTTTCTCAGTCTTGGGCGGTGGCATTGACATGATTGATTTGATCTTGGTTGGGTCTACCTCTATTCCTCTAGAGCTTATGACGTAACCCAAAAGCTTGCCTGAGGTGACTCCAAAAGCACACTTAGCTGGATTCAGCCTCATATTATATTTTCTTAGCCTTTCGAAAAATTTCCTTAAGGCTACTTGATGGCCTGGACGGTCTTTTGATTTTACAATCATGTCGTCGACATATACCTCGACTTCTTTATGCATCATGTCATGGAGTAAGGCAGTTGCTGCACGTTGGTAAGTAGCACCCGCGTTTTTCAACCCGAATGGCATTACCGTGTAGCAGTAAGTGCCCCATGGTGTTAGAAAAGTCGTTTTCTCCATGTCTTCTTCTGCCATGAGAATCTGGTTGTAACCTGCGTACCCATCCATGAACGAAAGAAGCGCGTGATTTGCCGTGTTATCTACCAGAATATTGATGTGTGGCAAAGGGAAGTCGTCCTTTGGACTTGCCTTATTTAGATCTCGATAGTCGACACACATTCTTACCCTTCCGTCTTTCTTCGGAACTGGGACGACGTTGGCGACCCATTCGGGGTATTTGGATACCTTGATGAAACCTGCAGTTATTTGTTTTTGAACTTCTTCTTTTATTTTAAGAGCTACGTCAGGTTTCATTCGACGTAACTTTTGTTTTACAGGTTTCATTCCTGGAATTAGTGGTATAGTGTGTTGAGCTATTTCTCTATTAATGCCTGGCATATCTTCATATGACCAAGAAAATACATCGATAAATTCTTTAAGTATGTTAATTAAATCGGTTCTTTCTTGTTTATTCAGTGTTAATCCGATTTTAACTTCTCTTTTATGAGTTGAATCATTGAGATATCAACTGTTTCAGTTTCTTCAATTACCGGTGTTTTCTTTTCGAGTGTTTCCATTGCTTTAATAATTTCTTTGTCTTTTTCATTGTTAGTTAAGATATACTCGTCATCTTGGGTTAAAGAAGAACACGAGAAATAAGGAGAATGAGAAATATTATTATACTCTGAGATCATTACATCAAAGAGTGATATGTCCTCAGGGACTGGATCACTAACTATCCTAGGAGAAGAAATAGGAGGGGGAGGTGTTACTACTAAAGACTTAGAAGACTCTAGGGGAAAAGACTCTGACTCAGACCCTGACTCAGACGACTCTTCAAACATCAGTCCTTGCCCTGTCGTGATGGATATTTCCCTTCCGCTTGGAGTACTCACCTTGATAGTCTTGCGCCACCCTTGTATGGATCCTTTAGCCGGAGTGATTAACTTCGAGGGATCGAAGCTTTCGCTTTGTAGGACTGTTTGAATAAGCGAGGAGTTATCCTCTTTATAAGTTGGCTCATTCCTTTCTCGCCCAAACAGTAATCCCATGACGTTAAAGTCAAAGCATGGGGGTGCTTTCTCCTTGTAGACAGGAGTTGGGATTTCATCAGTGAAATAGCAATCCAAGAAAATCTCGAATCCCGGTTGTCTTATGCCGTTTACAACAAATGGCTCGGGAAATTCATGGCATGGATAGTCCTCTCCTTCTTTTATAAATTGACCATTAAGCGTAAGAGGGTACTGATCCATTGGGATTACTTTCTTTTGAATGCGAGCATCCCTACATGCTTTTGACTTTTCCTGGGCTCGCTTGAGATCTTTCCGAGTCGGTTCGAAACCAAGTCCGAAAGTGTCTAACTTAGGGAGGCCAGGTGACTCCAGCGGTTTTGCCATTCCTTTCTTCTTTCCTAGGGTCATCCCAGGAAAATGTCCTTGTTTCTTCAGCATGGCATTGACAATCATGTTGGAATGGGGTCATGGCAAAGAGGGGTCCTTTAATCCTCCTGGATTAAGGAGACTTCTTCGTTAAAGCCCCATAAATATTCATCATCCTCATCGTGCTCCACATTAATAATCGGATTCTCTATAGATTTGATCCTCACAGGCGAAGCATCGATGGTGATTGGAATTCCCCCAACTATAGCTTTTACTTGTTGATGGAGAGATGAAGGGACGACCTTTAGATCATGAAGCCAAGGGCTTCCCAACAACAAGTTGAATGAAGCTTTAATGTCTACTACTTGGAAAGTAGTATCATGTTTTATTGCTCCTGCCGTTACATTCAGGGTAATTTTGCCAAGAGCTTGACGACGAGTGTTGTCGTAGGCCCTTATTCCTTGTGTAGACGGAGTTAAATCTTCGTCCCTTATGCCGAGCATCCTCGCAGTTCTAAGTGGAAAGACGTTGATGGCCGATCCATTGTCTACAAGAGTCATAGGAACATTCATCCTCTTGCAAACTATTGTGAGGTTTAATGTCTTGTAATGTTTGTCACCTTCTGGGGGTAAATCTTTGTCAGAAAAAGTGATCAAATTAATCGGACTAGGAAGGTCACTTGTGAGGAAGTTGGCTAATCCCTTAGAAGTAGTGTCAGAATCTATCCCAATTTTGTCCAAGGCATTCATTACAACCAACCTATGTTCTCGAGATGTTGCCAGATGTTTCCATACATTCATCTCAACTTTTGTCTTCTTAAACTGCTTAACAATATCATTGTCTTCAATGATAGGTATGGGAACTTTTTTTGTGGTTGGCATAGGTTGTGTTGAAACGGGAGGTTGCATTCTCCCGGATCTTGTGAGGACGTCTATCGATGAGTCTTCTTCAGCCCAAATGTCATCTGTGGTGTATGACACAGAAGGTGGAGGTCCTACTAGGTCCTTTAGATAGACATCTTCTTCATCACTGTCCCATACTCCATTGATGGTTGCATCATCCTCTTGTTGCACTTGGACTAGTTTCTTTTCATCAATCATTTTCTGAACCAAATCCTTGAATTTGAAACAGTTTTCTTCAGTGTGACCCCTTGATTGATGATACTGACAGTAATATCTATTCGTCTTTTTCAATGATTCGAATGGTCTCGGTTCGAGAGGTTCTCGCCACTCTCGGAGAGCATTTCAAAAATTTGTACATATGGGATTCCAATTGGAGTGTAAATTCTATTGCTCTTCTTGGGTTTTTCAGTGACTTGTAAGGGAAAATGCTTTGCCTCATAAGTCGTTCTCACTGGTGTGAATTACCTTTTAGATTCATCTTTCGGAAGTGGAACCTCATCACATTTCTTTTGGGATTCCTTTATAGCCTTGAGAGCTTCACGTAATAGATGTGATACCTCCATCATAGACAGTGTGAGCAATTGTATATCTTCCTTACTTGCCAGTTCTGGAAGGTTATCCTTGACATCGAAAAAGATTTCCTCTTCCTTTTCTATGGCACGGATTTCTTTGACAGGTCTAATGAGAGATGAGGGGTCAACCTCGTTTTCCTCATCAGAGATAGCCAGGGTATGAGCGAGAGGTGGATTGTCAATGCTTGGCTTCTTACTGGCAGGGGGCAACGGCAGCTTGTTGTTGTCGATTAAATCTTGGATAGCTTCCTTAAGCTTCCAACAGTTTTCGGTGAGATGGCCCCTACCTTGGTGATACTTGCAGTGTGCATTGGGGTTCCAATTAGCTGACCTCTTCTCGACTGGTGGGTCCCAAAATGGTCCAATAAGAGTTATAAGACCTTTTGCATTTAATCGATCAAATGCGGTGTCATAACTCATGCCAATAGGAGTGAAGTTCCTCCTAAATGGTTTCTTCTGTCCTTGATTGTTCATAGCAAGGACTTCTCCTAAATTAAAAGTGCTAACGCTGTTTGAGTGGGCGGTTTTGGAAGAAGAAGGATTGTCGTTCTTCTTTCCTTTCCAGCCACTGTTGGTGTTATTGTTGGCAGCTTTTAACTTAGCCAAATCGTCTTCAATATTGATCCCAAAGTCATAAACGGCCTTGAAGGTATGGAGATTATTTTGATACTTGAGATGCTTGGAATATTTTTCTTGAAGATTTTTTATGAACAGCCTCACAGATTCTTTTTCACCTTCTTATCGATACCCTTAATACTCATTATTGTTTCGAATTCTCTTAAATGAAAGTAAGGGTTGTCAGTCGCTCTGAATTTTGGGATGTCGTTGGCGTTGAACTTCTGCGGAAGAAGATCTTTGTCCACCGAGACCCCTTGTGATGTAAGTTCTTGAAACTTGTAGTCGCTAGACAACTTGCTTAGACTCTCTTGCATGAGGTCCATCTGTTGTTGCTTCACGGGATCATCGATCTTGAGTGCGAGAAGCTTCAGTGTCTCAGTCACGGTAACCAGTTGGTTCCTAAGATCATTGACTTCTTCTTGTGTTGCCATTATAGTCTTAGCTTTCCTCTTACGAGCTATAGGTTTGTCGAAAAGTTGGACTTGTACGAAAAGGTTGTCTTTGATTAACCGTCCTTCCTTTCTTGACCACACGCTGTAAATTAAACCATTTTGCGTTTTAATTACTTGACTCGAATCAACTTGACTTTACGGTTTATTTTAAGGAGGAAAAAAGAAAAAGTAAAAAATGGGTGCATATTTTTATCAAAAATAATGTACATATATTTAGGGAACTAAGTATAGTTTTTTTTATTGGAGGATTAATATCCGACTTACCCCCTTAAAAAAAATGACGGAAAAAACGTGCACACAAGACTCTCTTAAACGTGGTCAAAGTATGTGTATTGGTGCGTGCGTTGAGTGTAAGTGACATGCTTGAACTCTTGTGTAAGACCATGGGACTTAGTGCCTAAACTCGATCATCGACTCAAATAAGTATTATTGACAGCAAAATTTAACCGAATTAGTTAGAAAATTGATTAATTAGAAAACGGAGTTTTTAATACGTTATTTATAAAGAAAATCAGCCAAAAAGATAAAACTAAACAAAAAAGAGTCTGACGCACAAAAAACAGAGCTGGCGCAAACCCTGGCTAACTAGTGCCAGACACCAACACTAGCGTCAAGCGCCAATGGCTAGCGCCAGGCGCCAGGCCTGGTTCCAGGCGCCAATGCCTGGAGTCAGGCGCCAAGCCCGTTTTTAACGCGTTTTCGAAAATCAGATAAGTTTGCCGTACTGGAGGATAAAATCATATAATTTCCTCGAAAATGCTATTTGATTTTAATTAAAACTCTGAAAAGTCAACAAAAGTCAATTTATCAATGCTAATTGAATTAGGAACGAAAATAACCTTCTAGAAGAATCTAGAAGACTAAAACCATTCCTAATTGCATTAGGAATGATAAATCATATTAGGCCCTCCTCTAGATCATTGGGCCGCATATAAGGCTCAAACCGGGCCCAGTTTAGTAAATTGGCCATAACTTCCTCAATATTCATCGGAATTGGGATTATAATATATCGTTGGAAAGCTCTTGTCAAGCCCCATCCAATACACTACTATTGGACCCATATCATGGACCAACCAAACTAGATTGGCTGTTTTCTTAAAATAAGTTTTCAAAAACAGAGAGAAGAGAAAAGAAATTAAAACTATCCGCAACACTAGACTTTCCACACTTTCGCTTCATTCGATTATGACTCAACGTGAAAGGTACTCATCACTGGATTTGGTTTTGGGGAGACACAAATGGGTGTCTACAATATTATAAAGTGATTATGGAGTAAAGTAAGAGTTTAGATTTTAAAAATTAGATTTAAGTAGGGAAAAAAAGCAAGAATATGCTTATCGGATCAGATCGGGTAACTGGTAATTTTAAAATGATAACCAATAACCATACCCGAAAACAAATTATCGGAACGGGTATCCTAATTTTCGAAACGGTTACGGATCGATTTTTCTGGTTGTTTTGCTCAACCCTAGTACCCCTCCCCCACAAGACTTTCCACTTCCAACCCAGTCTCATCGCCCGTTCGTCCTTCACCAACCCCAGTTGTTGGCTACCTCTTCCATCGGAAGCATTATCCCCTCTTCCTCAAAACCCCTTCCCAATCCCAATCGCAACACCAAGAAAACTCATCCAAGTCCTCCCCCATCCCCAAAAACCCACAATTGGCCCTCCCCCACCACGTAGCGATTAGGGTTTTCGGTGGTGGGGCAGAGATGATTGGGGGGTTTCTAGAGTAGGGAGGGGATTTCAACGGAGTTTAAAAGTGGAGGTTGGGTGGTTTTTAATGTTGGTGGAGAGGCGGAAAAAGAGGAAAGGGGGCAGCCGGCAGGTGTTAATGGTTGGGTGGCTAGATGTTTGGTTAGGGTGAGAACTGTACAAAGTTGGGGGGCTGAGTGTGATTCTTTTTTTTTTAAATTTTTTTTATTAACTATTTAACTAATTAAGTTGTGACAGGTGTCATTAAAAAAAAAAGAACACATTCAATCGATCATCGGTCATCGGTCAATGGGATTGAAAATAGAAAATAATCCCTCAAAGTTCGGAATATTTCAAAATAATCAAAAGTTGGGATGATTAAAAGAGAATCAGGCAAAGTTGAGATTACTACAACCAAATTTTCCTTTAAAAAAATGAGTACTATGGGTGCATGTTCTTTTTTTAGTCTTGAAAATCGTAGCCTGATGGAAGGGTTAAAATTTTCTAAAAAAAAATATTTATTTCGTGTCAACACGAAATAAGTATTAAAAAAAAAACACTAGCCACCTACACTGGTGGCCTCAACCCTCACCGCCCCGTCCCTTCCCCAACTCTAAGCTCCGAAAACAACCCCCCTCCCTTCCCTTGAAACCACCCATATTTTGATGGTTTATATGGGTAGTTTCGAGGGTGGGGGAAGGGAGGGGGTTGTTTCGGGAGAGGAGGGTTGTTTTTGGCGGTTTGGGGTTAGGGAGGGAATGGGCGGTGAGGGTGGAGGCCCCGACGGAGGTAATAAATTTGTGTTAAAAGAAGTCAAGTAAGTAATAAAATATGGATAGAGTATTAGAGTGATTATTTCATTGACCTCACTATATAATTTTCCTAAAACTTTATGCAATAACTAGTTTTACAACTTTTACGAAATAATAGGTAGACCTGATCAATGAACGAGTCGGGCCGAGGCATAAAAATATATGCCCATTTCTCAGGCCGGGCCTAGACTTGGATTAACATTTTCATACCCAAACCCGCCCAAAATGACCAGGCCATGCAGACTTTTTAAGTTGGGCCAAAAAATAAACTAAAATAGCGTAAAATGTATTCCCAAGCCCGCAAAAAAAAAAAATTAAAAATTCAGGTCCAGCTTAATTCTTAACAATCTCGTAACTAAGGATGTCAGTGGGGCGGGTCAAGTAGGAGACCCGCCCCATCCCTGCCCTAGGGATGTCAGTGGGGCAGGGATGGGTCTTTGGTGGATGGTGGGGCGGGGATGGGGATAAAAATCATACCCGCCATGGGTGATGGGGCGGGGGTGGATTTTACATTGTACCCGCCCCGCTCCACCCGCCCCACTTCGTACCCGCCTTATCCTCACCTCACACCCACATCTATATATTTTATAAAACAAAATTATATACTTTTATATTATTTTATATATATGTAAAATATGTAAAATAAAATAGTACATATTATAATTTGTAATACACTAATTTTATATCTAAAAAAAGTGTGTAATATTAATAATAATTTTATTTGTTGTAATTTATACGTAGTATTAAATATGTTGGATTGTATATTGGGAGGTGGGTCTTAGGTGGGGATTAGGCGGGTCTTAGGTGGGGATTAAGTGGGAATGGATATCCAAGTGGGGGGTGGGGCGGGGATCATTTTGTACTCGCCGGAGCGGGGATGAGGATGAATTTTGGACACGCCGCGGGGATAGAGACATGGATGGGGATGAAAATTTTAGGTGGAGATGGGATTGGGAAGGTCAACATTGCCCCGACCCGCCTCATTGACATCCCTATTCATAACAAGCATATTAGCACCAATGTTGCCAATGCCAATGTAAGGCTTCACAATTTGCGCGCCAAAATGTGTACACTTTCAAGACGGTTTGCAAACCCTAAATAGTGAATTAGTGATCGTCTTTACTAATCTTCAGTACTCATGGTCTTCTCACCCAACAACACCATATGATTTGGCTAATTGTCATCTGTTTTTCATAATTCCATCATTTTAGGTGAGGTTACCTCTAATTCTATTCCATTTTTGCTTTTTAATTTTTTTTTTAATGAAGTAATTTTGATTAGTGTTATGCATTAGAAATTTTGATAATTGGTATATTGAGCAATTGGGCTAATGGGGTATTTTCTTTAATACTTTACTTAATCTTACACTAGGTTTAATTTGGGGTTAATTATCTATCAATCAATGTAGCACGAAAACGGCTCGGGTTTTGGTAATGGGTATATGGGCTTCATTAGCACGAAAATGTTGGAATTTCGGAAATGGTAGGGGTTTTGGTAATGGGTATATGTCTTTCTACTTGTTTGGTTAACATGGACGTGCACAAGAACTCGAACCATGAAAAGTTGTTTGGTTGACAAAGTTATTAGTTTTTGCACTTTATAGGATATTCGGCTTCCCAAAGAACTTGTTTATTTACTTGGTTACCTCTAAGTAAGTGGAAATTCTCATCTTTTTATAATCAACCAAACAATTGGTGCGTTTGGTAAGGTTAATTAAGTTAAAGGGAATGAACAATGCTTACAAATTTCCTAGAAAATGGTATTTTTATGTTCAACTTAATGACCACTAGGGTTGATTATAGCAACTTGCAATTACAATGGATATGAAGTAGCTTAGGTAGTACATTTGTTTATAAATTGTGGCCTAAATGTGGGTTTTGAAACCCATCTATGTTGTTTGACTTTAAGAGTAATTTTTAAGTGTACTTGTTGAAGATGGAAGTTGTGTGATGATTTTTAATTTATTGAATTATTATTTGGGACAATTATGATATTTAGACATAGATATATTTATTTGGCAAGCAATATGAAATTATGGTTATAAGAGATGTAATGAGGATAATTGTATGATTAAGCATCCCTTGAAACGGAACTTATGTAGGAGTCTTTAATCTTTATGCTATTTGGTTGGTAATATGATGTACTCCCTTCGTTCTTAAATAAAAGCCTCATTTCTCCCCCACATAGTTATGGGAGAGGGAATGTAGTGTGTTGTCATTAAAGTTGAATACAAAAAAGTAGTGGGAATTCATTATTGTTTTTAAGAGAAAATATAGTGGAGTTAAATTTTGTTGATTAAAAGTGAATAAAAATGAATTTAGCGGATGATGAACTGCACCCAAATGAGAAATTGAGCTTTTAATTAGAGACAAGAATTATGGGAGCAATGGGATTTTTATTGAAGGACTTTTGATTGCCATTTATTATAAGCTAAGACTGGAAGATTTCCCAATAGGAGGAGCAATGCAAATTGCATTGGCTTAGACATCAAATTAGTCAAGAGTATGGAGCTGTTGTTTGTACATGAGTCGATGACAATATTTCACCAGTTTGTTTTCCTGTTCTTTATGCATTCAGATTTATGCATTAGATAAGCCTAAAGTCAAAATCTTGCTTGGGCTATCTCATCATACCGTGTAACCGTTGGCTCATTTGGCTGAATGCAATTTCTGTTATCAAAATTTCTAATGTGGCCTTCCAACTCATGTTATACATTTACTGAGAAATTCATTTTGTTTCTCTAGTGTTATATAGATGTAAACTATTTACTTTCCACAACCTTGCTAAGTTTTCTTAAATATATCTGTGTGAAAGTTATACTATCTTCTAAGTTTTTTTTTTTGTTTTTTTTTTTAATTACACTCTAGCATTTGCCCATTTTTTATTGTATCTGATCTTCTGTTATTTCATTTTTTTTTTATCTAACCCTATAAAGACTGTAAGTTAAACACTTTATCATGTGAATAGTCATCTAAAAGTTTGAGTGATTTGTAGGTTGGTGCAAATATTTATTTGAATCTAGGCAAGTAACCATTATACTCACGTTGCTAGTTACAAAATATGTTGTGTTTACGAGTTATACTTGCATGTAGGCTGGGTAGAAAGTGAAGCAGTTGTACCTGGTTACCTGCATTTAGACAACCATACACATAGCTTGAAGCAGAACAGGAAATTGGGGCGATATCAGATCAGGTAGCAAGATACAGCTAAAAATGATGATAGGGAAAGAGTGTGATGAAGGTTTAATGGCAAATCATGTGGGGCAACGAGATGAACACGCTTCCTTGACAGATGCAAACACCATGCTCCAAAATGGGAGTTTTGTTAACATTGATGTGAATAATGAAACAAATCAGTTGATTGATGCAGGCATAGACATTTTACGTCCAGAAAATGAATCAGATCAAAATGCAGCTATTGGCGCTCCTACAGTAGGGATGGTGTTTGAGAAGTGGGAGGATATTGATATGTATTACCGACAATATGGAGAGCAGCAGGGTTTTGGCGTGGTCAGGGCTTCGTCTCAGTTTAGTGAGAAGAACAAAGATCAAAGAAGAAGCATAACATGGACATGTGAATGTGCAGATCTTCGAGGCACGAGTCAGAGGAAATGAAGGAAAGGAATTGTTGAGATGGTTCAATTAAGTGATATGTCTTTAGTAGAAGTAACCAGTAAGCCAGGCAAGTCAAAGAAATGTGGTTGCGGTGCAATGATTTATGCAAAGCCCTTTCCTGAAGGAAATTGGTTTCTGAGCAAAGTAGTTTTGGAGCACACGAACCACAATCCTAAGCCTAGCAAATGGAAGGACATAAAGAAGTATAAGGAGGTATTACCAGATTTGGAGAGGAGAATGTTTGCTAAAAGAAAGTTGCACAATTATCTGGCAAATGAGAAAGATGCATCTGATAATGTAACATCTAGAGAAACTGACATGAGCTATGCTACGGCTACAATGGGGGAAAGAAGATCGAAGCTTAAGGATGGAGATGAAGATGCAATCTTCTGTTTTGTCATGAGAATGCAATGCGGTAGCCAGAACTTCTCCCATTTTATTAGGCATGATGACTATGGGTGTATAAAAGATGTGTTGTGGGTTGATGCTAGAAGTAAGGCTGCATATGAGGATTTTGGTGATGTGGTATATTTTGATACAACTTACTTGACAAATGAGTATGATTTGCCACTGGTTAACTTTGTTGGGATCAATCATCATGGTCAAACAATCTTGTTGGGATGTGCATTGATCTCACACGAGGAAGAAGAGACATTTGAGTGGGTGTTTAGAACGTGGCTGCTGTGCATGGATGATAGAGCACCTCAGGTCATTCTAACTGATCAATCTCCCACCATGAGGAAGGCTTTGGCAACTACGATGCCAGAGACCAGGCATGCATGGTGCTTATGGTACATGTTACAGAAGTTTCCTCGGAACTTGGGGTCAGTTCCAAGGTATCAGCATTTTAACAAGGAGTTAAAGGATGCAATTTGTAACTCCTATACAGTTGAGGAGTTTGAGAGACATTGGACAAGTGTGATCAGTGAGTATCAGCTTCAGGAAAATGAATGGTTACGATGCTTGTTTCACGAGAAGCATATGTGGGTTCCTGCTTACACCAATCACTTGTTTTTGGCTGGAATTTGGTCAACTATGAGGGTGGAGCGGTTTCAAAGTTTTTTTGACGGATTTGTTGAAAAACACACCACATTATGTGAGTTTGTTAAGGGTTATTGCTTTGCCATGGAGAAGAGGGTGAGAATAGAAGAGGATTCAGATGAGGACTGTGCACGTCAGGTAAGGGGTTTGGCCACAGCCTATATCCCAGAGATAGTATTCCAGAAGATATACACGGATGCCAAATTCAAGAAGTTGCAAATTGAGTGCCAGGGTGTGGTTTATTGCCATAGCCGTGAAAAGAAAACAGTTACAGACACGGAAGTAGAGCATCTCATACAAGATAGAGTATGGGTTGAGGTGCCTGGAAGAAGTGAAAGGATCATAACTGAAGACAGAAGAACTTTCCGAGTGAAGTTTAACACTGTAACAAATTATGTTTCATGTGAATGCAAGCTATTTGAGCACAGTGGAATATTGTGTAGGCACTGTATACTTCTGTATTTCATGCACGATTTGCCTAGAATCCCAGAGAAATACATTCTTAGACGCTGGCGGAAGGACATACATAGGAAGCATTCAAGGACTAAGGTTGCATACTATGATCCTTCTAGCACACTAGAATTGAAAAGGTATCATAAGATGCAAGTGGCATTCGAGGATGTTTGCAGCAAAGCAATGGAGTGTGACAAGACACTTGGCATTGTGATGCAACTAATCACTGAGATGAAGTTAAGAGTTGCAGAATGTTTAGGGCAGAACTACGTAGACAGATTTATAGAATTTAATGGTATGGAGACTAAAGAGACCATGTCTTCTGTTGGGTTCGAGTGTGAGAATGATGATTAGTAGACCATGGTACAGACTGGTAATGTTCTCTGTTAAATTTTTGTTCAATGGCTTTTGTTCAATCATTTGTTAATTATTAGAATCATGCCATTGATTAAAACCATTTGAAATTAGTAATGCTATGGATTAGGTTATTGGATATCTTTTTGTATTGGGAAGCTTGATTTATGGACAAATCTTATAATCAGTGTACCTTTTCCTCGGACTTATCAAAGTTGAATTTTTATCAATGTTTGAATTTCTTGAAAATTTCTTCCAGTTTCTTGCAGATAATAAGCTGTATTAGTTCTTTAATTCTTTATTACTCCTGTTGAAAACTATCTTTTTAACTACCAGATGGCACAAGTTCTACAAGAAGATTTCAAGAAATGTGCTATGAGGATTGAAGAAGTACAAAGCTGTAATAGTTTAGATCAGTAAAGAATGGTGGGTCCCTGGGGAGACAATTTATTCTGAAATCATTTATTACAATTTAAATATACCTCCTCCGTTTTTTAGTAGCAAAGCAGCGGGGGGAGGGGGTGGGGGTTGAGATTTTACATTTTAGGAGACCAGTCTCTGATGAGAAGGGGTTGCAACTAAAGGTTGGAGTACAGTCTGCTTCCCATCTTCATCACCAGTTCTTTTGTTGACAGGAGGGTCAGGAGTACAATTCACTTTCATGATTTTACCAACAAAAATCAATCAACCCTAGTCTGGCATTGTCTAAAATTTTAAATAACTAAATGAGGGCTTGCCTAATCTACTTTGCAATTTTACATGATTGGAGATGTTTCTTAAGTTATCCTATTTCTCTGGTTTACAGCACAATAATTGTCCAAGAAACCTTTTATGGTATTACTCTGCACACTTTTAGCTTTCTTGTTCTTGAAATCTTGTGTAATTTTCTGAGTTCTGAGACACTAAAGAATTTGTGTGTTTGTGCGCGCGCTAGCGCTTTAACTAATCTGTGAGATGTTTATCTCCATAATAATTCTCATTGGATATGAGCGTTAAGGCAATAAAATTACTGTGCTGTCTAAGGCACTTCCTGTGAAATTTAATTGTTATGAGTAGCTGTTGATAATTGAGAATTGTAGAAATCAGTTTCTTTGAGCTTGGATCTTTTCTTTTTTTTTTTTTTTTTTGAAATGTATCACATTTCTAAGTTTATAACTGAAAATTATGATTCAAAAGTAATGGACTATTAGTCAAGTGCTTTACAAATAGATCCATGCATTTCTTTGAATGTTACTGATTAATTGCCACTATCCCATTTTACCTCCTCCATTCCATGGATTGAAGACAGTTTGAAAGTTCAAACAACGAAGGTAACACATATTTGATGCTTTGCCTTACAGCATATCAATAAAACTTTGTACTCGGGCAATTTCTATCCCTGAAGGTGATTCTGCAATTTTTATCAAGCTTCAGGGATATGCATGACAGCATGAGTACAAAGTTTTATTGATATTGTTACCTTACAGCCTTCTATAGCCGTAAATTTTTGTGTTTAAACTACAGGCAGAAAATACGCTAGTTGCGTTGTGCTGTCTCTGTGTTGTGTGTGTGTTTGTAAGTTTGTTGAACACCCTTGCTTAATGCTTCTTTGTAATGTTATGGATTTTACTGATGCTGTGGACACTGTAATCTGGTTCCCCAGGAAAAGCACCATCTTTGGCATTATGAAATGGATTTTTCTTGAGGCTTAGGTGGAGGTAAATGAGGGGGGACTATAAGCTTTGAGCTGTTACACTGTAAAATCACTCTTTACTGGCTTATTGTGTTGGGGTTGTGCTTGGTACAAGGATTTCGTTGATTTGTTAATTTACTGCCTTCTGTAGCCATAGAATATGTGTTCTTCTCAAATATAGGCTGGAACGTGCAAATTGCCTGATGCTTTCTGTGACACTTTGTTTTGCACCCCTGCTAATTGCTTTCAGATCATGTTTCGGATCTTACTTGCTTTATGAAAAAAATTGTAATTATATTTCTGAGATAAAGCACCATCCTAGTGTTTTCAGCTATGCTGCTCAGACAACGCTGTACTTCACCTCAGCTATCGGTTTCAGATCCTAGACACTCCAACATGGGTATGATTGTATGAAAACTCGAAATTTCATTAAAGACTAAAAGCCTTTTTTTGCCAAACAATCAAGTCTGAAACTTGGATGCTAAACTGTGTTGAATATGAGTTCCAGAGCCTGCAGTGATAACAAAGGTTTTGGTTTGGGTGTTTTTGTGGCTGAGGTGGTGATGTGATAAGGGGAGATTAGAAGCACAGCATTATGGGTAAGTATTTCGTAAAACCAATTGTTACTCGGCTAGGAGCCTAGGACTGTTTTCTTTGCTTGATCAGTTTCTTTTTTATCCAGGTTTATGGTGCTTGGGTGACAAATGTGAGCTGTTATATGATACATGTGAGCTGTTTCTGCGGCTCAGTAGAACTGCCTCTTTGGAAGTTCATATTCTTCTGTCTAAATTCTGTCCAATTTACAATCAATTTCAATTTTCATCACTTAGTATAAAATCAGGACATGTACAAGTGTTGATTGGTTTTGTCCACTCTATGGAGTCCTTCTCTATATCACCTAAGATAATAAAAGTTTATGTCATCCTTCTCTATATTATATCATGTTTTTCTCTCGAAAAAAAGTATACTGATTTCTAATACTTCGTATTCTTATTGCTTCTGGATGATGATTTTTATTTTCTTTGACTTGTTATCAACAGATGAATTTCATTGGTGAATTGCTGTTTCAGTACATCATTCAAGATGACGAGAGTAATATGAACACCAACATGGACTGTGTAGCGTAATTAGTAAGCTGTTAGTATTTGGTCAGATTGCTAACATAATCATGATGCCTGTGGGTGTTACAAAGTAGGTCATAAGGCGATACTGATATCATTCTAATTACGCTTGCATCTATATTAATCAATTTGGGGCTGAACTTGGACTTGGAACATGTCATGCTGCCATCAATGTCCTGCCTTCCCATGTGCCAATGATTGTTGAGATTGAATTGGTATGAAGCTTGTTACGACTCTTTAAATTTTATGTGTTTTGATGTAAGCACAGCTTGCACTGCATCATTAAAGATGATTTATTTAGTCTTTACAGCTTGGCTGGAATGAAGTCGGATCATGTTTCATTACATAATCAAACTTTTTACCAAATTTCTTACTCAAGCACTTGTAAGTCTGTTACGTGGTTTCGAAAGTATAGTCTCATAATCAGTAGGCCATTTTACTAGACTTTTCCATGAACTTCCAGAATCAGAATCAGTAAATCAGCATTGATTTGCATAATATTAGCTTATCGCGTCATATGATGCAGACTTGATCAGCTAAATTAGTATCCTGACTAGTTTAGTCATTGTGTTTGTATCTGTTGATTGTTATATTTGGCTGTCACTTCTTTGAGAACAAATATGATATCAAAATGCACTTTCAAACTCTGCTTTGCGCTGCTGTTTTTTTGGTTATTGAACACGGGTTTGGCAGTTGAGCCTATGATTGGACATGAGTACATGAATTTGATCCCTCGAATATATTGAAAAATCTTGAACACACCCATGCTGGATAATTCTGTAACAATTTGCATCCACGTTCGTGCATTGTAGGTACACAGAACATACAAGTGGGAGTATCATTCTTTCTGCTCTGAGGAGGAACATACATGCAACAATTTGCAATCCTAAAATCATTCAAAGTGTAACACAAATGATACGCGATTAAAAGCAGCATCTTCAAACATACTCAATTTTTTATGATATTTTTATACTCCTACAGTTCCATTAATTTTAAACTTGTTATGTTGATACATCTACCCTGCAGAAAATGAAGGGTTGCCATCAGAAGTTGCTTTAAGATGGACAGCAGATGTTGATAACCGGTGATAAGTTATTGTCGCGCTATGTCAGTATAACAATTGGCTTCTGCTGTGGCACGTTCTAAAGAGATACATGTCTGGTTTAAAGTGAAGATGATGCTGCAGGTACATAACATGAGGAACAAATTCTTTTTTGAAAGCTAAGTTTATCTGCAGAGTAGCAAGCATCAAAGGAAGTTTGAACAGGAAAGATAAAACTACTGTTGGAGTTTTCAAACCCAGAAAAGTGAACTATTTTTGGCTCTTTTTGTGATGCTGACTAATTATTCTATATTCTCTGAAAATATATTTGAAACAAAGTTGATAAATTCCAAAATCTACTAGACTTGAAGGTCCTTGGTCTAAAGTTAGATTGTGGGTTTTTCCTCCCTATTTATGTTCTATGATTATGCTTTTTTCATTGTTTTTTACTTTGTTCTTGATTCCTTATGCCCTTTTTTTTTTTTTTTTTTTTTTTTTTTATTTGGGTAAAAAATGTATCCAAGTTTAATTTTTGCTTATTGTAACTTGACAGATCATTGTAAAAAGGATTAGATTTTGGTAGGTTCTTATTGAGTTCACTAATTTGTCATTTCGGTAGTTTGCTTGTTATATTCTAATCTGATCTAATCTACTCTATCTCATGAGTAAGCTAGATAATTTGATGAAACCCTATATTTACCATTGTAATGACTAATGACTCCTTTAACTTTTCGATACATACAAAAATTTGCTAATTGCTTTCAATGTAGTACGAAATATTAACCTTAAATAGATTAGTTGGTTAAAGTCTTAGTGATGATCTCAAATTACCCGTAAACTACATTTCTATTACATGGGATTTAAAATTATCATTTCACACGCTCCTGGGATTCAATCAATAAACCAATGCATGAAATAGCAAGATATGTTGCCTTATATTAAGACTAGAATAGACCCGGTCTACAATAACTTATTATAGACCCAACCTTCTAGTGTACCATACGAATGTGATTATATCATACGAAATCTGATTATATTATTACAAAAGTGATTATATTATTACAAAAGTGATTATATCATCTTGAAACTATTATGTAAATGTATCACTCAAAAAGTGAATTTATCATTATAAAAAGTATCAAATAGTAAATTACATCATTCAAAAGATGATTTTTAAATTTTATCATCCTAAAGATAATTATATAATCTCATTAAATGGTTTAATATGAGATCAAAATATGACTCACAAAAAGATAATTATATCATCTAAAAAAGTGATTATATCATCCAGAATGTGATTATATTATTTAAAAGTGTCAAATTTTGGGTCTACAATAATTTATTGTAGACCGGGTCCATACAAGACCAATTGGTTCCCTTAAGGCAGCAAGGCCTAATTTTATTAGTGTCTAGTTTTTAGGTTTTTTATTTTATTTTATTTTTTTTATTTATTTAAAGTACACGCCTCTTGGTAATTTACTTGTCATTTACGTATTACAGTAATAATTTTATCCTTCTCCCTTTGGTTTCAACTTGCCTTGTAAGTTAAATGCCATAAAACGTACGAAGTAGTACGTATTATTTAATTACGTGGTCACATAATAATATAATGATTTAAGTATAGCACAAAGTTACAATTCTTTTGCAATGTAAACGTGTGATATTCTTGGAAATTCATTGAAACTTTGCTTGATGCCTTGCACGGTGCAACTTAAATTATAGAAGTTTCTTTAAAAATTCTACTCTATGATTTTAAGCCCTAGATTAAATTAACAGTGGTATATATAAATTAATATTGTTAGTGATATATCATATCAATAATATATAAAGTCGGTCTCGCAGTCAGGTTAAGAGATAGTGACACTTGACATTTCAGTTTTTCGTCAAGTGTCGCGCTACGTAGGAGATAAATATGTATTATTGTGACACATATAACGCTAAATAAGCGATTTTTGGATAATTTTTTTTTAAGATAAAATTATTGTATAGATGTTTATTATCGATAAAATTCTAATATTTCAAATATACAAAATTAATCATTTTTTTTAATAAATATCCTATAACTCAATTCTATTTTAATTATTAAACTCGTTTTAAAGAGTTCTTTAAACTAATATTCATTTATAATATATTCAATTACAAACTTTTATACGTAGCTGGCCAAATCGTATCACCAACTATTATAAGAGTTACTTTGTTAGTGCTATAAGGGTTACTTAGTATTACAGGGCTAGTTCATCAGTGTTATATATATATATTGGTCACTCAATCAGTATTATAGATAAGGGTTACTTAGTCAGTGTTAGAGGTTGCTCAGTTAGGGGTTACTCGGTCAAATTTATAAGGGTTACTTTGTCCGGCTAGATGGTGTGGTTAAAAATAAATATTTTAATTTGGTAAAAATACTTTGGTTTAATAAAAATTAAATAATTGAAGTTCATTAAAAATAATTTCAAGTCAATAATACAATAGATATCTATTTACAAACGAAACTACAAAAAATATTATTATATAAATATCACAAAGTCTTGTATGTGGTTGGTCATACGGTGTGGCCATCCAATATATGGGTTACTTCGTTAGTGTAATAGGGGTTACTTGGTCAGTGTTAAAGGGGTTATTTCGTCAATGTTATAGGAGTTACTCGGTCAGTGTTGTAGGAGTTATTTAGTCAGTGTTATAGGAGTTATTCTTGTATAAGTGGTCACACGCTGTGTCCAGCCACACACAAGAAATCAGAGGGATAATACAATGTACATCCATTTTACTTTTCTTACTCTGTTTGATATTTGTGGACTTTACATATGATAGTCAATGCACAGTTTTAAAATCAAATCTTTACAGGTAATTATATCTTTAATTCGTAACATAAATAAATTATAATGACATATATGCCAATGAATTAATAAGATTTCTTGTAAAAAAAAAAATTAATAAGATTTCTAGCTAGGCAAATTATAAAAAATTATGTGAAGTATATTGAAAAAATCAAAACGTGCTAGATTGCTAGGCAAATATATCCAAATTTATGTTGTCATCGATATAATAACAGCAGTAATGATTATACCAGTAATAATTTATTTAAGGCCCTGTTCACTTTAGCTTAATTTCAGTTCAGTTCAGCTTTAATCAGTTCAGTTTAGCTCCAATTAGTTCAGTTCAGTTTAGCTCCTAATTTTCTTCTCTCATAAAATATTCATTTCAGCTCAGTTTAGTTAACTCTAATCAGTTCAATTCAGTTCAGTTCGACTCTAATCAGTTCAGTTGAGTTCAGAAAATATGAACAAGCCCGAAATAGAAACACATGCCGTACATCTTGGTAATCCTTAGATTAAACCGAGGCTTAAACTAGAAACTAGTTGTTGGTCTCTTTAAACTTATGTGCATTTTTTGGGCCTAATAAAAATTATTTTAATTTGTAGCTTATATTAATTTCATCGATTCATTACATTATTAATATTAATCTCTTCTTCTTCTTAGCATCGGGGGGATCTCTTCTTCTTCTTTTTTTTTTTTTTTACAAGATATATTAATCTTATTACTGTTCTGATTGTTCCCTACAATAGAGGAACCAATAGGAAATTATTGCATGTTAGCTTAAAAAATGAAATAAAAAATTAGCAAAAAATTAGGGAATTTAAGGGTAATATATTGTCCTAAATTTTTGTGAACACTCTGATCCCTCGCTGAGCACTGCACGGAGAGCATCAGAGGGCGACAATCCATCAGAGGATTGGGAATGATATTTTGCTTTAAATCAATTGGTCAATTTGTAAATTTGGATTACTAGTATAAAATTATAGGATTTGTCTTACGGTGGCATTTGCCATTTTGCAGGGGGATTGAAGCAAATGTTTACCATGAGATGATATATACCATCAAATGGTATACTTTTATACCACCAATGTAGTGAAAAATTATAAGTTTTTTATGAGTTTTTACACCGTGGTATAAAATTATACCACGAGTGTTGATGCTCTTATAAGAGCCATCACGATAAAAATATATATACCTACTTCATATAGGATTCGCAACTTGAGTTAAAGTGTTTAATACTAGTATGTGTGTGTGTGTGTGTTTTTTTTTTTATCTTTTCTCTTTATATTTGTGACAAACTTTACACCAGGGTGTACCGTACACCCAACTAACTTATGGTTAGTTCGTTTTTACTCTTTATTTGATGATAAATGGAAAACAATCATTAAAACGAGAACAAATAATCATGGGTGTACGATACACCGGGGTGTATGTAATAACATCTCAACTTTATGGTGTATTTGAATTCAATGCTTTAACTAGATAATGCTCTTTATATAGTTATAATTGTCATTTTCCCGTAAGTATATTTTTTCTTACATGAAAATCAAACCGAAAATAATAAAAGCTACTACAATGTACCAACCAGAACAGAAACTAATTCACAAAGCTCATAATTCAACTCTACAAAACATGGTGGTTAGGGAGAGGAGACACCTTACTAGCATAGAATATTCAATCTGCGTCTCCATTCGATTAGGTTTCCAATAAAAATGAGATACGTACATTTTCTAATAATGTTTCCTAGCCTATTGAGCTTTGTATTTCTTAATTAGGCGTGATAAAAAGGAGAAGAGTGATAAAGAGCTTTGCATTTTTCTTAATTAGGTGAAACATAACTTTTGTATGATTAATTTAGGTTAACTATTACTTATAAACAAGTTAAAGCACAAAAAACAAAGATAATTGCTCCAAATAAGGCTAACATTTTCTATTCCCTTCCCTATCCGTGTGATCTTGAAAGTGACCATTTGATATAGGTGTTGGATTTTGCTTGTAGGTAATTTAATTCTACGAGGATTATGATCCGATTTGCATGACGATTATTTTGACTTATATTTATATTTCTTTATATCAATTTATTATCCATACAAATGGCGTGTTTTTCTTAGGTCGGTTAAATTATAAAGCGGTGATGTTTACTTGCATAGATATTTATATTTATTTAATCATATTCCATGCTACACAACAACACAAGACACTATATTTGTCGAGTAATAGTGATTAACTTGGGTGAAATAATGATATTGAGTAAGATCATATTTCAATTAATATATTTGAAATTGTACCATATCATGCTACATCTAAATGGTCAAGAATAATTAAATATGAAAGAAAGTTTATAATTAAGTGAGTTGTTTCACCGGATAGTTTTCAAATGGCTATAATAAAATTGTGGTCATTGTAACTGAATGAATCTCAACCCTCCATTTAATAAAATTTGTCATATCCATCTATTTAGTTGACTTTAAAATAAATTAAACCTTATTAAAAAAAAAACAATCAAATGAGATCAAAACAATTTTCAACGATAAAACTTAATGTGATTTATCCTACTTGATGTTTTCAATTTTTTAAATCTTTAATGTCATATGATTGGTTTCTTAAGATGTGAAATTTAAAGGCAAGTCTCACAATAATTTATCTTCTTCTCAAATTTTATCCTTCCTTTCTCTGGTTTCTTTGATGGAGGATAGATGAATCATTTTTTTGATAAATATGATGCAAAAATTATGAGCTTAGTAATACACACTCCGTTTTGTCCTAGAATAAACTATTACTCCATCCGTCCCTTTATTTTTGCCCCATTGCCATTTTTTGGGTTAAATTTTAAAAATTTTGACCATAAATTTCCGTTAATTTATAAAAGATTATATAGTCATGAGTGGTCTTGTTAGATTCGTCTCATTGTATATTTTATTAATATCACGTTTTTGTAATTTTTACGTGTATGGAAATAAAGATATAGACGTTTTAAGATACGTCTTAAAGACCGTGCATAGTCAAATGGAGCAAAGAAATAGGGACAGAGGGAGTATCACATGTTAGCTTTTAATGGAGATTGGATAATCCATTAAACTTATAATTTGCAAGTATTTTCCTCAATGGAAAAGTTCAATTTAATCATTTAAAAACTGAAAAACTATTTTGGTTTTTTTTTAATCATTATGAAGAAAGCTGTTTAAAAAAAAAAAAACAATCAAAGTCAATTGGATGAATGGAGAAGATTAATCCCTAAAAATATAGGGTTAAGATTAAAAATAATTATAATAGCTACAATTTATTGTAGCCATTGAATAGTCTTCCAGTTTCACCTAAGTAGCACTAGTAGAAAATAAGTGATGGGAAGCTGTAGGCGTCGCTCGAAGTGCGCCTACTTTAAAAGCATGTGGTGAATATGCTTGGCACTCATAGGAAGTGGGAATTGACACAATACGATTAGGGACAAATAAAGTAGGGAGCCGCCAACAAGTTTTTAAGGAACTTGTAAACCGTTCACGGATCATAAAAGGCAACCACGATAAGGGACAACGAAGGCAACAACGATTGACCCGTGAAGGTTACACCCCATTCATAATCCATGAGATTACTAACTCCATATGGTTCGGAACCACGAAAGGAGGATCAGGGATGATGGTACGAAGTGAGTCATGGAGTTACATTCGTCCGTATTGGCCTCTACTCGATTCTTATAGTGAAAAGTGATTCCTGCGATCTCAAAGGCATACAAATAAAATATTCAATTCGCTCCAAACTATTATTAGGCTAAATTGGTTTAATATTAATGCAACACATAATTCTAAAACATTAGTGATCACTTGAATTAATAACAAGATTAAAAAGGAACCTAAACCGGTTGTCCAAATTATCTTATTAGGCGTGATTTTCAATTACATATTCCCTTTAAACATGCAATATAGTGATCAATAAATAATAATAGAATAAACATTAATATTGAAAGCAATTTAACAATAATTATTAGTCAAATCAAATATAAAATAACCTAATCATGATACTAGCAATATAAAAATAAAAATAAGAGTAATTAAGTGATTAATTACTCACTTTCCGCGTTTCATTGAATTGCTACATCATGAATAAACTGTTAGTAACTTCAATAAAAAATATAAAGTAAATGGAAATTAAATTAAATTAAAAGTAGAGTTGAATTGGTCCAAACCCTCAGTTATTTGTACCTTTCATGCCTTGGTTTAAGGACGGAACCTTGGGTTAAGTATAGACTCCTTGGAGTGCTTAGGGGAATTGTTATGGAAGAATAAGGAGGCTAGAAATTAGGTTAAAGAGGGAGAAGAGAATGATTTTTGGTGTCAGGTGAGAGAGAATGATTATTGCTGCCCCGAACTGCAGAAAGGGGGGTCCTATTTATAGGGAAAATGAGCATATAACTACAAGAAAAAGGGGAATTAGCAACTGATTTTTGCGACTACCATAATAATCAGTCGCAAAAATTATTTTTGCGACTGAAAAAGACTAGTAGTCGCAAATTTTGCAACCGATATTGCGGTAGTAGCTATGAAGTCGCTAACTAGCAACTGATTTTTGCAACTAACTTAATAATCAGTCGCAAAAATAATTTTTGCAACTGAAAAAAACGAACAGTCGCAATTTTTGCAACCTATTTTTGTAATAGTTGCTATGCAGTCGCTAATTTGCGACACTCTTATAATAATTTGCGACTTAATTATAGTTGCTAAGGTTAATTATTTTGAAACCATTTTTGTAAAAAAATTTGCAATTACTACCGCAACTAACATAGTAATTGTTACCATTGTTTATGAAATTTAATAGTAACTAGGGATTCTTACGCGCGCGATGCGCGCTGATGGCTAGCCGTTTAAGGAGAATTATTACTGTTGGTCTTTATGCCTAATGCATATTTGCATGATATTTTATTATATCTATTTGCATAGTAATTTTTAAGTACGAATTAAAAAAATAAAAAGTCTAAAAAATGCTTTGAATATTGAAATAAATACAAATAATTTAATCAATTTTGGTGATTCAAGAGACATAAAGGCCTTGTAAAAAAAAGAGACATAAAGGCTTTTGAATTCAATGGGGTAAATATGTAAAAGAACATTTTTAGGGATATAAATATCCATGCGCTATTCATAAGAGTATTGTTTCACTTTTTATAAGGTAGGGAAAAAGAAATACAAAAAAACACAATAACTTGTTGCTGCCAAAAAAAAACAAGAACTATCATACCTACACTACATTCTCTTCTTGACTTCTTCATTCCTCAAAAAACATATCAAATTTACCCTAATAAAATCGTTTGAAAATATCAAATTTCCCCAATTTTGTGCGCTGAATCTCTACAACCTCTTTCAATATTAATCTCGAATCTTTGTTTGAAGAACCCCAAACATTGAATTTGTTGCCCTTTTGCTGAACTTGCCCTTAAAATTTGCTTAATTCTTCAAGTTTTTTGTGAATTTCAATCGACCCATACAATTTGCCGAATTTCCTCATCCTTAGGTAAGGTTTTTCTCACTAATTTTTTAGTTTTGCTGATTTCCCCTTTTAATTTTGCATAATATGTATCTGCTTTGCTATAATCCATACGATTTATTGAATGTTTTGGGTTTTGTCAATTTCTCATTACTACATGTTTAATTATTTCGTCAATTTCGATTTGGTTTTGCCTAATCAATCGACTATTTTTTCTATTTAATCTATAAGTGAAGCTATAATTCCATTATATGTTATCTGTATGTAAGAACACTTGAAGAACTCCCTGTCAAAAAGAAATAGGCCGAGAAAAACACTTTAATTAGGTATCTTGTTTAATTTATGAGTTATTGATTAATGTATTTGATTGTTTATAATGAGTGCTAAGTAATATATGCCCTGCTTCTATATGTTTCAGATTTTTTTAAAAATCTGATAGTTTTAGGCTTTTGATTTTCACTGCTTTAAATTACCTTGATGTTATATGGGTAATTTGTTTGATTTTATAATGTTAGAATCTTTCTGGCTTGGTGTTTTAAAGTTTTTTGTAGTGATGAAATTGAACTGTAAGCAGTTATAATATACCTGTACAAAATCTGTTCATATAATTCAATTAATGTGTCTAATAAACTTGTATCCAAGGTCTAAGGCTTAGTTGTTGGGGTGGGGGTTTTAGATGACTGAAAAACTGAATAGGCTACAGCTATGTGAGCAAAATGTATAAAAAAAAGCTAAGAATTTATATAAACCTTCAAGGAAAACAATTCTTGCGCTTAGAACATGTTTATAAGATTTTCCAGTTGTACCACTTGACAAAGACTGAATTAAAACCCTATAAAATATTTTTAGTTAATTTTTATAATATTTTTCCTTAACACTAGATATCCAATTCTAACTATTGCAACTGGAATCGCCTCAAAATTCGAATCCAATTGGTGCAGTTTATTCTTGCTATCTGACCCACGTGTAGAACTCGAAAACTGACTTTTAGATATATCCTTGTATATGAAGCACCTGGAATTTATGGCTTATCTTTTGTTAATTGGTATAATTTTGTAGAACCCTCAAAAAGTGAACCTTAGAGGGACCTAAGATATAATCTACTTCTAAGCAACACAATCTTACTAACTTCACTTATCCATCTCATATGCAGCTGCATATTTTGATGTATGTAGTTTCCACTGGTCTGAAATTTTGTTCTCTGATTTGGTAAAACATATTGAGTTGTATCTATATCATAGTTTTGTTGTGCTTGTTTCACTATAAGCATATGCAAATCATGGATATCATACACAGATGCATTAAGTTTAGATGTATACTATATATAACAATTATTGTTTCATTTTTTGTTTCGATTAAGTTTCTTTTTTGGTTTCTCTCTATTTATGTTGTCCCACCTGATGAAGATTGAACACTTCTTTTTTTAATGTTTCAAAAATAACGAAAAAGGATTGTGTATACAATATATGACTTCATTTAAGCTACTTTGAATTATAATTATCTGATAATTGTATCTATTATATGTTTAATTTAGTATATGTAGTTGTGCGCAGCATAAATTAGTTGTACTGGGCATATCAAGGTAGGAGCTCTTGCATGTGCATATTGATGATGAATTACCAGAACATGAATAATATGAAACGATATCTAGAATACGCTTTCCTTAACAGGTGTATGATTCATATAGAGAAGTAGCAAACATATAGAGGAGTGTAAACTAGACCTCAATACTCAAATCATTGTCTGCCTACTCTTTAATCAAAACTCAAATCATTAGGCACTAGGGTGAGTGTAGCTCACTACTCTTTAATCAAAATTCAAATCATTGCCTGCCTACTCTCTCACCTCTCTTTGATTATATATTACAATTCCCAAAAGTGATTTTCCAGGATCGTCTTGCTCCACTAAGGTGTGTTGCGGGTTGTTGTTGTGTCTTGCTGGGGTTGGTAGCTACTGCACCTGATGGGTTATGGTGGGTTATATTCATTTATGTACTATATTTTTTATTTTAGTAGCTTATTATCATTTTTATGCTTGTTCTTAATCTTTCTTGCATCAGGTTTGTTGACTATACTGTTAGCGGAAATATCTTGAAATCTTGGAAGGCACACTACAACCATCCATACATGAATTGGGCCGAGGTGCCACTTATGGTTAGGGATCATTGGTTAACTAAGTTTTAGGTATGTTTATAATTTGAGACATTTTCTTGTACTCGTTGCTCTTAAACTAGTGAAGCTATATGTTTGAATATTAGCTTTGAGTCTCTAATTTTTTGTGGAAAGCATGGCCAAAGCTCTGTGGAAAGCATTTCATATTTGAGCGGAGTTCCATTTCCTATGTCCCGAGATAATTAGATCACTGACCTCTTAAAAGTGCATCCATTATCTGTTGTTACGTTAATCTATTGGTTGGATAATTTAATTTGTTATGTTTTATTTAGCAAGTTTTATCTGGATGATACAATCCTGTCACTGGAATCAGATTTTCAAGCATGAGTAATCAAATATTCTTGATGCAACAGAGGCACTCTGAAATCTAGAGGCACTCTGAAATTACATAGACATTATCTATGCGTTCATGTAACGAACTAGAGTTACTAGACTATCTTACTCACCAGAAAATAAGACAACAAGCAATAAAGATGCAAACTTTAAAGAAATTAGAAACTTAGGGAGAAGTGATGTGTTTCGTTGAAGCAGAAACTCATACTATAGGGTGACTTCAGGCCACCAGTCTCTAAGGCATTGACTTGGTGGGTTGCTGTCACTTGTTGTGCTGCTGTGACTTTGTGGGCTGCTGTCACTTGGTGTGATGTGATGTGTTACTGCTTCTTTGTTCATTTTTCCCCTCCTTTATGTGATCGGCCTACATGGCATTATGCTCTGTTATTAGACAGTACTTATAGCGTCTCTAAACTATCCTTTATTCTGTAATGAACTACTACTATTTTAACTCGATTTCTTACAACTAAAGAAAGAGCAAAAAAAATAACAGTAAAGAAAATGAGGGAAGATTGGCTGGTTTTCGTAATATAAATCAGAAATATCAGTAGAAAATAAGGGAAGTCGGATTGCTTTTTGTAAAATAAACCAGATGAACAGTAAAAGATACAATTACCACATAATACCTAACTAAGCCAATCCCTACTCCCCCTTTTTATATGTACATAACTCATTACTTTCAGCAAAAAAGTTAATGTTTGAGATATTATAGATTGTTTATTTGTTTGTGTGTTTGAGTTGGAGGATGAGAAAAATTGGCCAGCGTTAATCAAATGATTAATGTGGTATGACATGATGTGGATCGAAGCAGGTTTTGAAGCCATACCCTATTGGAGGGAATTGTTCAATTTACAAAGGAGACTTTACCGAAATTTTTACTAATAATTGATAACATTAGTATTATTATAAGTGTTTCATTTTTTATATGCTTTAGGTCTTTTAAGTTTTAACAATTGAGACCATAGTTTTAATACATTTCTTAATGCAGATTAGCTCAGACAAAGTCTACTTAGAGGTTGTAGGTGGGCAAAAGAAAGGAAAGGTTTACGGTTTAGGGAGCGCTTCACAAATGTACTTCAAGAACGACCCTACTTTTCACCCTACTACATCATCTTCCATTCCTCCCATGATTTCTCAACTAAGCTCTCAAGTTGAAGAATTAAAGAAGATAGTGGAAGAAAACCATGACAAGGCAGAAGAAAGCAAAAAATGGCGGCATAAAGCTTATATGCCAAGGAAATTGCTGAAAGTCATGTGATAGAAAAGGCAAAATGGAAGAAGGAAAAAATGGCTATGCACAAAAATTGAAGGATATGAAAACACTTGTCTAACATTATTGTCCTACTAAGCCTCCTATGCCTACTGTCACCTCATCTCATGATACAACTATGTGATTTTTATTTTCTTGGTGATTTTTTGAAATAATTAGTCATATGGTTTAGACTATCTTTTTTGATACGTAGTTAATGTTTTGGATATTTGAATAAAATTGACATTTTGGTTATCTGAATTTATGCTTTGGGGTTTTTATTTTATTTATATATTTATTTATTGTGATTGATATTTGTTGTCGCTAAACTATGGTCTCCAAATCGCAAAAAATTTAGCGACTGCAGATTTATTTTAGAGACTAATTGGTTAATTGCAAAATAATTGGTCTCATTGTCTCTAACCCGACACAAAAAATTAGTCTCATAGTCGCTAATCCGTCGCAAAATAAATTAATCATCGTAGTTGCAAAAGTTCAGTCTTGTAGTCGCAAAATTTCAGTCTAGTAGTCGCTAATCCGTCACAAAATATTGGTCTCTGTAGTCTTTAAACCTTGGTATCCGTAGTCGTTAATTCGCAGCATATGTTTTACGACACAGTGATTTAGTTGCTAAAATTTTAAAGTTAGTCACTAAATGTTAGTTGCAAAGTCGTTGCAAATCTGTCGCTAAATTTGCGACTATCAAAAAATTAGTCGCAAAAATGGATTTGCGACAAGGTCTTTAGTGACAAACCAAAGTAGTTGCAAATCCGTCGCAAATCCATTTTTGCGACGGATTTGCGACTACTTTGACCGTTGCTAATTCACCTTTTTCTTGTAGTGATAGGGAACACGCGGAACCCTAAAAAGATAAAAACCCTAAAAAATAATACCGTGTCACGGCAAAGAGCACCGTGACACGGTGACAGACACCGTCAGACGGGGGAAGATTCCGTGACACGGGAAATAATTAAGTTACGGGAAGTGAAAACGCATTTAGGGATTACGCGGAGAAAACACGGATCAATCCCGTGGCACGGGATGTGCACCGTGACACGGGAAGAAATGCCGTGACACGGCATTTTCCACCGTGGCACAGTGCAGTATGCCGTGTCACGGTGTAAAAAGTACGCGGAAATTACATGGAATATCCCCGTGTCACGGAGTGGGCACCGTGACACGGGAAATTGCACCATGACACGGTGCAAAATCCCGTGACACGGGAGAAAATTGTGCAGAATTACAAAAATGGGCACCGTGTCACGGAAATAAGTCCCGTGACACGTCAGCTTTTGCCGCGTCGCGGCATTTTTGCTGCTGCGCGGTAATTTCAGTTTTTTACCCATTTTTAAATAATCATAACTATTGATCCGTAACTCGGAATAAGGCATATAATATATCATTGGAAAGCTTATCAAGTCTAATTTCCAACCCAATTGTAATCATGTTAAAATAATATGTAGATTTTAAGATATGGTCGTTTTAGTGGAAGGGTGTCGGTTTTAGGCCGAGTTTAGTGTTTTGCTCATATCTTTTTCGTTATAGCTCGGAATTGGGATTATGATATATGGTTGGAAAGCTTATTTAAAGGCCTATATAAAAAAATAATAATTGGATCAAAATTTATATCCATAAAATCAGTTTCTCTCAGTTTTGCGATATGGACACGAAAAGTGGAAAATAGGTTATGGTTTAGGGAAATGAGCTAGAAATTGGATTGGTTCATGAAATATATTGGATAGAACATGGATTTAAGCACTCCAAAGATTAAATACTCAACTCGACCAATAATGGCGGTGAAAGGTGTTCATCAACGGGTTTCGTTTTGGGGAGACATTTTTAGGTGTCTACAGAAGCCCCCACTTTGACTGAATTTTTAGAAACGCCAGTTTCGAAAACGATAGTCAAAGTAGCCGATAGGGACGGAGAATTATTTAATACGTTCTGCGATCTTAAATCATTCTGTATACGCCGATACCTGCAGAAAAATGTTAGTTCTACAGATAAAAGAGTAAAGGGATAGAATGCTTATCTAACACCAGTGTATCGGTGGAAAATGAGCTTGGTAGCTTCCTATGCTTGAAGGAATCCACTGGATGACGTTTTTTGAAACGTTTTCCATGCCTAAGGAAAGCCGACTGATGACTTTGGTAGCTTTCTAAGCCTGAAGAAATCTACCAGATGATACTTTCCATGCTTGAGGAAAGCCGACGTATGAATTTGGCGGTTTTCTATGCTTGAAGAAATCCACCGGATAATACTTTCCATGCTTGAGGAAAGTCGACATATGATGAGTTGCAAGTCTCTGTGTATCGAGAACCTTGCGTCATGAAATGATGGTGGTTCGATTGTCCCCGAACGTGGGTTGTAGATGGTCCGCTTGTCCCCGGACGTGGGCTGTGGTTGGTTCGTTTGTCCCCGAACGTGGGCTGTGGTTGGTTTGTTTGTCCCCGAACATGGGCTGTAGATGGTCCGCTTGTCCCCGGACGTGGGCTGTAGATGGTCCGTTTATCCCCGGACGTGGGCTGTAGATGGTCCGCTTGTCCCCGGACGTGGGCTGCAGATGATCCGCTTGTCCCCGGACGTGGGCTGTAGATGGTCTGCTTTTCCCCGGACGTGGGCTGCAGATGGTCCGCTTGTCCCCGGACGTGGGCTGTATGGTCCGCTTGTCCCCGGACGTGGGATGTAAATGGTCCGCTTGTCCCCGGACGTGGGCTGTAGATAAGACCTGCAAAATAAAATTTGCCAAGGGACTCATATATACTGTGATTGACTTGACCAACTGACTTGACCAAGTTTGACTTGACATGACATGACATGTGTATGACTTGTGATTGTGTGTGTCTTGTGTGAGTGTGTGCACTGACACAAGCAATTAAAAATGCAAAAATAAAAATTTTCCGTCATTTTTGTCATGAGTGGAGGGTACCGACTTTCTCCCGAAAAAGAAAGACATGAAAAATGAAGATGTGTTTTCGAACTTCTCTTGATGAGAAAATTTTGAAAAAGTTTTTTGAACTTCCTTACAAGGAAAAAACATGAAAAAGGGAAGAAGTTTTGAACTTCCTTGTTGAGCAAGACGAAATGAATCATATGGATTGAATTGCTTGTCTTGAAAATAATGTATGCATGATGCATGTCCTTAGGCCAGGAGGCTAAGGACAATTACATCATGTGAAACGATGAGTGAACTTAGGTCATGGAGCTAAGCATCATATATGCTGTAAAGAAGCGATCTTGAACGTCACTTTGAAGCTAAGCACGTATATAAATGAAGTGATTATTGCATAATGAATGTTGCTTAGGTCAAGGAGCTAAGAACGATATGCTTTGTATGATTATAAGTGATTGATATAGAAATGTTACTCAGCACATTATGCGATGCATGAAATAATGAACATTGCTCAGGTCAAGAAGCTAAGCAAGTATACAATGTTTCTTTTAATGAATGTTGTCTTGAAAGATTATGAAGCATGTGCGGTAGGGAAACAAGATTTCATGATAAAGGGTTCCTAAGGGAAAGATGATATGGATATGTATGTGTGAAAGAAGTGTGTGAAAGTGATACTAAGGCTGGCTACAAAGATAATGGTGATGGAAATTTATGTGAGAAGAGTCAAAATGGTGACTCTTTAGGCTGGGTCAGCTAATGTGATGTGGGTTCAAGCCCACAAGTCTAGTTCTAAATGGGTAGGGATATAGAGATAAGCATTGGATATTCTTTGACTCGATCATGTATAGATATGAATATGAATGTGGCTGCACCTCAATGTGAGGTTGCCTACGTATCCGTTAGGAATCAGGTCGAACGTAGCTCTAACCGAACTTTGCACAAGTGTATGTACACCTCAAAGAGGTCTTTCAAGGGTTGTAATGTGGCTAAGTTGATGGTTTAAGGAAGAAAGGGGTAAAAGGCTCAAGACCCGAGAGAAGCCCCTAAGATGTGTAATTGTGAATTTGAAAATTTTGAATTTTGCAAGTTTATTTTCAATATATATTTTTTTCTTTTATTTTTCATTCTTTTGAATCAATGTAGGCAATCTCAGATCATGCGGTCCACCACTCACTTAGCATTCATGTTTCTCAGGCACGGTACCAAGCACTCGATGAGAGACGCAATTTGAGACATGTTCATATCAAAGTCATTGGAACATTGCCTTTAGATATTGTTTTATTGTTGCTTTGCTGCTTTTTTTTTTACTTGCTTTTTGAATGTTATACAATTACACATCTTCCAATCCCAGGGTTAAGTGAATGTGGGTTGAAGAAATGAAGGCCAAACGTTAGACGAGGCTCAAAATGGTTGATGAAGAAATGGAATGTGATTGAACGGTTAACAGGGAATGACAGGGTTGCAAAGGTGCCTCAAGTCATTGGTGTACCTTGGGTTTAGTTCGGTAATTGATTTTTTATTTTTTATTTATTTTTTATTTATTTATTTATTTATTTTGAGAATGAATGAATGAAAAATTCTATGATCGAGATGTAAAGGAAAATTGCTCATTTTATTAATGGAAAAGGTGAACGAAACACATGAAACATATAAAAAAATTCAAAGTGGAAAACCTATGCTAGACATGAATGGGGGAATGGAGATGAATGATAAAGAAAGAAATCATGAAATCTTGCACGAAGGATCTGTGTGCCTTGTATTTATTACTTCTTGCCGCCTGGAGGGACAGGAAGTTTGTTTGCATCCATCAAGTCTTGAATGACGTCCTTCAAATTCCAACATTGCTCCGTAGTGTGGCCCCTTCCTTGATGGTACTTGCAATTGGGAATTAGGATTCCATTTGGCTCTCCTTTCTTCAGGTTTTGGCTCTGGAAATGGTCCAATAGGTGTGATCAAGCCTTGACCGTAAAGGCGATCAAAGGCCGTATCATAAGTCATTCCTAAAGGAGTGTAAGTTCTTTTCTTCTTAGGCAATGGAGCATCAAGAGCTAACACTTCATTGATATCAACTTGGCTTATATTGTTGGTAGTATTTTCGTGCTTAGAAGACGAAGAAGAAGGATGGTCGTTCTTCTTGTTTTTCCAAGTGTTATTATTGTTACTACCAGCAGTCTTTATTAGCTCATCCTCGATATTGATGCCGATGTCGTATACAGCTTCGAAAGTGTTCAGTGGAAGAAATTTGAGATGTTCCCTATATTTATGAGTCAGATTTTGAATAAAGAGGCGAACCATCTCTCTTTCTTTGGGAGAATTTACCAAGAGTGAAGCTGTTTCCCTCCACCTGTTCAGGTAAGCAGTGAAGCCTTCATTCTCTTTCTGTTTGAGAATGGAGAGTTCACGTTCAGAAGTTTTGGTTTGAATGTTACACTTGTAACGATTCATGAAACTGTCGGTGACATCTTGACAAGTCGCAGTATGCTTCGCATCTAAGGAATAAAACCATTGTTGGAAAGCATGTTCTAAGGAAAGAGGGAACACCGTAGGGAAGAGTGTTACGTCCAATCCCTTAAGAGCCATGGTTGCAGAGAACGCCTTCAAATGGAATATTGGATTGTCAGTAGGCCTGAACTTTGGAATATCAGCGGTGGAGAACTTTTCAGGGAGTCTGTCCTTCACATCCAAAGGAGTGGGAGGCCGTTCCACGTAAGTGAAATCCTTAGAAATCTTACTCATTTGTTCCTTTAGTTTGTCAAGGGTGGAAACAGTGACCTTGTTTTGTTCCATGGTAGTGACCCTAGTGGTAAGGGTTTGCATCATGGAAGACAGTGCCTCGATGGATTTGTTGTTGTTCTCAATATCTTCTTTAGTGGCCATTGTAAGGTGATGAGTAATGGAGATGGCAAAGTTCTCTTTGAACGCATTTTAGATCTGAGAGATTGTTGCGGTAATGACTCGAACCGTATTAATCAGTCCCTGTTCCTTGACCAAGTACTGTGAAATAAAATAATTCACTTAATTGTTTGACTCATTGCTCAAGATAGGAAAGGAAGGAAAAAAAATAGACATTTGAAAACAGGTGAGAAAACTCCACTCATTTTTTTATTATGACGAAAAAAGGGTGCATGAACCTAATATACGATCATAAACGACCTGGTGCACGACTCGAGTCGGAACATAAAGAAAGTGTGTGGACTATACTTGACTCGTGAGTGACTAAGTAATGTTATAAGACTCGTGGTATGATTGTATGGCTAGACATGTGAACAATAACTAAAATGACTGACGCGATGACCAAATTAACATGGAAGACTTGACTGACGCGTTTTTTTTTTTGGAAAATCCACCGTGTCACGGTGGAAATTGCCGTGACACGGTGAACTTTCCCGTGCCACGGTAAACATTCCCGTGCCACGGTGGATGCTGACGTGGCACGGGATTTTTTTTTTTTTTTTGGAAACCCACCGTGTCACGGTGGAAATTTGCCGTGACACGGTAGAGTTTCCCGTGGCGCGGCAGATTTTTTTTTTTTTTGCTGCAGGTCCACCGTGCCACGGTGGACTGTGCCGTGACACGGTGGACAGTTCCGTGTCGCGGCAACCTTCCCTTTTTTTTCCTAATTACTAAGTGAGTACGGTCCATTGGCAATCCTTCCTTTCTCTGGTTTCTTTGACGGAGGATAGATGAATCATTTTTTGATAAATATGATGCAAAAATTATGAGCTTAGTAATACACACTCCGTTTTGTCCTAGAATAAACTATTACGCCCTCCGTCCCTTTATTTTTGCCCCATTGCCATTTTTTGGGTTAAATTTTATAAATTTTGACCATAAATTTCCGTTAATTTATAAAAGATTATATAGTCATGAGTGGTCTTGTTAGATTCGTCTCATTGTATATTTTATTAATATCACGTTTTTGTAATTTTTACGTGTATGGAAATAAAGATATAGACGTTTTAAGATACGTCTTAAAGACCGTGCATAGTCAAATGGAGCAAAGAAATAGGGACAGAGGGAGTATCACATGTTAGCTTTTAATGGAGATTGGATAATCCATTAAACTTATAATTTGCAAGTATTTTCCTCAATGGAAAAGTTCAATTTAATCATTTAAAAACTGAAAAACTATTTTGGTTTTTTTTTTTAATCATTATGAAGAAAGCTGTTTTAAAAAAAAAAACAATCAAAGTCAATTGGATGAATGGAGAAGATTAATCCCTAAAAATATAGGGTTAAGATTAAAACTAATTATAATAGCTACAATTTATTGTAGCCATTGAATAGTCTTCCAGTTTCACCTAAGTAGCACTAGTAGAAAATAAGTGATGGGAAGCTGTAGGCGTCGCTCGAAGTGCGCCTACATTAAAAGCATGTGGTGAATATGCTTGGCACTCATAGGAAGTGGGAATTGACACAATACGATTAGGGACAAATAAAGTAGGGAGCCGCCAACAAGTTTTTAAGGAACTTGTAAACCGTTCACGGATCATAAAAGGCAACCACGATAAGGGACAACGAAGGCAACAACGATTGACCCGTGAAGGTTACACCCCATTCATAATCCATGAGATTACTAACTCCATATGGTTCGGAACCACGAAAGGAGGATCAGGGATGATGGTACGAAGTGAGTCATGGAGTTACATTCGTCCGTATTGGCCTCTACTCGATTCTTATAGTGAAAAGTGATTCCTGCGATCTCAAAGGCATACAAATAAAATATTCAATTCGCTCCAAACTATTATTAGGCTAAATTGGTTTAATATTAGTGCAACACATAATTCTAAAACATTAGTGATCACTTGAATTAATAACAAGATTAAAAAGGAACCTAAACCGGTTGTCCAAATTATCTTATTAGGCATGATTTTCAATTACATATTCCCTTTAAACATGCAATATAGTGATCAATAAATAATAATAGAATAAACATTAATATTGAAAGCAATTTAACAATAATTATTAGTCAAATCAAATATAAAATAACCTAATCATGATACTAGCAATATAAAAATAAAAATAAGAGTAATTAAGTGATTAATTACTCACTTTCCGCGTTTCATTGAATTGCTACATCATGAATAAACTGTTAGTAACTTCAATAAAAAATATAAAGTAAATGGAAATTAAATTAAATTAAAAGTAGAGTTGAATTGGTCCAAACCCTCAGTTATTTGTACCTTTCACGCCTTGGTTTAAGGACGGAACCTTGGGTTAAGTATAGACTCCTTGGAGTGCTTAGGGTATTGTTATGGAAGAATAAGGAGGCTAGAAATTAGGTTAAAGAGGGAGAAGAGAATGATTTTTGGTGTCAGGTGAGAGAGAATGATTATTGCTGCCCCGAACTGCAGAAAGGGGGGTCCTATTTATAGGGAAAATGAGCATAGTGAACACGCGGAACCTTAAAAAGATAAAAACCCTAAAAAATAATACCGTGTCATGGAAAAGAGCACCGTGACACGGTGACAGGCACCGTCAGACAGGGGAAGATCCGGTGACACGGGGAAAAATTGAGTGACACGGGAAATAATTAAGTTACGGGAAGTGAAAACGCGTTTAGGGATTACGCGGAGAAAACACGGAGCAATCCCGTGGCACGGGATGTGCACCGTGACACGGGAAGAAATGCCGTGACACGGAATTGTCCACCGTGGCACAGTGCAGTATGCCGTGTCACGGTGTAAAAAGTACGCGGAAATTACACGGAATATCCCCGTGTTAAGAAATGGGCACCGTGACACGGGAAATTGCACCATGACACGGTGCAAAATCCCGTGACACGGGAGAAAATTGTGCAGAATTACAAAAATGGGCACCGTGTCACGAGAATAAGTCCCGTGACACGTCAGCTTTTGCCGCGTCGCGGCATTTTTGCTGCTGCGCGGTAATTTCAGTTTTTTACCCGTTTTTAAAATAATCATAACTTTTGATCCGTAACTCGGAATAAGGCATATAATATATCATTGGAAAGCTTATCAAGTCTTATTTCCAACCCAATTATAATCAAGTCTTAAGATATGGTTGTTTTAGTGGAAGGGTGTCGGTTTTAGGCCGAGTTTAGTGTTTTGCTCATATCTTTTTCGTTATAGCTCGGAATTGGGCTTATGATATATGGTTGGAAAGCTTATTTAAAAGCCTATCCAACTAAATAATAATTGGATCAAAATTTTATATCCATAAAATCAGTTTCTCTCAGTTTTGCGATATGGACACGAAAAGTGGAAAATAGGTTATGGTTTAGGGAAATGAGCTAGAAATTGGATTGGTTCATGAAATATATTGGATAGAACATGGATTTAAGCACTCCAAAGATTAAATACTCAACTCGACCAATAATGGAGGTGAAAGGTGTTCATCAACGGGTTTGGTTTTGGGGAGACGTTTTTAGGTGTCTACAGAAGCCCCAAATGGCAAGCGGTTTTTAAAATCCGCTTGCCATTTACCTTTTTTTTAAAAAAAAATCCTGTAATTTTAAATGGCAAGCGGTTTTGGCGCGAACCGCTTGCCATTAAAAAAAACCCTAAATCAGCGCGCCCTTCCCCTTCTTTTATTTCTCTCTCTCCTCTTTCATTTCCGCCGTTTTTCATCTCTCTCCTCTTTCATTTTTACTCCCGTCTTCCATCTCTCTCCTCTTCTCTTCGTCCCTAATTCGCCTCTTTCTTCTCTTTCACTTTCTCTTTTTCTTTGTTCTTTCTCATCTCCTTAAATTCGAACCAAAACCGGGTAATTTCGAGCAAAATCAAACAAAACCCCAAGTAAAATTTTGACCATATTTCGAGCAAATTTCGAACAATTTCGAGCAAATTTGTGCATGTGTGGGGGTGTTCAAGTTTTTTAGGTCAAATTCGACCATAAAAACTCTAGATATAGAGTTTTTATGGTCGAATTTGACCTTTAAAACCATAATTTCAAGCCCAAATCGGCGTTTTCATGGCGGGGATCTAGTTTGGGTGGAGGTCGTGGTGGGTTAGATGGTGTGTTTTTTTAAGGTGGGTCGAATTTTTTTTGTCCAAATCGGCGTTTTCTGGTCGTTGTTTGGGTGGGGGTCTGGTCGTGGTGGGTGGGGGTTGTGGTTTGGGTTAGTGTTTGGTCGTGGTGGGTGGGGGTTGTGGGTTTCGGTGAAGGTTTAGTGGGTGGGGTCAGTTTCGGGTTGTAGTTTCGGTGAGGGTGGGTGGGGGTTGTAGTTTCGGTCTGGTAGGGTCAGTTAAGGTCGTGGTTTGGGTAGGGGGTCGTGGTGGGTGAGTGCGTAGGGAGTCTTGGTGCTGGTTGTGTGGGGTGGTGGCCGGTGGTTGGTGGCTTTTGTTTGGTGGTGGTTGTTGTTGAGGGTGGTGGCTGGTGGTGTTTGGTGGTTGGAAATCACAAATTGTAATTTTTTTTTTGTTTTTTTGACAAAAGAGCTATCAGAAATTATAATTATTTCAATTTTTTTGTTAATTTATTTTTTGTAATTGAAAATCAGAAATTGTAATATTATAACAACTAATTAATAAAAATATTAATGTTTATACATTTGGTTTGATTATGTATCAATTTAATTGAAAAAAACAAAAAAAAATTATTTTTAATAACCTTAATGGGCAGCGGTTTTGGCACCAAACCACTGCCCTTTCACTACAATTGGCAAGCGGTTCCGAACCGCTTGCCATTTTAAAGACCAATTGGCAATCCCCCTAAAGGCATGCGGTTCAGAACCGCTTTCCATTAGGGGGTTTGAACCGCTTGTCATTATGTATTTTCTACTAGTGTAGCAAAGTTAATCTTGTTTTGGGTGTTTTTGTCCCTCGGGAGAGTTACAACACGAAGACTGATCCGGCGTAAGCTGTACCTGCAAAACAAATGGAGACACCTGTTGGGTGGTGCTCCACCTCCGACGCACAAGTTAGTAACTTGTAGAGAAAGGAAAAGATGCGGAAATTTAGGTGGGTATCTGCTCGGATTCCAAGCTCAGATGTCTCTATCACAGGGACTTTGTAATAAATGATAAAACGTGCCCTCAAAAGGAGGGACATCTCCCTATTTATAGGGTCTTTGGGATTTGTGCCCCTGATTAGGTCACTAACCCTAATCATTGGTGGGTTGCGCCGCTTTGCGGCTTTCTCGGGATTTGGGCCTGAAGGCCGCCTTTTTTCCCTTTCATTTCTGGAGGGATACGTGTCAGGCAGACATTGGTCCACTTTGGACCACCCTGAAGCTGACACGTGTCGTCCTCTGATTGGACCACGTGGCGGGGTAAAATTACCGTAAACATTTGCCCCTCACAGATGTGACGTGGCACTCCACGTGGCATCTGTGACATGTGTCACGCTCCGATTGGTGGTTATTTTACCATCAAGAAGTAATCGTTCACATTCCGAGTAAATTACGGGAATGCCCATGTATTTACCCTCTATAAATAGCCGTTCACCCTCATCATTTTGTACGTTAACAAAAAATTTTCTAGAGAAAGAACTTTGAGAGAGCAGAATTCGTCCGTTTGAGTCAGGCGCAAGCAAGGAAGCTCTTACTCCATCAACCCAGCCGGACCCGTCCGTTTTCAGATATCAAATCCTAAGGTACCGTCACTGCCTCTCTAAGCTCTTTATCTTGTTTCACCACTTGTACATATTTCTTGCAATAAATGGATGCATCACCAACACACATGGCACAGCCTAAGTTAGAGTCCAGCCGGTCACGTGGGACGGCTGAGTCTAGGACTGGGAGTGCCATCTCGGGGTGTTGGGACCACCCTTTGCCTTGGATTCCGACCATTTATGTGTCTGTGCAGGACACAATGGCTTGGACTATGCAGACGGCCACCGATCCGAACTACAGAAGCGAAGGCTCAGGCGGCCAAACGCCTGAGGGAGAAACGTCTGGTCAGGGAGACCAGACGGCTCTGGAGAGATCCCCTCCGCGCGCCCCTTCAACTCCCGCTGATTCCTTTTTGGCAGAGTGCGACCAAGGCGGCGATGAGGTCGTCTCAGCCCCCTTGACCCAAAATGAGGAGGAAACGGAGAGCGACAGCTCCGCCTCCACCTCTGAGAGCAGCGACGATTTACCCCCGCTTGAGGATAGCGAGGAGGAAGAGAGGAAGAAGTGGAATGAGAAGGACGATCCCTTCAACATCCACGTCTCCGCCAAGGACCGGATCCAAATGGAGGAGAACTTAAAGAACTTTACGCAAATGCACCCGTTAGGAGACGGGTATAGGATCCGGGTGCCGCCTGAGAACAGGACCATCGCCTGGGAGGATGATCAAGAGAACACCAACACCTACTTCGGCTGTTAAAAGGCGGCGTTCAAGGCTGGTCTTCGCTTCCTCCTTCATCAGGCGATGAAGGCAATATTGAGAGGCTACGGCCTCGGAGTCTGACAACTTACCCCCAATTCTTGGGCAAACATTTTGGGGTATGTTGCCGCCTGCGAGTTCCAGGGGCTTAACCCCGGCTGGGAGGCTTTTGCTAGTATGCATTATCTTAGCAGAAGCCCAGGCGGCTGGAGGGTGTGGTACACTCTAACCACGCATCCCCAATACATGATGCCCTTAGACAAGGTCTCGAAATTCGACGGCTGGAAGCACAGGTTCTACCTGATGTCAGCTCCCAGCAGGCGGGGGAATTATAAATTCCGTTAGTACAATAAGAAGCCCGACCTGATGGGCAGGAAGTGCGCTCTTCCCCGGATCCCAGAGGAGGATTTTAACAAGATCATTGAGGCAGACTTTTTCGGCCTCACAAACGCAACCTTGTCAACCGGGGAAAAAATAAAAGTTCCCAAGAACTGGATCCCCAAGAGCGCCTGGCTCAGGGATGAGTGTTTCCTAGCCGCCTGCGGGCTAGGACACATGTTTACCAGATGTATGCGCCTGCATTTATATCCGCCTGTAGTGCTTTCGTATCGGAATTGATTTATGATATTGATCAATCTTTCTCTTTTTTGCAGAAGAAGCTTTAGATATGTTGCAGACGGAGAAGACTCCCAAGCGGTCCTCTGCAGTCATCCGCAAGGAGCTTGCGGAAAAATCTGCGGCCGCACTCAAGGCCAAGGTAAAAACGCCTGACCCTTTCTTAGATTGGTCTCAACGATTATTTTCCCTGGATGCTAACTTTAACTTGGTTATTTTTGCAGGGGGGAGAGGTTGGGAAGACGTTTGAGAAAAATCTCAAACGGGCTAGGGAGGAAACCCCCTCCTTTCTCAACAAAACCAAAAAGTCCACCTCCGCCTCAACTCTTGGCGCCTCCGCGGGGAATCAAGAAATGCGGATAGGGGGCGAAACGAGAGGGTAGGCGGCAGCCTGGGCCTCGACCTCGTCAACCCCGTATCAGCAACCGGGGGGTTCACCACGCCTGCAAGCGGTTCCCGCTTGGCCGACTCTGAAGGTAAGAACCCCTCTGAATCCCCTCTTGAGCTGGGGTGGCCTTTGCGGGTGAAATCCCACTCTCAATGAACGTCATCTTCAGACGGTCGGCAACAGATAGGTGCTGCCTTAGTTTCGCACTCATCACGTATTGATTATGGTGCAGATCAATCTCCCCGCTGGCCAGACGTCCAGAAGCATGGCAAGGACATGCTTGACGCCGTCCGAAAGAGGGATAAAGACAACATCCCTGGGATAGAGACATTCAATCTGGAACGCATTCTATCCCTTCTAGTTGAGGTCAGAGACTTGACAATTTTATTTTTTCCAAGTGTTTTACCCCGCCTGCAATACTCATACCACTTGCTTTTTTGCAGGCTATGCTGCGGGTAGACGGGCTCAAGCCTCCTTATTCCCGTAAACGGGAAGAGGTAAAAAGGGCCAAGAAGTCCGCCACAGACGCTGATAATGTTGCTTTATACTTAACTATCGTAAATGAACTTGAAACTAAAGCAATCATAATGACACAGGCGTCAAAAATCCAGCAGCTGGAGGCGGATCTGAAGACGGCCAACCAACAGGCGGGCGATGCTGAGACGACCCAGAAGAAAGCGGAGGAGGCCCAGAAGAAGGCGGATGAGAGCCTCAAGAAGGCTAATGAGGCGCTCAAGAAGGCCCAGGCGGACCTTGGCACACTTCAAGGTGTTTCTGAAGAGAACACCAAAATAAAGACCAAGTTTTAGAGGCTGGAGAAGGAGGCTGCTCAGGCTCAGACAAACTTTGCGGCAACCCTAGAGGCAGATCAAAACCGCCTGGTTGCTGAGAGTGATGCTGACAATGACGCCCGTATGAAGATTGCCTGGGCTGCCTTGTACCCATACGCAGATTAGAGCATCTGGGCACTGGCTCACAGTTATGTCGAGTACGTGGTGTACTTGAGAGACAGAGGTGAGCCAGAGCCTGAGTCCTTTAATGCCTGGGTAAACTCCAACAATGAGCTCCCTGCGCCTGAGCTACCTGGTCCAGGTGTAGCACAAGAGATTCCCTCAGATGATGAGGAAGAGGACCAGGAGGCACCGCCTGCAGGCCAGAAGTGATCTTTCAGCGGCAGTATGCCAATCTCTTTTATCTTTTCTTTGATTATGCGGTAGTAGGCCAAAACTTACTTTTCCGGCCTGCGTGCCGAGTATCTTTGTATTTACCGGCTGTGGAGCCGGGTTAATTAACAATTTCTCTTTTCTCCCGGACGGGGTCCGGTTAACATTTGATCCACTACCACCATTTGGTTGGGTAGAATTTTAATGAATGCGCCGACTGAGTCGGTTTTGATCATTTTGCGTTTGCGTTTGAATTTCAATTTTTGCATTTTTACCTAACTTATCAAAAGCAAGCGGCGATTTTTTGCCTAACTTATCAAAAGCCGGCTGTCCTTGCCCCTGGACGGCTGTGTGGTTGGTTTTAAATGGAGTTGGTTGATTGACTTGGGAACGTCTGATGCTGCAAAGAGCATGATACATTTGTAAGTCAACAATCACAGTAGTGATTGCCCCAAACCAAGTGCACAGTCGTACACCAACAGACGTTCCAATCACTAACTAGATGGAGTTTGTCCGTCTTGGTAGAGGTTTTCGTAGCCATTGCATAATTCTTTTGTCCCAAAGGGGTTAGAAAGTGCAACTTGGAATAAATAACCTAAGTGAGAACTTCAGCCGGTGACCGACTGATGCCCTAGGGCATCCGGTATGCGGTAACTTATCGCTCTTCTCAGATCATTCTGGTCAGATCATTCTGCATAGGTACGTAGAGCCGTCACATAGTCTGCTCTCTGCGACGATTGTACCCGGAGGGGTTTTGCCGGACGCCTTTGTCCATGTTGGGACAGGCGATTTTATAAAATGAGCAACTATCTGGCCATTTTAGCCTTTGGTCTTGTTTGAGACCAGTTGTATAGCCACTAAGAGTTTTTGTGCTTAGTTTTTAATCGGCGCATTGGTCGATCGTTATTAAATTAAACTAAGTATCGAACCTAGTTAATTAAACAAAAAGTTCGTATTCTCAGAAGTAGTACTTTTTCAAATTGTCTACATTTCATGTTCTAGGCAGGCGCCTGCCGTCTGGGGTTTCCAGGCGATAGGTGTCGTCCCTTACTTCTTCATAGATCCGGTAGGGGCCCTCCCAATTTGGAGTTAGCTTCCCCAGCTCATTGGCCCTACCGGTTGCCTCCATTTTTCGTAACACTAAGTCGTCAACTTTCAAGGGACGCTTGTGTACTTTCTTGTTGTAGGCTCTAGTCATCCTCAGATGGTAAATCTCATGACGCAAGGCGGCATTGCCCCTGCGTTCTGGGAGTAAATCCAATGCCAGGCGCATTGCTTCCCAGTTTGCCTCTTCATCATATAGCATGACTCTGAGAGTCGGCTCGTAATGTTCAATGGGCAAGACGGCTTCAGCACCGTAAATCATGAGAAATGGGGTTTCACCGGTTGCCCCCTTTGCTGTTTTCCGGATGGCCCATAGGACATGGATTAACTCTTCTACCCATAAACCACCGGCTCTTTCAGTTTTCTTCTTAATGCCGTCTGAGATGAGTTTGTTGAAGGCTTCAACCTGGTCGTTTGCTTGAGGCCGGCCGACAGATGCAAAACAGCTTGAGATCCCCTGATCTCCCAACCAAGTTTTTAGCTGAGGCGTCTCAAACTGAGGACCATTATCAAACACCATAGACATAGGTACCCCATACCGGGTGATAATGTTTTTCCAGATGAAGGAAATTACGTCTGAGGTCTTGATGTTTTTAACCGCCTCAGCCTCCAACCACTTCGTGAAATAATCCACAGCCACCAAGATGTAGCGCTTTCCGCCTGGAGTAGGCGTGTAAGGACCTAGAATGTCCATGCCCCATTTCGCAAACAGGATAGGGATGTGGATGGCTGTCAGATCAGTAGCCGGACGGTGAATAAGTCTGCCAAATTTTTGGCACTTGTCACATTTATTCACCAACTCCTTGGCGGCTGCCTCAAGAGTAGGCCAAAAATAATGTCGTCTGGATCTGACGGCTAGGGACCTGCCGCCTATGTGGGAGGCGCAGAATCCCGAGTGCAGGTCTTCAAGAACTTCCTTCCCCTTTTCTGGGGTGATACACTTCAAAAGGGGCTTAAGAAACCCCGCCTTGAAGAGTTCTCCATTTTTCAACTCGAAGCTTGCAGCTCGCTTCTTCAGGACGGTTGCCTCCTATGACGAATCAGGAAGTGTACCGTCTGAAAGATAGGCCCAGATGCCATCCATCCAGGTAGAGCTTCGGTCCAGAATTCCAATGGGATCTTCATAGATGCTTCTCTTTACAAGAACTTCCCAAAAGACTGACCGAGGCGTATCATGGCAGGCGGAAGACGCCAGTTTTGACAAAGCATCCGCCTGGTTGTTTTCCGACCTAGGCACTTGATTCAGCCGGAATTCCTTAAGTGCCCCGGCCTCTTCTTTGACTACCTGAAGATATTTGATCGTAGCCGGATGAGTTGCCTCATAGCTTCCCTCATACTGGCTAACGACCAATTGGGAATCAGAGTAGGCGTCAATTTTCATGGCCCCTGCCGCCTTACACATACGGATGTCGGCTAGCAGGGCTTCGTATTCCGCCTCATTGTTAGAGGCCTGAAACTTGAAGCGTAGTGCATACTCAAATCTGTCCCCTTCAGGAGACTCGTAGATTACGCCAGCACCACAGCCGTTCTTTGTAGAGCTCCCGTCTACGTACACTTTCCAAACCTGGTCAAGATTATCCGGAGCCACCGGACGAGTCATTTCAACAATGAAGTCAGCAAACGCCTGACCTTTCACTGCCTTTCTTGGTTCGTAAGTTATTTCAAGACTTTGCATTTCAATAGCCCATTTTAACATTCTCCCGGATGACTCCAAGGTAGACATTGGCCGCTTGAGTGGCTGGTCGGTGTAAATCACCACCGGATGTGCCAAAAAGTAGGGCTTCAGCTTTTTGAATGCCATATACAAAGCAAGGCCAAATTTTTCAACCACGGGGTACCGGAGTTCAGCATTTTTGAGAACATGGCTAATGAAGTAAACCGGGAGCTGCACGCCGTCTCGTTCAGCAAAGAGAATGACACTGAGGGCATGATCTGAGACGGCTAAATACATGTACAACGTCTCCCTAGGCAAAGGACTGACCAACCTACGTAGAGAATGTAAATGTTCTTTCAACCTCTATAATGCCGCCTCAGCATCATCCCCCCATTCAAATCTGGTCTTCTTCCTGATCGCCAGACAACCGGTGAGTCTCTGAACTTCCTTGACAGAACGGGGTGACTTCATGTCTATCACCGCCTGTATCTTTTCGGGGTTAGCCTCTATCCCCCTTTGATCAATCAGGAATCCGAGAAACTTTCCAGACTCTACACCAAAGACACATTTCTTTGGATTTAACATGACCTTATGCCGTCTGAGGGTGGTGAATGTTTCTCAGAGATCAGCAAGGTGATCCGCCTGTAGCTTGGATTTGACTATCATGTCATCAATGTACGCCTCCACATTCCTCCCAATTTGATTAATGAAGACCGTATTAATCATTCGTTGGAAAGTGGCAGGCACATTTTTCAAGCTAAACGGCATCACAGTATAACAGAATAACCCCTGATCAGTGACGAAGGCCGTCTTCTCTTGATCCTTTTTCCACAGGGGTATCTGATGGAAGCCAGAGTAGGCATCCATAAAACTCATCAAGGCGTGATCGGCTGAAGAATCGACCAGACTGTCGATCTTTGGAAGCGGGTAACTGTCCTTTGGACACGCCTTATTGAGGTCTGTGTAGTCAACACACATGCGCCAGGTCCCATTCGGTTTCTTAACAAGGACCACATTGGCCACCCAGTCGGGAAAGTTACAGGGCCGAATGAACCTGGCGTTTAGCAGCTTTTTGACTTCGGCAGCTGCCGCCTGACTTCTTTCCTCGCCGTGGTTTCTTTTCTTTTGCCGGATGGGCTTCTTTTTGGGGTCCACGGCGAGTTTGTGGACAGCGAGATCCGGCCTGACGCCTGACATCTCTTCCACTTCAAAGGCAAAAATATCTTTGAATTCCTTCAGCAGAAGGTGCAAGCTTGCACCCAAGGTAGCATGAGCAACCGTCCCAACCTTTACAGTATGTTCTGGACGGCTGTCATCTAGAACGAGATCAATGTTTTCACCAGCCGGTTGGGGACGAAGCTCGTCTGACCGTTCACCGGTCAGTGATTGCTATTTTTTCTCTTTCTTCACCTCCACCAGCAGAGGTGCCTTTATTTTATTCCCAGCTGCTGGTGGGGGAGGTGCTGGGTCGGCATCCTTGACATTGTCAAGGTCTATTGGTTCCTGGCCTCCTGGGGCCACAGTGTCTTTGATCCCCATTCAGGGAACCAACAGTGCCGTCATCCCTTTCATACTTGATGAGCATGAGAGACGGGATGATTACTGCCTTGGCTACGTTGAGGGTTGGCCGGCCAAGGATAATGTTGTAGGCGGTCAACTCCTCAACGACCAAGAATCTGACAACAATATGTCGTCTTTGGCCCTTCTCTCCCAGCCGGATGGGTAAGTCAATTCTTCCGGCTGGGTAGACCATCCCACCCCCAAAACCAACCAAGGGGTGGGTGACCGGATGCATGCTACTGACGTTGTATTTCAGCTTTTGTAGGCACCGGAGGCTGATGATGTATGATGAGCTGCCAGTGTCAATAAGGATTCTTCCAACCAGCTGGTTGGCAACCTTACATTAAATGACGACTGGGTCATCATGCGGACGGCGGATGCTTCCCCTGTCCTTCTCAGTGATCAAGATGTCTAGGAAGGAGGTGCTTGCAGACGCCTGCTCATCATCATCCTTGTCCATCTTTCGAAGATGACTCTTGGTGCCCCGGATGGTAGGGCCACCACAGGAGAACCCGCTTGCTATTGTGTAGACCGGATCCTTGTCGGTATCCGAGCTACTAGCAGGCTGGGGGGTAGTCTTGGATGACTGACCCTTGTTCTTCTTCTTTGCCCCGGCTGGGGACTTGGAAATGTAAGACTTCAACATCACCTTGTCAGCCAGACAGTCTAACACCCGTTGTAGGCTGAAGCTGTCGTTAGTGTCATGGCCAACCTCCTCATGGTATTGACAGAAATTGTTCTTGTTCCTTGATTGAATGGAAATTTTCATTGGATTCGACTTCTCTAGGGACAACCGGTCCTTGATTTCCATGAGGATGGAGTTGCAGCCCTTGTTAAACTCGTACCTAGGAACGTACGGTTTAAACTCTTTCTTTTTCTTCTGGGACGGCTGGTCAGAGTCATTAACCGCCCAGATTTCTTTTCTTTTCTTGCTCTCTTCTTTATTTTTGGCCGGCTGAGCAGACCGGCTGTCTTTTTGCTTGTCGGACTTCTTGGAGTCCGACTGGTTACCAGGCGAGCAGAGGTCGGTAGCTTGAATGTATCTTTCCGCCTCCCTCTGGGCCGCCTGTAAGGTGAAAGCCCCTTTTCTGACTAGGTCGAACTTAAAGGTCGACCCGTCTCTCAGACCCTTGAAGAAGTCTGTAAAAGCTACCTCGTCAGACAACCCTTGAATCTGAATTCTGATCAGATTGAACCGCCTGACATAGGAGCGCATCCCTTCTCTCTCCCCCTGCTTAACAGTGCTCAAATCAAGGCTTGTTTTCTTAGCAGGGATGTTCATGGAGAAGTTGGAAGCGAATAGGAAGGCGAGCTTCCTGAAATTGTCAATGGACCCGGCTGGCAAGTTGCCAAACCATTGTTAGGCAATGCCCTTCAATGTAGCCGGGAAGCATCGACACCAGGTGGCGTCGTCCAACCCCTGTAGGTACATGAGGTTGGTGTATGCCATAAGGTGATCTTCCGGGTTGGTGGTACCATCATAGGTCCCCACCAATACATTCTTAACCTTGGCCGGCTGTGCCGCCTCGGTTATCTCCCGGGTGAACGCAGAAGGTTGTTCACCCAGGCGTAGCAGACGGAGCTGCCAATCCAGTGGCTGGACATTTTGATATGCCGCCTGACCCCCGAAGAGGGCCGGCTGCATGAAGTGAGGGGGATACTGACCGTAAACCTGAGTAGGTACATACGACACAGTTCCAATCATCTGAGGGCCAGAATGGACGGTATTACCACCCGTCCGGCTCTCATGCAGGGAGAGAGCATTCCCTGAAGAAGTATTGTTGAAGCTGTCAGGGAAGTTCGACGTTGAAGCCGACTCAGACAGCTGTTGATTTCTCTTCCGGTTGATTATTTCCCAGGCATCAAGAGATGACTTTTTACTTCCCACCGGCTGTTGAGTTCGACGAGTATTATTGTTATTCCTCTTAGGAAGAAGAATCTTGGACCAATCAATGGTCCCGGCTGCCTTCTCCTTTGGATGGGGAGTTGGCTGCCGATCTTTGACTGACTTCCCCTTTTCCAGAGGAGCCTTCTTGGCCGACTGACCTCTTCTTAGGCCATCCCGGCTCTAGGTGATCAGCTCTTTAATCTCACCCTTGAAACTTGTCATGAACCTCATGAGTTCGTCTCGGGTGACAGGTGCTGATCCAGCGGCCGTATGGGTTTCCCCCTCCGGCTGCCCAAGGGGTCGACTTGTACCCGCCTGGGAGGCACCCCGCTCCAGAATATCTCTGGGCCGGATGCTCTTGATTCTGAGCGAGCCATCATCAGCTGTAAAGGTTTCGACCTGAGGATCCTTATCCTCCTGGTCTGTAAAGACTTCTGGGTCATCACCCAGACGGTTAGAGGGTGGTACAGACTCTTGAACCATCTTCGAGGTACTCTCCCCACAGACGACGCCAAATGTTTTGGATATTTTTGTCCCTCGGGAGAGTTACAACACGAAGACTGATCCGGCGTAAGCTGTACCTGCAAAACAAACGGAGACACCTGTTGGGTGGTGCTCCGCCTCCGACGCACAAGTTAGTAACTTGTAGAGAAAGGAAAAGATGCGGAAATTTAGGTGGGTATCTGCTCGGATTCCAAGCTCAGATGTCTCTATCACAGGGACTTTGTAATAAATGAAAAAACGTGCTCTCAAAAGGAGGGACATCTCCCTATTTATAGGGTCTTTGGGATTTGTGCCCCTGATTAGGTCACTAACCCTAATCATTGGTGGGCTGCGCCGCTTTGCGGCTTTCTCGGGGTTTGGGCCTGAAGGCCGCCTTTTTTCCCTTTAATTTCTGGAGCGATACGTGTCAGGCAGACATTGGTCCACTTTGGACCACCCTGAAGCTGACACGTGTCGTCCTTTGATTGGACCACGTGGTGGGGTAAAATTACCCTAAACAAATCTTCTTAAACAACACATGCAAGTTACGATGACTCCTAAGCTATTACATGGTAAGGGGCCGTTTGGTTCACACGAGGTGATCGAAATGGAATGAACAAAGGGAAAGACAAGGAATGGAATGAAAATCCCCCAATTTTGTTGAGTTGTTTGTTTTGAATAAGAAAGGGAAACATTGCCACCAATCCAACCACCACACCACCACCACATTGCTTCACTTCCCACCATTTCCAGCCACTCCACCACTCGCCACACCTCCTCCACCACTCGTCGTCCTCAACCGCACCTCCTCTCCCCTCGTCGTCGCTCCCTGCGCCTACCCTGATCTCCCACCCCGAAAAAACTACTCCTATCCCCACAAAACCCTAGAAACGATCTCCTTATCCCCCCAAAACCGTCGCCTGGCCCAGCTGCTAGGGTTTCAAGGGTGGTGGGAGGGCCAGGCAACGGTTTTCGGGGGAGAGAGAGATTGTTTCTAGGGTTTTGTGGGGCTAGGGGTGGTTTTTTGGGGGGAGGAGAGCAGGGCAGGCGCGGGGAGCGGCGGCAAGGGGTAGTGGAGGTACGGCGAAGGGCGGGAGACGAGTGGCGTTGTAGTGGTTGGGTTTTACGATGGTTTGTGTGGGTAGTAGGATGGTGCGTGGTATGGTGTTGTTGGGGTGGCTAGGGAATGGGAATGGAAATACCTAGGGGGTGGGGAATGAACTTAGAAGGATTTGGGGGAATGGAGGGGGTAAAGGGAATGGGAAAAAACGATTAACAAGCAACAACAAAGGGAACCAGGGTGATTGGTTTTCTTTCCCTTTGATGAATACCTCCAACCAAACGGCCCCTAATTCTAATAAGAGCTGAGAGAGTGAAAAATAGGTCAAGTGGTTAGAGCTTTCCTCCCGATTTCAGGAGATTCTGGAATCGATTCTCACCTTCGCCCTTGTGTCTCTCTGAAAAAAACGGATATTTCCAATCATGGCCTGCCTCTGATACCGTATTAAATACTAATAGAGAAGGTATTGGGTAAGGTAAGCTGCACCCAAGAATTTTTGCGGCAAGTATATATGATATGTAGTATTTTGTGGAGGATATGTATTATTTGATAGAGGAACTGTACAACTTATTAGAGGATATGTGTTATTAATTGATAGAGAATACGTACAGTTTGTTGCCACACGAAATATTGAGTGTGGCTTGTCACACCCAATACTTTGTATTACATACGAATGTGCGACATACCCATTATCAAGTGCGAGTTCACTTCACAATATTAGTGTGGAGGTTTTATTCCAAAACTATATGGCAATAAGTGTCACATCCCTTCAAGACTTATAAAAAATATTACTCTCTCCTATTTTATAACAGTAGGGTAAAGTACGTACATGTATTGTCTAAGAAGATACACTTAACAATAACTTGAAAATTGATTGATTTACTATATTTCCAATACTTCCATCATTATTGTGTCTTACAGCTCAATTCCCACAGTTAATTTGGCAATTCATTTCTTATTAATCATTTGCCATCTAGTTACATGAAGTGCGTAAAAGCTAAAAGTTAGTTAACCATTATGATTTATGAATACAACATACTCCTTTATCTCTAGGTATTAATCACTACTGGTAGTTCTCACGGCAAAGTAGGTATAGTAGATGAGATGTGCTTTGAGTAACAAATACATAATCATGGCAATTATTAGTTACGAGTATACTAGGAAACATTATAAGATTATTTGTTATGCTACTTTTATTTTTTGTGTACCAAATTAAATGTTGGAACTCGACCTCAAGCTGTCAAGCTACTCAGTATATATAAACTTATGTACCAAGTATATATTACTAACCTCCAAATTAACGAACGTTGATTGGATTTTTATGCCTAATTAACCTTATGATCTAATGAATCATGATTGATGGAGTCATTAACTTTGTTTTTGTGTCATATCATAGTGTTAGAATTCAACTCCCTCTGAATGTATTTCAAGCTTTTTAGGTCTTTTACTTAGTTTTATAGGTCCTTGAAGAAATTATTGTTACTTTAAATTTAGTGCTCACTAGGAGAATATTGTAAAACCAAAAGTATGCTTTTTAGAGGGAAAATGATTAATTAAACCCAACCTATGTACCCATAGTTGGCTCTTATTAATTTGATAATTTTGTGTGCTGTTGTGAGAATTTATAGATATTATGTCGCCACATGTTTTAAAGCACTTCAAAATTAGATAAATTTAATTATAAGATATCCTAAAATGACAAGAATATCCTTTAAAATTGTTTCCCTCTTGCATGTGTTGCTTTGTGCCCACAAGTGTCCTTTGCACCTGATCGATGCCCTCGTCGTCAAAAGACAAAAGCGCACCCCATAGATCCAATGTCAAAACACTCGAATCGTGATATATATAGATTTTTAGCATATTCTCTGGTATTATCTTCGAGTGAGATTATATACAAGGCCTAAAGCATAACATATGAAATTCAGTATTAAGCATACATCCAGATACACCGATCCAGGCCACTCTATATCGCCATTTTCCGTGAGACAAGTCTAGACCAGGTCTTAATTAATTTTGAGATGCATATTGATAGAAAACCAAGCCCTTTATTGTAGCAGCACCTAAAGGAATAGTCGCATATTACCTAATCAAACATTAAATTGGTCATTACTATGATGAAACAACTTATTAAGCACTCCAAACTCCATTTATGGTACGTAGAAAATCTTTTGACTTCTTGCTTCAAGCAGTCAAGCACAATACCACACTACTTAATACTCCGTACTTCGTAATTAGGAGAGATTTAGGGCGTGTATGTGTTACGTGTCGTTTTTCTAGTTGGCCTATTCTTATACTTACTTCGTCCTACTTGTTTTCCTCCTTGTCTACGTGTCCTATTTGCATTTCTGAAGCAACTTAGAAAGTCTATATAATAATAATTTAATTAGCTTAGGTGTGAAGTATTACAAATTTACAAGTCTTTACTCTTCCAAACATTATAATTTCGTAAGCATTGAAAGAATTTCAGTCATATATGACCAATTACTCACATATTACTTCGACACACTTTCATAATGTCATAATATATCGTGAGATTCATGACCAATTCAAATTCTGACAAAATAATTGAAGCTTTGCTACAACATAAATGATCAAGTTCAAATAAACTCTAGCCCTATTCTATTAGTATTATTGTATCATGTACTAGATTTTATTGATTTCAAATCAGGTCAAGTAACGATAGTACATCTCAACTTGCACTCAACGATATGCATGCATCTTGTAGTAATGCATGCATGTCTAATGCATGCATGTCATGTTCTTGTTGTCATGTGAATGGCATTGATCCTTTTTAGCAATAGTATTTTAGAAATTGAGGATCTGTTCTGATTTACTGAATTGAATTGAGTTGAACTAATTGGAATTGAACTGAATTGAGCTGAAATGAATTGTTTATGAGAGAAGGAAATTAGAAGCTGACCTGAACTAAAATGATTGGAGCTGAACTGAATTTAAGCTGAAAAGAACAAGCCCTTAGACATCAAACGTTGAAATAAATAGGACTATAGATTATCCTACCATAGCGATATTTAAAGCAAGTGTCTAACAACAAGCTCCACTAAATGTACTAACCTTTCTTTAAGCACACCCAAACGTATAATTAATTTTGCAAACATAGGTCAATCATCGATCAACATGCATGTTAATATGTTACGCTATCCATCATCTTCCATTTTTCTAACAAATAATAATAACATTAGATTAGATTAGATTACAATATACTTGAATATATAATACATAGTAACATTTTTATTAAAAGAATATGACTAGTGCCAAAACTATAACATACCAAAAAGATGAAACAAATACAATTAACAAAAAGTTAATTAAAATGAAATACATAGATAATTTGTCATTATGTTGTAGATTAAAGCCAAAATTAAAAAAAAATGACCGGCGTAGAATCGGGCTTATTTGCCTCATCGAGTTTTGGCTCGCCGGATTAAGAGGCGACAGACTCGGCTGCCTCTCCTATCCAACTGCGTATACCACTGTCCTGACTTACAAACCTTTTTATTTTTTAATTTATATTTTGTTATTTATAATTTATTTTTTATCTTACATTTTTGTAAAATAAAAAATAATTTCCACCTTTAATCGAGGGAATATCAAAATGTGACACTCCAAGATTCTTTATGTTGTTGGAACACGTACCTTTACCCATTTCTTTTGGATCTGATTATATCTTCATGATTTTCCGTAACATCATCAAAGTTTAGTATTCATTAATTGTTTTTTGTACTTTTGATTAGTTCATGTCATTTTTTAAAAAAAAAAAAAAAATTGTTTGTAGTTAGGGTATTTTGTTGATAATCAGAGGGTGTGACAAATATACCATTCAACTGTACATATATTCTAAACTGAAGAGATCAAAGTACTATGCTAAACCATAAGAATAAGTTTGTTAGGTTCATATAAAATAAGTTTTGCAATCGCCAAAAATAATTAATTCAGACAAACAGTCAAAAAGTAGTTCAAATATGTATGGTAAGATACATAAGATTGTATTAGGTACAATTTATTCGATTTAATTTTGATATGGGTTACCCTTGTTCAATATGTTTGGATCGATAATTTAAAGAAGAGTCGTACATTTACCAAGCGAGGCAATGTGTTTGTATATCATATGCTTGTATGAAAATTTGATGATTACAAAATATCTATTTTTATAAATGTTTTTCCCCATCTTTTTTATCAATTTCATTGAAATAGAAGTATGTTTGAAAATACATTCGTTATTTATATTTATAAGAAAATGTGACAAAGTTTCCGATCAACTAGCTATGAATTGGGTAATCTATCTATACAACAGGTTAAACAATGTGCAAGGTACAACCAAAGGTCCAAAGCTACTTATTAACCCAATTTTGCTTATTTGGGAGATCTATAATTGAATAAATAAGTCGAGAAATAGCATTGATTGTAACATGGTGCATGATACAACTGATTATACCTCGGACTTCTTGATTGATTGATAAGGTAAAATTGTAGATGGAGACATGAGAGTGAATGCATTCTTTCATGAATATATATATCTCAAAAGGTTAAAAAAAAATCCCTAGATTGGTGGAAAAAATTGACTTAATATATCTTCATTTTGTTCTTACTTAACTTGTATTAATCCCAATGTGAGCAAAGGCCAAATACTAGCTGATAAACTGATGAAGCGGGAGACTCGGTCAATGTCTATATGCATATGAAGCAAGAATTACATGCATAAACGGCTGTGCATCAGCAACTATAAAAATTACCATTTTAACCTCACTATAGAATTAACTCCTACTAAAGCGGTTAAATCGAGTGTCAGAGATTCACATTTTAGTAATTTTGATTACTTTTTTTTGCCCTTGGGATGTGTTTAGCTTTTATTACAGTCCTAATAAAACTTCAACGTTACACCAAAGGGAATTTTTATAATTACTGTTATTAATCTATTATTAATGTAATATCAAGTAGATTAACTAAAGTTAGGACCACCGTTACTTCGGTTAATCATCTCTTCTTTCCATGTAAAAGTAACACATCAAATGAACATGGTTGGCCTTTCATGTTTAAATACTTTATTTTGTTATTGATATGATTTGTAATACTCCTATAGGCACAAATCGATAAGATGATTTCTCTCTTTGAATTTACGTTTATAAGTTGTCATTCGGTATGTCATTTAATTTTAAGGGAAAAATGTATTGATAATTTGATAATAATTAACATTGTTAAGATTACTGTGTCATTGTCAATAATCCTTTTATATTTCATTAAATGTTGATTGTAAGATAATAAGATATACATTAGTGTCAAATTTTGGTCATGGTATATATTACTAGTTAGTTTAAATAAAGTACACTATCAACGTAATTATTAATGCAACACGCCACACAAAAGGAGCAAATTAATATCAATTCTAATGATTTATCAAAATTCATCTCATCATTAAAAAGGAAAGTATATATACCTATCTATAGTAAAGCATCTAAATAGTTTCAAATTCTAACAAAAACGAATATTTTAATAAACAATCATATTACCCCTCAACATCAAAACAAACATGGAGGGAAATCAAACACTTGAAAAAAGTGAAAAAGAAAGCAAAAGAAGATATGAACAACATCTCATGCAAAAAAGTGGCTAACAACAAATTAGTTTTTTTTAAAAAAAAATTTATTTTAAAAATCAAATTACCCCACCATTTTGTTGGCATATTGGTAAACGAGTCCCTTTATAAATCTCATCTTGAACAACACTCAATAACACCCCTCTCTCATAAACACCAAAAAATTAATAATATGGTTAGCCTCTCACACCCTAAAAGCCCTCTCTCTTCTATTCACATTTTCTCTAACAACATGAACAAATCATCATCACCTTCATCTTCTTCAAATTCTACCACTTCATCTTCTCTTACAACTATGAAGGTCAAAACCCTAATCCACAACCTAATTTTCTCCCACATTTGTCGCGTTATTCGAGCACTCTCCAAGGCCAAATCCATCTTCCTAGAGATTTTCCGGGAGAATCAACTCATGTACTTGAAACAAACCAAGAAGAAGAACAAGTATAGGAAGAAAATACTATTTGGCTCATTTAGACTTCATTACAATTGGTGTTCTTCTTCGGCTCACGTATTGCCTATCCCTTCACCCACCATACTAGAGGGTGTCAACACCCCTACTAGCCATATCTACTATGATTCTACGTGGAACTCGGTCTACTCCACCGACAACGAAACTCGTGATCTTCATAAGGAAGGTGATGATCAAGTTTGTAAGAGTAATGGTATTAAGGTACATGAAGAGGAAGGTCAGCTCTCAAGTTATCTTCAATGGTTAGAAGAAAAAGGTGGTAAAAATGAGAAGTTAAAAGAAGGGGATCAATTAGAAAATGTTGAGAATGAAATAGATAAACTTGCTGATTTGTTTATAGCAAATTGTCATGAGAAATTCAGGTTGGAGAAGATTGAATCTTACAGAAGATACCAAGAATTGATTGCTAGAACTTTGTAAAACTCTCAAAAAAAAAAATGCAAAATAAGATACAAAAAAAGGTGGTGAATTAAGAGCTTAATTAATTATTAAGAAATTTTAATTAGTTAGTTAATTAGCTTAGTTAGATATCTTATTTTATTTTTATTATTTTTTACTTTTTTTTTGTGCTATTAGCTATGGAAAGAAGTAGGGGAGAAAATCAAGTAAGATTGGGGAGTGGGTGATTGTGAAAGTGATTTTCTTGAATATAATAGTTAGCTTAATTAAAAATATTGGTATGTATGTCGACCTCTCTTTTTCTTTTCTTTTCTTTTTTTTTTCTTTTTATTTTGTTTCTGCTAAATAATTTTAATTTAACTGTATGAAAAAGAATGTACATATGGGGAATTGTACATTAAGGGATTATGAAGATGATAATGTACTGTATTTTGGAGATTATAAAAAAATTGTAAAATTTCATTTCTTTGATTTGTTTAATTTATACGTGTCTTAAATTCTTAATTAATCTATTATTGCAATTAAAATAGTGAACATTTAGCTACTCTACTCTTGCTCTCTGCTAAAAAGACTAGGTTAAGTGATTGTAATTTAATTACTACGAAATTCGATGCTAATAAACAAAGATTGATTCAATATAAAGCTAAGGTTTAGTACTCTTAATCCGTACATAAATATGTTTGTATTTTAACAATAGTATAATGTTGGGGATAATCACTGCCTTAAAACAAACTCTATTTTCCTATGACTAATGATTATTAAAGCGTTTGTTTAAAAGTAAAATGGCATAGCATATACAGTACTAACTATATAGAAAAAGTTCCTAATTTTTTTTTTTTTTTTTGAATGGCTACTATTATTTGTGCGCCCAAGAAAATGGCATATTTATTTTACGCAAAAAAAAAAAAAAAAAAAAAAAAAAAGTCATCAATATGCGTAAATGATCAAGCTTCTGACAGCATATCCGTTTGATGCAAGGTATGTTAGATTATTATTCTAATTCCAATAATAATCATTATATAAGCTTTTATCCATTACATATTTGCCACGGAGTAATAATTTGAAGGAAGATAAGGTGTTTCTATTTTCTAGTATAATTTCATTGATTATATAATGTAGGGAGAGGTAAAAGATAAGGGTCTGTTTTGTTCAGCTTAATTTTAGTTTATTTTAGCTCTGATCAGTTTAGTTTAGTTTCTAATTTTCTTATCTCGTAAATAATTTATTTCAGCTCTGTTAAGTTCACTTCAGTCCCAATCAGTTCAGTTTAGTTCAGTTGTTTTAGGTAAATCGGAACATGTCCTTAGGCTCGTTCTATTTCCATTTATTTTTGCTGAACTTATATTTTTTTTTTACTGATTCACTATTGTTTTTGTTTTTGTCATTTATTGAATTTTACGGATTAAAATTTATTCTTACTAATTTGAATTATTTCACTAAAATTAACTTATTTTTATTAAACTTAATTTATTTTTATTAAATATTACTAGATAATAATTTAAGGTGAAGAAATAGAGCCTTCATATGAATGAATTCAACAAATATGCCACCTTTTTTTAAAATAAACATTGAATTTCTCTTAATTTTCTGTTACAAATTAAGAATTTCAAGAGGAATTTACCTTGGCAGTTGGCATGATGCATTTTGACGTACAAAGAAAGAGTAACCTACTCCAGTTTCCTCAAGTCTTTGAAAATACATTGTTTATAGTTTATACTATACGATAAGTAGTACGTACTACTTGTGTTTCAAGTAATTAGTACGAAGTTCGTACTAATTGCTCTGTTGAAACCCATTGTAACCTACTTGTGAGTGTCCCACATTAGATAAAGAGGTGAGGTGGTTCCACTTTATAAGGTAGACGAGTTACTCTTACTATTGCCAATTGGTTTTAGTATGGAAGCTCCAAAGCCTTGTTTGTGGACTAAACTCTCCTCTTCCTTGTTCAGGTTGCCCAGGCCCATTTCATATTATTTCGAAATTTATCATGGTATCAGAGCCCAGGTTAAAGGGCCTCATATTGTACCTTCTGGTGTACTATAAGTTCTAAGGACACTCACAAGTGAGGGGGAGTGTTGAAACCCATAAGGGTCTTTCTATGGATTCTTTCATGAACCATCATCGTTTTTTAATGGTTTTTTTCCGAAAGGGAAATCATTTACCAACAATTCAAATTGGTAGCTCTAAATAAACTATCTATCTATCTATTATATAGCGAGTTTACTTAGCTTCTTTTATTCTCATGTGGAATTGTAAGTCGCCTTACAAAAAATGCCATATATACATCACAAAGAGAACAGTCAACATACTTCATCCATTCTTTTCTTGTTGCAAAGTATAACTCTTTTAAAAGTTCACACCAAATTGCAACATTTTTTAATTTTCGACATTGCTTCAATTATGTTCTCAATCTTCTTATTAAGTAGGTGATCATCGAGGACTCATCTCCATCTTCGACTCTTCGTTCTCATTTCTACGTACCCCATATATCGTATTAAGTCGTAATAGCAAATACGGAGTTATAAACAGAGGAAATACTACGTACACAAGCAATCAATTCCGAACGAAAGAAGACCTTATAAGTCAAGTCTTCTAAGATCGATTTTTATATATCAAATGATTATGCACCTAGGATGCCAGACTGTCTACACAAGTTATATACAAGTAATTGTTGAAAAATAGGATCACCATTGTCAAGTTCTCAAACAACATGTGTCCCCATATACTCACAAAAGCAAAGATTTTTCCATTCATGTTAAATCATTACACAATTAAATAAAGACTCAAGGTTCCGTAGCACCACAGCATATCTTTAATGTATAGATCATCATGCCATAATTAATAATATAACGTTACATAAAATTTGATGTAACTTTAATTAATCAATAAACTAAGTTTTCTATTAAAGGCTCATAATTAGGGTAATCAATAGTTCTTCTTAATACCTATGTTAAGATAAGCGCAAATTAGTCAAAAGTGTAGACTTTTTGTGATCCAAAAATCTCCCCAAAGAATGAGGTGGGGTTATAGATCCAACCTAACATATGACATTGGGCCCCAAAAGTTCATTTCTTTAAAGTGTTCATTTTCCCCACTAATTTTAATTTTTGTTTTTTAAAAAAAAAAAAAAGAATAATACATGAATTTTAGGCTGAATCTTCCACTAATTAAATTATATGCTTATTTATCCTTTTGGCCGGAAATTTGGTGCCTGAAAGGTACTACAATAAACGATTTTTCGTACGGTACAAGGGTGCTAGATTTTTGGCCATTTTCTAGCTTGTTATCAAGCTCTAGATTATGGAGTACTAGTTGTATCACATTCATAGTTTACACTTGTTCGGCCGTAATCAATAACATTATCAAGGTAGGATTTTCATGAAATATAGTCACATGTGTATTTAGAATATTTTGGTATGTTTTCTAAACTAAAATTGCAAATACTCCGATGTCTTTACTAATTACCAAAAAAAAAAAAAAAAAAAAAAAAAATTAGAGTTAGGGCATGTTCTGATTTAGTGAAGTGAATTGATTGGAGCTGAACTAAACTAAACTAAACTGAATATTTTATGAGAGAAGGAAATTAGGAACTAATGAAATAAGCTGAATTGAATGTAAACTTTCCTTACAACAAAGAACCTAAATATGTAATTAAATTACATTTTACATATCATTGTTTATGGTATATGATATACATGTTACTTTTAGATTAAAAAATAAACGAGTACAGAAAATACTAAAAACCTTAACTATTACTAAATGTCCAGGATATCTACCACATGTGAAACATCAACATGAATGATCGAGCAGATTATATAAAGTTGTCGACCTCAACCTGCTCAGCCAGTTGAGGAAACTATAACAATTTACAATTTGATAGATAAATTTTTGTATTTTCTATATTTTCTACAAAGTTGATGTAGAAACATGCATGCATGTTTTTTGGAGTGGGGGTCAAACACTAGTTTGACTACGTAAATTATCGTTTAACAAATATCTAAACATGTAAATGTAAAGAAAACATATCCATTGCTTTCGCTAATTGAAAATAGATAAGGCTTCTTTGTAACATATAAATTTTTTTGACACATCCATACTCAAACTAATTAAATTGATTAATTAAGATGATACCTAAAAATATATCTTGTGAGTTGTGACACATGTAAATATACTTTTGTGCACATGCGACTCTTGCATGCATATATGTGACATCATGGGATAACTAAATAAATTATGTAGTAATTATTTTCTTTCGTTTTTAAATACTTTTCTCATTTAACTGTACTTTTTACAATTTTTAAGGTATAATTTATGAACATAATTATCTTGACATAGATTAGTTGGTGAAATTTCTTGCAAATTAATGATTGTTTATGGTCAAATTTTTAAGTTTCGCCCAAAAATTAAGATGCGAGCATACAAAAATTATTTAAGGCTGAGATGGAGGGAGTATATGATTAGACAAAATAAGTGTGAGAGAGTTTGTGTGAGAGAGAAAGGGGAACAAGAGTAAATGAAAAAGAAGAGTATTTACATTTTGAATTATATACACACGTTTATTATGATGATCGAACGAAGTTCCTTCCAACAATTTTAAATTTACATCATCCTTAAGTTGACTACGTCTTTGGCCAGCTGTTTATGAGGTTTAATATTGTTGCAATGGTTATCTTAACCAACCACCCTCACCTCTCCCTCAAAAACAAAATACTATAAAAAAAAAATCTAATCTAATATATATATATATATATATATATATATATATATATATATATATAAAGGGGAGTTTTTTCCCAAATTTTTAGAAAGCCACATAGGATTTAATTTTCTTAGTGTGCCATGTAGGATTATAAATTTTAATAGTAACCAATTAAATAGGAGATTATTAAAATCTTTTATAATTAAATAATTCAAATGCCACGTAAGCAAAATTAACAAATGAGATACTAAAGTTTAAATTAATTAAATATAAAATATTATCTTTTGAGATTAGGAATTTTATCTAATATATTAAAGCTAATATAATAACAAAAATCACATAATATATGAAAAATATTTTTTTAAAAAAATACTAATAAACCGTGCATCGCACGGGCTTCATCTAGTATGTATATTAAGATGACTTATTAAATAAATGTGAATAATTTGTCTTGATAAATCGTTTGGTGATATATGATATAACTCTCAACTCCTAAAAGTTGTGAATTGATCGATTCATAAACGTATTAATTTGTGTCTAATTTTAATTGTACAAGGCTTCTATTACGAGGGCTGAATTGCCATGCAAAACTAATTTAGGTTTTTTTTTTTTAGATTAACGAGGGCTGCAACAATCAATTCAAGTATAGATAGATTAACAGACCAAATCTTACACTAGCTAGTCGTGTCCAAAACTACATAAATCATATGAAGTATATTCAATTTTGGTGTCATGCATGTGCTCCTCCATACATCCACCTATTTTCTCCTTACATATAATCGAAAATAAATTTAAATTTCAATACCTATATACTTATTTACTCCGTAAATAAGCTCGATGATGATAAAATTACGAGAAAAAAAATGTTGGAAAGCTTAAATTATATAGATTAATATACAAGAGTGAACATTGAACATACCAAATTATGACTAGGTACATGTTATGGGTAAAAATCTGTAAGTCAAAGTCAACGACAGTCAGACAATGTCAACGACGAGATCAAGCTCTAACGAAGACCAAGACTTGACGAAGAAGGCTAAACGCGACGGACGAAAGGGGCACCAACTGCTCTCCTATTTTCTAGGGGATAAGCATGAGAGACTAATTCTTCACCTAGCTGTACCCTATCGTTAATGGGCTAAACAGAAAAGAGATAATGAGGAGCCAACTTCAAAAATCAAGGAAGCAAGTCTATCACCTTGCAACGGCTAGGGATTAACCCTAGACACCACCTATATAAAGGGGAGACATCATCAAACGTAGGACACATTGCAACCTAGCTACTGAAATACTTTAAGCATACATTGTAATCCGATTATTCTAGTATTCTCATAGTCAAAGTTTGGTAGATCCTCATTCTACCTGCGGTTTTTATCTTCATTGGGTTTTTCGCGTCACCAATTCCTTGTGTTATTTCCTAATTTTCGCATTAGTTTTATTCACGGTTTTATTTAGTTGATCTGTAGCCTAGATTTTGATATTCAATCCCACCTAACAAAAATCAGCATAAACAGTACAATATATGACTAGGTACGTTACCTAATTATAAGGGATATACTTTGACTATCAAAGTGAATAAATCAAGGGGTAAATCAAGGGACAATAATAATTGATAATATCATTATCCTTTACAGATGACGCCTCTTAACCAAAAGCTATAATCCAAGCGATGTCCGCTTATAAAAATTTCTATTATATATTTCCAATTAAGTCTCTTTAATCATAGAATTTTCATAATTTATAAGTTATTGGTTCATGACTCATTAGTAGTCCCATACGGGCATACGGCTGTACCCAAGTGTGGTGTAGGCGCAAAAGTGCAAAATAGAACTTACTATCCTAAATTCCTAACATTAAACCACCCACTTTCAAATCAGTAGATTTGGACTGGTCCAATGTCGACCCTACCATTGAGTGGGCCACTTGAGGTTAACGGGCCAGTGTAAAGTGTGTTAAGTTTGAACCAACTCATTGCCAATCTTTAGCCAACACTTTATTTTGAACCACTTAATCCAATTGCTAAATATAGCCTACTAGTACTGTTACTTCCATCGAATCTTTTTAGTTGACATTAGCATAGTTCTCGTGCGGTGCACGGTTTACAAATTAACATATTAATTTATAATTTAACTTAATGATTGATAATAGAATCACTAAAATTAACAAATTAAACATTCATCGTTGTATATACACACAAATAAAGACTCACAATAATATTTACGATTGGAACGAATCCAAGTTATACTTGGTGGGGCATTTGCGAGGCAAGGTGGGTTGTTCGAAGAGGTATGAGATGGAGGGTGGGAGATGGACAGAATATTCGAGTTTGGTCTGATGAATGGGTGCCAAATACTCAGTCTAGGAAGGTAATCTCCCCTCGTGGCTCTGCTAGCATCGATATGAAGGTTTGTGATTTAATCGACCCTACTACTCATGATTGGAATGTTGATTTGATTAACCAATTATTCTTGCCTTTTGAGAAGGAGAGAATCCTTAGCATTCCTGTGAGTTGTAGGTTACCCAACGATGCTATTTGTTGGGATTTAGAGAAGAATGGGGAATACTCGGTTAAATCAGCTTATAGAGCGATCTTTGAGGATGAATGGAGTAGAGAAGTAACAAATGCTTCTGCTGTTCGAAGTATTTGGAGTCGTATGTGGAAGCTACAAGTGCTCCCAAGAGTTAAAATCTTTGCTTGGCGTGCTTGCCAAGATGCCATTCCGACGATAAAAGGTATCAGTATACGGGTTCCTGATTATGATCCTATGTGTGCTGTCTGCTGTAGGGAGAAGGAGTCTGTTATTCATGTGTTGAAGAATTGTAAGGCTGCTAAGGCTGTCTGGGAAAGTAGTGAATATGGCTTCGTTATGGAGCTAAATTCACGCAATATTTTTGATTGGTGGGAGAGCTGTTTTGTGGAGCTTGCGGAAGAGGATGTAACTAATGTTATAACATTATGTTGGGCAATTTGGAATGCTCGAAACTCGCTGATTATGGCAGGTGAGAACTCGGTGCCTCAAGAAGTGGTCAGGTATGCTATGAAGGTCAGTAGGGAATGTAGAGAGAACCAGGGTGGGGCTGGAGGTAAGGGTGGTGCTGCATATGACCATCCTGCTGTCTGGGCTCCTCCTGATGTTGATTGGGTGAAACTCAACGTGGATGCGGGTGTTGTGGGAGCTTTAGGATCAAGGTTTGGTGCTGTGGTGCGTGACTCAAGTGGGGCTATCAGTAGCTGTGCAGTTCTTCAGTCCGTAGCAAAGTGGGATACTCATATTGCGGAAGCGAAAGCTATTGCTTGGGGTATGAGATTTGCGTTGGAGGTGGGTTCAAGGAAAGTCATTGTGGAGAGTGATTGCTTGAATGTTATTCAAGCATTGAAGGAGAAGTCTGCTGGCTCTAACTCTCTTCATTTAGTTTTAGATGATATTTTACTTTTATGCTCTTCTTTTATTAGTGTTAAATGGTCTTTTGTGAAGCGTGGGGGTAATAAAGTAGCACACGATTTGGCTCACTTTCAACCCTGGGAGGTTGGTCAACGTGTGTGGAACAATGGTTTCCCTCCATGTATTCTTGACGTTGCTTCGTCTGATTTATTAGTATAACCCCCTTTATGGGTTTATTCAAAAAAAAAAAAAAAGACTCACAATAATGATCAATGGATAAATTAGGAAATGACAATGTAAATACTGTATATACAAACAAACATTCATCAGTAGTAATATTTTACGATCCCTTAAAAAAATAAAATAAAATTTTAAGTTATTCTCATTTCTAATTTATTTTTAATTTTTCCAAATTGTGGGTTTCAATCCAGTGAAAAAGGCAAACTAATAAGAAATATCATGATAAAATAATTTTTTCCTATGAATAAAGGTTTTATGTAGGTTTTACTTACAACAAAAAATTTAAGTTTGAAACTAACTCAATTTTTTTTTATTAGTTGCAACTAATAAGAAATTTTTTATATCCCATAAATAATGCACCCTTGTTACAACTTGCAAGCAAAAGAAACAGGGGTAATATTAAAAACCAAATATGTTGAACATTAGTATGATTCATATAAATTTTAGAATTCACTCAAATACCTAGCCAACCCTAGTACATACTACTCATCATTTTTTTCAATTAAATTTCTATTTTTAAACCCCGCATAATACCCGTTTTGCGTTACCTCGAAAATGACAATGAACATACACACAAATATAGACTCACATAATGACCAAGGGATAAAGAAATGACAATGCAAATAATATTTTACATTCCCGTCAATTATAAAATAAAATTTTACGTTATTCTCATTTCTAATTTACTTTTAATTTTTCCTAATTGTAGGTTTTAGTCTAGTAAAAGAATCAAATAAATTAATTATAAACAACATAATAAAATATTTTTTCCTAATATAAAGGTTTTATATAGGTTTTACTGTACACAAAATTTTAAGTTTGACTTTTAAAAACTAATACTAACTCCCTTTTTTATTAGTTGCAACTAAAAAATATTTTTATATCCCATATATTATACCTCTTTGTTGCAAGTAATAAGAAGCAGGGATAATATTTTTTTTTTTTTAAATGTTGAACATTAATTAGTATGTTCATATAAATTTTAGAATAGGTTCAGTTAAGTACAACCCTAGTACATTGTACTCATCATGTCTATTTATTCAAAAAAAAAATCATTTTTTGACTCCGGATAATACCTATTATGCATTAGCCCAGAAGTAACCCTAAAATAAACTAAAAATAGGAAGATAATGAAATAGAGTAATTATCAATTAAAAAGTAAAAGTGAAAAAGGTCAAATATTGTTTTTTTTTAGTGTTTAGAGAGCCACAAGGGCGGGGTGAGAATCGATCCCAGGATCTCCTGAAATTGGGAGGGAAGCTCTAACCACTTGAGCTATCCCTCTCTCTCAAAAGGTCAAATATTGTTGAACGTGAATAAGTGTAGTTTAATTAAGAAAAATATTACATATAGTGGCAAAGTTGATGACAAATATTATTATTTCAAAATTAATTATATATAATATGAAAAAAGATACTCCGTTTGTTTTTTTTTTGAGGCAAGATACTATGTATTATAGTTATAATAAAATTATAAATATAGGTTATATTTGAATCAATCATTTTAAAAAAATTGTTAACATATTAGCAAAATTCATTAAATATAAGTTGCCATAAATGAACTTATTTCCAAATAGTTTAGATTCTATCAAATTTTATTAACAAAAATTCTAAATCAAAATGATTTATATAATAAATTTTAACCAAAATTATTGTTCTAAGGTTTCTTTAATTTTTTTTAACCATTATAAGACAAGCAAATCATAGAGTGACATGTGTCAGCCTCACATTGATTTGCTTGTCTTTTAGTATAATATATTGATCATTTTAAAAAAATTGTTAACATATTAGCAAAATTCATTAAATATAAGTTGCCATAAATGAACTTATTTCCAAATAGTTTAGATTCTATCAAATTTTATTAACAAAAATTTTGAATAAAAATGATTTATATAATAAATTTTAACCAAAATGATTGTTCTAAGGTTTCTTTAATTTTTTTTTTTAACCATTATAATACAAGCAAATCATAGAGTGACATGTGTCAGCCTCACATTGATTTGCTTGTCTTTTAGTATAATATATTGATCATTTTAAAAAAATTGTTAACATATTAGCAAAATTCATTAAATTTAATTTGCCCATAAATGAACTTATTTCCAAATAGTTTGGATTCTATCAAATTTTATTAACAAAAATTCTGAATAAAAATGATTTATATAATAAATTTTAACCAAAATGATTGTTCTAATGTTTCTTTAATTTTTTTTTTAACCATTATAATACAAGCAAATCATAGAGTGACATGTGTCAGCCTCACATTGATTTGCTTGTCTTTTAGTATAATATATTGATTGATTGATGATTGATGATATTGATATATTGATCATTTTAAAAAAAATTGTTAACATATTAGCAAAATTCATTAAATATAAGTTGCCATAAATGAACTTATTTTCAAATAGTTTATATTCTATCAAATTTGATTAACAAAAATTCTAAATAAAAATGATTTATATAATAAATTTTAACCAAAATTATTGTTCTAAGGTTTCTTTAATTTTTTTTAACCATTATAAGACAAGCAAATCATAGAGTGACATGTGTCAGCCTCACATTGATTTGCTTGTCTTTTAGTATAATATATTGATGATTGATTGATTGATTGATGTTTTTTTTTTAGTTATGTTTGTCAATGCATATATTCAACCGATAATATCTTTAATTATTGAAAGCAAAAATTATAAAAAGTTGATATTTTGAAAATATATATCGTGACGAATCTAACAAGACCCCACATGACTATAATTTTCATTACGTATATATCACAAACACGATAAAAGGAAAGTGTGTGAATAGTGCTAAAGTCAAAACGTGTTAACTAAAAAAATGGAGGTAGTATAATTTTAAGTCCATGTTAGGTTTGCTTCATATTGTCGTTTTAGAGTTAAACAACAAGGTACTCCTTAAATCCTTGTCACCTTGACGGCTTGGTAGGTGGTATACATATACTTCTTCCGTCTCACATTAGAAGACACGTTCTATTTAGACATGTTTAGGAGCAGATCTTTGTTCGGACGGGTAAGGGCTTGACCCCCTTTAAGCATTTCTTAATTATTAATTATAAGTAATATGATGTCTAATAATTGTATATAAAAAGTTGTGGCATAGCGGTTAAATATTGTTATTTGTAAGCAAAAGGTTGGAAGATCAAACATTGCCCCTTTAACTTTTTTGCTCAAGATCCGTGGACCATGCTAACAAGACCCCACATGACCATACTTTTTTTCAACACGAAAATTATAAAACGAAGTCAAAACAAATTATGTGAATAGTGCGTAAAGTCAATTCGTGTCTTATAATCCGGAAAGTGGAAGTTTAAGATAACCAAACAACAAATTATGATGTTTCGTTAGGTCACTACAAACAAGTTTATCAAGTTATAGACTCACTTTTCCTAATCACACGGCGTTTTCCATCACTGCCAAGTGCCAAGAACCTCATTGAAATGCTCTTGTGGCTAATATCTAGCGTCGACATTATTGTGGCACATTCAAACACCTTCTATCATTGACTACGAAAATTATACTTTGTATATTACAACTGATAAGTGATAACTATCCGTGTTAGGTTAAATAAAAAATATGGAAATCACCTAAATGCAATTGTTAAAACCAATTGGTAACAAAATTTACAGACTTTTATTTTTATCACTGGATTACCAATGTATTTGTTTTTAATTTTATTAATAATGACCATTTTTCGCTTGGGGAAATCTTCTAGTCCTTGTTTTACAAAAAATAAAAATTGAAAATTATTGACCAAACATATAAATTATATATTGACATGACATGAATGATCTTACAAAGATTAAAAATCCTTTCATCCCCCTCCCCTCCCCTCCCATAGTCCCATTATCCATCGAATAGTCAACTATAACAACAAAGCAAAAAAAAAAAAAAAAAAAAAAAAAAAAGGAAAAAAAGAAAACAATAATAATAAAAATAAAAAAATAAAGTGAAAGAGAAAATCAGCTAGAAAAGCTTCCCCATCCCAATACCAACAGTAGGAACGTTTAGTGACAAAGGAAGTAAGTAGTAAAAGAAATGTGATCAATATAAGTACATGAATTGAATGATGTATAAGGTAAAGTTTGTAACCATGTTGTATTATGTTAAATATGAGTATAGGCCACAAACTAAGAAAGAGAGTCCACTTTACTAGGTCAAAGGAGGTTCCACCCTAGAATAATATGGCAATAGGAGGATTAATTATATGAAGTGTTTGACTCTCTCTTCTTTTTTCAATGTGGAACACTTAATTATATGTGTTGTTTGAAAAGTCTATATATATACTTCAACACTCTCCCTCACATGTAAGGTCCTTTAAATTTCTGTCTCATGTGATGTTTCATGGGTAAAACGCATTTTTTTTCACTCTCCTCACATGGACCTATTCAATTTGGCCTTAGTGTACTCATTAGCCAAACCATTAGAGGTACCATATCGTGGGTCTAGCTCTGATACCATGTTAAACGACTAAACGAGTTTGGCTACACTTATTATGATTGTCCACTTTATACGATCAAGAATCATATGACAATAGAAAGAGTAGCCCCTTAGCCTTATAAAGTGTTTTGACTTTCTCTTCTTTTCTTATATGTATTGTTTGGAAAGTTTATATTACAGCATATTAGGTGAACTATTTCACTGGCTACACTTATTTTATTGATGAAACCTTTTTTTTTCTTTTTTACAGAATAATCTTTTTAATTAAAGTGAAGAGCAAAAATTTTCTAATGAAGAACAAAAAAAAAATGGAGGTTTATAAACTTTATTGGGCCAAGCACAAGTCCATGCCAAATGAGAGTGTTGTAAAATGGCCCTTACATAGGGCTATCAAAGTTTTGTTGGATTACTTGCTTCAAACAAAATCTTCAACTCCTTTTATACTATGATAATGGACTAAGAGCCTGTTCACTTCACATTAATTTCAATTTATTTCAGTTCAGTTCAGCTCCAATCAGTTCACTTCACTTCAATTCAGTTCAGCTTCTAATTTTCTTCTCTCATAAAATATTCATTTTAGCTATATTCAGTCCAGTCCTGTTCAGCTCCAATCAGTTCAGTAAATGTGAGCCGGCCCTAAAAGTGTCTGCTGTAATACCACGATAAACTTAATTGTGCCAAGCATAAGCCCACGACAAAAGAAAGTCTGATCACATATAAGCCAACAAGAGCAAAAACATCCATCACAAAACAAATTCATGATAAATAAACTAGCCCACCAACCTTTTATGTTAGTTATTCTCTCTTTTTTTTTTCAAAACTGATAAATCAACAATAATATCGTTTGTGCCCACCAATCTTTTATGTTAGTCATTCTCTTATATTTTTTTTTTTCAAAACTGATAAATCAACAATAACATCGTTCGTCACAAACTCTTCAATCTTCCTTATAAAGCAAATGACAAAATATCATCACCTTCAATAATTTAGTGTTAGATGCTGAGAAAGAGCCCTTTTTTGATGCCTACCTTCACGAACATGTACTTCATTTGATGTATTATTAAGTGTGCGGCTATGTTAGAGAATCATATCTAATGACGTACACAATACCGCGTTTTGTAATAGAAAACGGACAGTTCGGAAGAGGAAGTAATAGAAAATCAGATTTTATTGTACTTGGTGCTACGACAAAAGAATTGCACCTAAAAGAGAAGAGAAAAAGTGTGAAAACTTGGCAATGCCCACAATTTGTTGATTGTGTTCTAACTTATCTCTGCTTTTGACCAGAATTCTGAGCCTAATAGGGGCTGTTTTTATACGTTTATTTTCAGTTCAATTCAGCTTAGTTCTGTTCAGCTCAGTTCAGTTCAGTTTAGCTCTTAATTTCCTTCTCTTATAAAATATTAATTTCAGCTCAGTTCAGTTCAGTTCAGCTCAACTGATTTCAGTCTATTAGAACAGGCCCTAAAATTAGCATCCTTAGCAATTAGCCAACTACTAGCATGTCTCAATTATTTCACTATATTTTTTTTTGACTTGTTCTTGTTTGGAGTTATATGAACATTTTAGCGCCGAAGAATACATTTCATTGCTGGCCTATTAGAGAGTACTTTGTTTAATTTCATTAGTATTTTTAATGTTATGATTTGCTTAAGCATGAGATTATGGACAAGGTATTTGCCGAAAGTAGATTTTATATAACTAGTATGATAATTTTTAATTTCTTTTAATGGTTACCTTCAACATCTAGGTGCAAATCTAGTATCTTTTATGACATCCTATGAGCATAGATAGAACATGATCACACAATCATCCAATGATTGAGTTATGAGACTTGTTAGCTAATATTTCCACTAAAGGTGTTCAAAAAATAAATAAATCCAAATCCTAAAATGTAAAGACCTCGGACTGCATAGAAGAGAACCAATTTGGTTGTCATCTTTGGATCAAGATATTTAATTTTTTTGGTCTCTGGTTTGATCCAAACCCCTAAAAAAATGGATTTTTTTTTAATAATTATTATGTTTAATTTTTATCTTCAATATGTTGAATAAACATTTTTATGTAAGTAAAAATTGAAAACAATAATCCCACCTCTTCGTATTAATTTATTATGATCAATCTGGTATGATTGGGCCTAGTGATATGTACTTCTACTTGAGGTCACATCAGTTTGAATTGAGTTTTAGGTTTTTCCTCGAGCCATATGGTGGATCCGGTGAGGATACCAAGGGTAATATTGTAATATTAATTCAATCAAGTATTGTGGAGGTTGGTACATTGTAAATTTGTTACATGTAGTGTTACACTATCTATTTTTGCATTGTAAGGTGAAAATCCCTTGTAACTAGGGGAAAAATCGGAATTGCACTTGCTTGGAGTGATAATTGAACCCTTCTCACATAAAGGAGGGTCTCCTACCAATATGCCAACCTTGATTCTCAAAGTTACATAGTCTATATCCTTAATAATTTCATACTAGTACATGAGAGCTGAGGCCAAACAAACCTACGCCATATGGCCCGTTTCATTATTCACACAATTGGGTTTATTTTGGGTCCGAGAGTTTTAACCTCACGTTAAAATAAAAAAAATTAATCATAATGCTTATTTAAAGCAAGCATATCAACTTCACTAGCTAATCATAAGACATATACTATGTAGTCGGTATGACTGTATCAAGTTACATCCAACTAGTATGAATTACGAAGTACTTTCGATCCTATATATAATAAAGCTATGCATCTCATGACTCATTATCAATGGTTGATTAGAATTGAATTTTAAATAATTTAATTACTCTTTTTAAATTTTAATATCAAGGTGTGAATATAATAAACATTAGTGGACTAAAACATCTTACAAGGGAGTATATTATACTGATCCCAATCAATAGTTTACTATCATGTACAACGAACCAAGAACCATACAATTATACATAAAATATTTATGTGGGAATATCATTAAATACTTAATACAATTATCGTTATGATAGTTAACCCAAGAACTTTACCATTATCGTAATGCTATGTAGGAATAAGTAAATATAGATTTATCTAATTATTATACGTTTATGAATGAGTTGATACTCTTAGGAGTATGTTGGGTATTTGATTTTTGTATGTGTGTTAAATTTCGAAACAATATAAAATGGGCTTGGACAACCCGAACAAGAAGGAGGAGAGTTAGGTCCACAAACAAGGCTTTGGAGCTTCCATACTAAAACCAATTGGCAATAGTAGGAGTTACTTCTCTACCTTATAAAATTGAACCACCTCATCTTTCTCCAATGTGGGACACTCACAAGTGAGATACATTGGGTTCCAATCATGTGTGTGAAGACAACTACAAGGACAATGATGTAGAAGAGATTGAATCCTAGATTTTAGATATTAATCCAAAAAATTTAACCAGCTAATTTAGTTGGCATTCACTTATATCTTTATTCACTCAGTGGATAAATTTATCAAAACATGAACGAAATTTATTAGTCATCTACTGCATTAATTAAAATACGACTTGTGCCCAGTTAATTCCCCAGATAAACAAAAATTTATTTATCTGGGGGTATAATCGTCTTTTCAAGTACCAATGTAGAGGTAAATGCGTCTTTTCATGTACTAGTTGAGGGGTACATGTGTAATTTTCTCACCAAACAGTAAATGCAAGTTGCAAACAGTAATAGGACAGTTCACCAAAAGTACTGAATAAATGACCACCCTTTTTCAATATATTTACATAAATGCCGCCAGATTATTTATCTGGCAGATAAACTTGTATTTGTCCTTATTAGCATGAATATACGTACATTATATTCAGAACATTCATAATAACAGCAAATGTGACCAAGAATAACAAAGTACATACAATAAGTATAATATAATCAAATAAATATAAGATGTCTTAAGAACAAAGTTTAAATAATCCGTGCTATTTAAGCAAAACTGCAAAATATGTTACATTATTCTAAATCTACATAGTTTATGTATATACATAAGGTAGCTTTCTCTAGCTACTTTCCTGATCTCTAGTGAAACTCAACTAGCTTATGTGAAAAAAGGCTTAAACAAAATTTTGAACATGAAAAACATAAAATGAACTAATATGGAAAAAATATAAGAATTCTAGTGAGAGGTACAATTACTTATTTATTAACGCGTAGATGTTAGCTAGCTTAGCTGATCAAACTGTGTCTAACAATTTACCCAAGACTAAAGTTACTTGTTTTGAGTAGGATTTGCCCTACTCGGTGGGCGTTTTCTCAAGCTTGAATCCACAGCTTTCTTGGGCTCTTTCATGGCTCCGCCACCATTTTTCACGTCACGTAAATCTAATGTTGCGGTTTTACCCCTTAGTGCCGCGGCCGACAACTTTCTTGACCGGAAAGTAACTTGTTGGTATGTAATGCACAAGGAGGAATTGAATGAAAGCATGAGAATTAAGATCCAGGTTAACAAAGTTAGAGTAGATTTCCAACGTAGGATCTTCATTATTTGATGAGATGATAATTAGATCATAAGAAAATGATGAGATTTAGTGGGTAATTAAGAAAGTTAATAAGGTAGATGTGATGAAATTTAAAGTTTGATGAATGATTAAAATGAGAGTGTAGGGAAATTGGCTTTATATATACTTTTTTTTGTAGGGTGGTGTGGGTGCATGTGTTGTGCATGTGGTCTGCAACAAGTTACAAAGTTTTATAAAATTTGGAAAAAAAAAGTAAATAAATTAAATTAAATTAAATATAAAAAAAATCTGCTTAAAGATACAATAATTGTGTGGGTTGTTAATAATGTTATGTTAGACTAGATGTCCAAAGACTAAAGCTCACTTGGAAATTGAAAATAGTGTGATCCCTTTGACCAATGTAATGTAAGTTTATTGGACTACATACTATGAGAATCTTATAGTATAAGAGTAGCTTAACAACCATGTATAAGGAACATATTTAATTATTTAGTGCAAAATTTAAGTATGCAAATGTAATATTATTTTTAGTATTCCCTATGCTATTGGTATAGGAGTATTGTTGTGGTTGGCTAAACAAAATTCCTTATCTTGTCTCAAATTAAATACACAATAAAACATTTAAGTGTCAAAATATAGCTAATTTTATATAATTTTAGATATCAAATATTGGATTTTATTTGTTGGGTGAGATGATAAGTTATACAAATACCATATTATTACTAGCTATTACGAAAATAACTCTCACATGTATGTTGTGACTAGATGTCTTACGTTAAATTCTAATATTATGTATGTATGTAGCTAGATTCTACTCTAAACGTGAGTTAAAATTTATCACGAACTACATAGATTGGCAGATTAAGGGGTACGATAAATCAATGTTACATAAGCGGGATCCTTATATTATGAGAGTGAGCCTTTTATTATTCGATCTTATTGAATTGATTGTAGTGGCTTAACAAAGAGCATCTTATGGCATTCGAATCATCCCCCATCTTCTTTATATTTAGGTTAGCTACAAATTTGTTATAGTATACTCTGTACTTTCTGTGATATATGAATGAAGTAAAAGTTAAGAATCAATCGGAAGAATAGAAGGAAAATGCAGTATGCTTAATTGTTAATCAAGTTTTGAAATCTTTATAATTATTGGTTATCATCATGTGATGCTGAATTGATAAAATGTGTTATCTGACTTTGTTCCAATCCAAAATTATTAAACTATGTTTAAGCATGTGATTTAATCACGTGAAAAACAAATAAAAATACCCAAATCTGAATCTTCTTTTCACTACTTCAGACCCAACACACAGTCCTTAATTAGTTCCTTACTCCTTGTTATTAGTTTGATTAGCCAGCTTTAATAAGCTATTTTCAATTTAGATCAGCATACTTACTAATTTGGAAATTTATAATACATGTCACTTCCAACTTTGGGGATAGTGTCAAATTAGAGAGAAAATATAATTGTGTGGCTTGCCTTCTCATTAATCGTTCATGAAAATATATAGAGTTACAACCTCTAACCCTAGAATAAAAGATAATTCTAGGAGAATATAAAGTTAACTAAAATATACATGAGATAATATTCTACCAAATCAAATAATATTTCATCATATCTCAATACCCCCCTCAAGTTGGAGCATGCGGATCATGAATGCCCAACTTGGAATGAAGAAACTCAAACTGTGCTTTGCCAAGTGCCTTTGTGAAAATATCCGCAAGTTGATAAGATGTTGAAACATAGGAAGGAGAAATCAACCCTTCGGTAATTGCATCACGAGCAAAGTGGCAATCAACCTCAATGTGCTTCGTTCTTTCATGGAACACCGGATTTTTAGCAAGATGGAGAGCCGACTGATTGTCACAAAATAAGTTAATTGCCTTTGGTTGTTGAACACCAAGACTTAATAACAATGCTTTGAGCCACTTTAGCTCACAAGTAGCATTGTACATGGACCTGTACTCGGCTTCTGAAGAAGATGTAGAAATAGTGGGTTGCTTCTTGGTTTTCCACGAGATGGGTGACTTTCCAAGAAACACCAACCAACCAGATAAAGAACGACGAGTGAGAGGACATGCGGCCCAGTCTGAATCACACCAACCCTGTAAAGTCAAGTCACAATCAGAGCTCAATAAAATACCTTGTCCTAGAGTTCCCTTCAAATAACGAACCACCCTCAACGCAGCATCCCAATGCTCACGACGACGAGGCTCTTGCATAAACAGGGACATCACATGTATTGAGTATGCCAAATCAGGTCGAGTAACGGCCAGATAAATCAAACAGCCAACGAGTCGTCGGTACGTCTCTGGATCGGAGAGAAATTCACCAGTAGCTAGATCCAACTTGTGATTCTGTTCCATGGTAAACTCACTAGGCTTTGCACCCAAAAGACCTGCTTCAGAAATAATATCCAACGTATATTTTCGTTGACATAAAAACAAAACTGCAGAGCTACAAGACACCTCAATGCCTAAAAAATATTTCAAAGGCCAAGTTCCATCTTGAAGCAATCACTAAGATAAGCCTCAAAACAGTTACTGCAACGAAATCATTCCCAGAAATAATTAAATCGTTAACATAAACTAAGACAGTAATTTGAACTTTGCCTGTAGTATATGTGAACAAAGAGTAATCAGAGTAAGAATGTTTGAAACCATACTGTTTTAAAGCCAAGGTAAGCTTTGCAAACCAACATCGAGGAGCCGGTTTCAAGCCATAGAGAGATTTTCGAAGTCTGCAAACCAAAGAAGGATCCGAGCTTTCAAAACCCGGTGGCAATTTCATGTATACTTTCTCACCGAGATCACCATGTAAGAAGGCATTGTGGACATCCATTTGGTGTAGCTCCCAATTTTTTGCAGCCGCAATAGCTACTACCGTTCGGACCGTTGTCATTTTTGCAACCGGAGCAAAGGTTTCTTCATAATCTACCCCTGCTTTCTGATGGTTTCCAAACACTACCAAACAAGATTTGAGACGCTCTACGTCTCCATTTGACAAAAACTTGGTCTTGTAGACCCATTGACTGCCTAGAGCTCTTTTTCCTGATAGAAGATGTTCCAATGTCCAAGTACCATTGTCTTCCAAAGTCCGAATTTCTTCTTGCATAGACTTGCGCCATCCGTCAAATTTCATCGCCTCTCTGAAGGTTTTTGGATCTTTACTTTGAACAACTGCTGAAATAAATTTTCGATAATTCACATAAAAATTATCACAATGTATATAGTGTGCTAGGGGATACGGAGTACCTGAAGGCTGGTTGGATGGCAGAGACGGACTTTTAGCAACAACTGTGTGTGTAACAAAATCGCGAAGCAAAACCGAGGGGTATTTTTCTCTAAAACCTCGACCCAAATCACTTTCTACTGGTAGTTCTGTGGGCTCAGGTTGCTGTGAAGTGGGCACCTGCTCGCACTGCCAATGCGAGACAGTGGCAGCCTCAGGTGGTTGCTATCCGTGACCTTGTTGCTGGGCAGTGGCAGCCTCATGTGGCTGTTGCTCGATGTGTTGTTGTTGTTTAACGTGGAGCTGCTGCTGTTTAACGTGGAGCTGTTGCTGCTCATTACAGTGTGAAGCAGAGGTGTTGGCAGGGGACTCCACACCCCCCCTGAGGTCAGCACCATCGTGTCGCGAGGTGGCTGCAGAGTAATCTGTTTCCCTTAATTCTTCATGTTCACGTTGGACAGCAATGTTATGAAATGTGTCATATTCATTTTCACCAATGTCATCATAATTCAAACCATAATCAGCAAAGTCCACATGAATCATATCCTCCGAACCACTAAAATTTGCATCAATATTCACATCATTCGGACTACCAAAAGGAAAAATATCTTCGACAAATTTCACATCACGAGAGACAAAAAATTCCTTTGTTTCAAGATCAAATAGCTTCCATCCCTTTTTCCCGAATGGATAACCCCACAAAAACACATTTACGACTCCTACTAGCAAACTTATCCCCCCTCGTCTTTTGATTGTGTGCGAAACACAGACAACCAAAAGTACGAATAGCACCAAAAGAAGGAGGTTTATTAAAGAGTATTTCGAAAAGAGTTTTATTTTGTAGGAAAGGAGTAGCTAGGAGTTCGATTAATCAAGTGAGCTGCGGCTAAAACGCACTCACCCCAAAAATAAATAGGTAGTTTGGCTTGGAATCTTAAGGCTCTACCGACATTCAAAATGTGTTTGTGTTTTCGCTTAACTCTCCCATTTTGTTGAGGAGTCCCTACACACGAGGTCTGAAACAAAATACCAGTTGCAACAAAATAATCTCTCAAACAATTAAATTCTGTTCCATTATCACTTTGCACAATTTTAATTGTTTGATTAAATTGTCTATCGACCATAGCATCAAACGCCATAAACATCTGAAAAACTTATGTCTTATCAAGCATCAAATAAATCCAAACAGCCCGGGAATAAACTTCAATAATGGTAAAAAAAATAACGAGCACCACACAATGAGACATGTCGATATGGACCCCACAAATCACAATGTATTCTTTCAAAAATTCTAGTAGAATTATTTTCACTTAGAGGGAATTTGTCTCTAGGTTGTTGAGCACGAAAACATACTTCACACCCTTTAGATAAATCGCTTTTATTATTGCTAATATGAGGAAGCAACTTAACTACTTTCTCCGAAGAATGCCCCATTATTCTGTGCCAGAGCTCCAATTCTGATGTAGCTTCAACCACAGACACACGTTGCATATCATCCAATTTGCTAAAATAATATAGTCCGTCTCGCCGAAGTCCCGTTCCAATCAGCTGCTTTAGTCGGTCCTGTACAGCACACATATATGAGTTAAATTGAACATGAACATTTAATTGATCACTAAGTTGAGTAACAGAGATTAAGTTGCAATGAAGATTAGGCACAAAAAGAACTCCAGTTATTGTGATTTTATCGGACAAGAGAACGGAACCCTCCAAGGTAGCAAATACACGTTCACCGTTCGGTAAGCCAACCGGACATTCGATGATGTGTGTGGAAAACATCCAAGAACTATTGCCGGTAACATGATGGGTTGCTCCGGTATCAATAATCCCACCCGAATTATCAAGTTTATCATGGAGTCGATTTTCAGTCTCCTTCCATTGTGCCGAACCGAGGAGAAAAGTCGAAATATTATGACCCGATAGTGTTTGATCATCACCGGCCATAGGAAATTAAAAAAAAAATTTAACCTGCTCTTGATACCATGTCAAATTAGAGAGAAAATATAATTGTGTGGCTTGCCTTCTCATTAATCGTTCATGAAAATATATAGATTTACAACCTCTAATAGTCTAACCCTAGAATAAAAGATAATTCTAGGAGAATATAAAGTTAACTAAAAATATACATGAGATAATATTCTACCAAATCAAATAATATTTCATCATATCCCAATAGATAGTGTATGTAGAAGGAAGTATCAAATCTGGATTATTTACAACTCCCATTTCATAATGTTCTTAATATACGAGTATTTTGTAGGTGTTTGTTTATTGCAACACATCTACTTTATTTCATTTATTTATTGCAAACTCTTTATATCAATGAATATTTCATCTATCATACATTCAGGTGTACTATGCATATAAATATATAATACATAGGGTGAATTAGGGTCGATTCCACATAGAAAAGGTTGTTTAACAATCAACTTTTACCAATGTCCAATGACAAAACTAAATAAGAGATAAAATGATGGATTTATTTTATTTATTTATTTATTTATTGAAGAATGATGGACTAATAACTATGTAAACTGAAATATCAATTACGAATTAATTAATGGAAAAATTGATGGGAATAATCCCACCTTTTGAGCATCGTAGATTAATAATCCCACCTTTGGGATTCTTTTTAATAATCCCACCTTTGATATCAATCCGCTGAAAATAGTCCTAGGTGACCAGTAACCGGTTGAAGATGTATTTTTTTTTATTTAAGTTTATTTTACACGTGTAACAATTTGATTTGTCCAAAATTTTAAAAAAAATAAACATTAAAAAATCAAATAAAAAATCCCACCACCACCACCAACTGAGTTTCAGCCACCACCATCCCCACACACCACCAAAACCTAGCCCAAAACCATCGCCCAATCCAGCCCGAAACCACTGCCACCAAGACACCACTGTGGCACTGCGCCGACTAGGAACCAAACCCAGCCAGCCTAACCCCAAATGCCCTTCGAAAAATCACCACCCACCAAACCAATTAACCCCTTCGAAAAATTGCAACCCCTTCGAAAACTGCGTGAATCGAGATCAGGGAAGGACAGAGAGGTCGGAATGGGGGATAGGGAAGGCTGACGCGACCGGAAAAGGGATGGAGGACGGTGAGGGGTTGGTATCGCGACGGGATCGAAAGGGGTTTTCGAGGGGAGGGGGCTGGTGGTGGCTTGCTTCGCTTTTGTTGCGGAGCTGGGTTTACGAGGGTAGGGGTGAGTCGCGACACGGCGCTGGAGCAGGAGCTGTCGTCGGAGGTTGGGTGCCGGAGTCGTGGGGCTGGTGGTGGCTTGGGCAACTGGTGGGTGGTGGGTGGTTTTATTTTTATTTTATTTTTTTCTTATAAAATACTTCACTTTTTTAAAATTTTATTTTATTTTTATTTTTTTAACCAATCATAAGCCACCACGTGTCAAGTAACTTGTTATAACAGGTTACTTGACCGGTTGGGACTATTTAAAGTGGATTGATATCAAAGGTGGGATTATTAAAAAGAATCCCAAAGGTGGGATTATTAATCTCCGATGCTCAAAAGGTGGGATTATTCTCATCAATTTTTCCTTAATTAATAATGAAAAATATCTTGAATTAAGTATCACCACTAGCAAAATCAATACAAGACAAATACCTACTCCAATCAATCAATTATATGTTCACAAGGAAAAGTAATCCCTAAATGATACCTAATAAGGTTCCTCTCGAGTTATCAATGACTTCCCTTATCACGATCAAGCCTACTCTCGTGGAATCATACCAACAAAAAAAAGATTTTTTTGGCTCTCTTGTGTCGTGAGACTAGATATTTTGGTTCTCCTTGTGTCGTGAGATGGAGAATATTGGTTATCCTTGTAATGTGAGACAGAGTTTATATTGGTTTTCCTTGCGTTGTGAAATAAAGGTTTTAACTACTCCATGAAAAAAAAACACACGAAAAGAACATTGTATACGAAAATAAAGTAGACAACAACAAAAAAAAAACAAAAAGATTCTCTCCTTGATTTAAATTAAGGGATTGACTTGCTATTTATATTCCTTGATTTAATGAATTGAGTTATTATTTACATTCTATATTGATAGAATATTTTTGGTGAACATGATTTTGATTTTTTTGGTATAAAAAGGAAAATTAATTTTATATAGAGAAATAAACAATGGTAAAATTTGAATTTCTAAGTGTTTCAACACGCAATTGTGGATCATATTATCGTTCTGATGGATCTTTTAATATAAAGATGTAGTTGAAAAACTAGTTGTTGAGAGAAAAGGTATTTTTTTTAGTATTTTTTTTAAAAAAATATATATATATCTATTTTCTTTTGTTTTTCTGTTAGTTTATGAGGTTGAAGAAGATATTCATCAAATTATAATGAAGGTTCTTTTATCATTTCTTTAATAGATATTTATATTTTTCTTTGGAATGAAATATGTTCTTTGAGTCTGGTCATGTATTCTTTAAGTCTGAATTATACGCTCTTTGTTAAATTACAAATTATGTTATTTAAGGTATGTAGATTAAAAATGTTATTTTGGTTTCAATGATTCAAATTATATGCTCTTTTTATTTGAAATTTTGTTCTTCTACGTTCTTGTTCACGTCGTTGGTTTCAACCTTTATGTTCTTTTATATTATCTCTTATATTTTGGAAGGTTCTTGTTCTTTTTTATTATTAAGCTTGTATGTGTTTAAATTTTTTATATTTTATCTCTTATGTTCTTTGGATTTGACCTTTAATTGAATATCATTGATTAATTCTATATTTTTTGAATATTAATTATTATCTAATTGTGTATTTTTTTTTTCAGGTATCAAGATCATGAAGGTTGATGACTATGCTCTTTTGAAAACTCTTTAATTACTAAGCTAAAGAAAATTCGTAATATCAATGAAAAACATGATTTTATGTAGTAATAAACATTATTTATATTTACCTAGCTTGATCCAAAGACAAAACTTAAAAAACATTTCATAAAAAGCAATGAAAATTAAATTATATGATGATAAGGGTACATTATGTTTTCAATCAAAGAGCATTAACGTTTAAAATAGTTTATTTAAAGATATAATAAATATCATTATACAAAAAATGGTCTGGATATATGAAAGGTACATATTGTTAATAGTTAATTATACATTACAAAAAAATATATAGTACATCATTTTTTTAATAAAGAACATCATACAGTTATACAAAGAATATTTCAATATATACGTGTGACCATCATTATATTTATATGAATATCATAGCAAGATATTAAAAATAAATAAATTTGACGAAAAATATGATTGATTATTTTATATAATTTTAAAAAGAAAAGTAATGTAATAACATATTTTAGAAACTACAATTTTAAATTTAGAATTTTTAAAATTCAAAAATGAAAACTTGAATTACTTTTGGGAAAATTTTTGGAAAACTGAATATTTATAAATGATTTGACATTATAAAATGCAAGGTAACTGTCAATAAGTGATTATCTAAGACTTTTGGCTTTTTAAAATTATTGTGTCTTTATATTTTAATGTCGTGTTCTTTTATAAATTATGATGTATGTCCTTTACAATTATAAGTTATGTTCATTCTGCTTTGATCCAGGTGTGTCGTGCACATGATGCATCTAAGTGTACAAACAATCAATTATATATATCTTTTACTAAGCCATTTCAACCATTTCAATAACCTAAACACTTTTCCTAGCCCCAAATCCATCATAAACCTTAACCCGATTTTTCATATCTTCAACCAAAATATCCAGCCGTAGTTCTGGACCATTATGGAGTTAGTAATTATGAATAATAAATGGCCAAGTTATAACCTTCATGAATGGAATCTTTATTACCTTTAGTTTGTCCCTAGCCTTTTAAATTAAGATAACAAATGGGGTGTAAGTTTTTTATTAATATTGTGTTTGGGGTCCAACTTTTTTTTTTTTACTTTGTGTTTAGGGTCTAGGTTAGAAGTTCTAGTGAGTTAACCTTAGTTTAACTCACTGTTAACATCCATTATATATATATATATATATATATATATATATATATATATATATATATATATATATATATATAAAGTTAAACCCTTGTAAAAAAGTTAGACCCCTAATCTAATAAATTTAGGCCCTTAATGCATTTCATTATAGAAATAGCTAATAAATTTCATACCAAAATTCCAATCAACCAATTAATAATAATAACGAATACAATGTCAATACATAAACCACTTTACCAAATTAATTTAATTATCTAAATTACTTTAAATAATTCATATGCTTTTTATTAAAAAAAAATGCTTTATTTTATTTGAAAAAACACTTTTTTTTATTGGAGACAAAAAAACACTTTTATTAAGCACAATTTCTTATATGTGGTTGGACACACGGTGTGGTCAGCCACCATGGGAGTTACTTCGTCAGTGTTATGGGGGTAACTTGGTCATTGTTATAGGGGTTACTCGGTCAGTGTTAAAAGGGTTACTCGATCAATATTATTGAGATTACTCAGTCAATATTATAGGGGCTACTTTTTTATTTTACAAGTGGCCTTATGGTGTGGCCAGCCACACACAAGACGGGTTGTTTATTAAGCTAAAATCATACAAAATGATAAATTATGTTAAAGAAAACCTTATTTTATTTTAAACAATATTTTATTTTAGTAATACTTCATATGTTTTTGTAATTGTGAATATATATATATATATATATATATAATAAAAGAATTAATATCATAACACTAGTAGAAAAATTCACTTTGGCACCGAGTCATTAGCACTGGTTATTAAAAACTGTTGGCAAAAAAATTAGGCGGGAGGTAGTATAATAGAAATGACACCGGTTCAAACCAAACCGGTGCCAAATTAGTGAAATGGCTCCGATGGGGATCCTTACAAAAAAAAAGGCCTTAATTCTTTTGATATAAAACCCTCAAACCCTATCTTTCTCTGATCTTTCATTCTCATCTATCCCTTTCTCTTTCTCTTCCTCTTCCGTTCTTTCATCTAATCCTCCTCTTTCTATCGCTCTCTCATCCTTTCCTCTTTCTCTTTCATTCATTTCTGGGTTCAAGGTTATTATAAGCTCATGAACTCAGAAAAAAAAAACCTTAGTTATTCAAGGTTCTACAAAAAAATAGCTCATTTCAAGCTAAGTTTGGATGATTCGAGGTTAGGGTTTCTGGGTTTAATTATTTATGTTAAATGCCTTGATTTTTTTTGGGTTTGATTGTTGTAATATTGTTTGAAATTGATGGGTTTAATTGATTTTGAAATTTCTAGGGTTAATTGAGTTTAGAATTTTCTATGTTTAATTGATTTTTGAAATTTTTGGATTTAATTGATTAGTCTGGTTTCTGGATTTAATTGATTTCAAAATTTTCAAGAATTTTATGGGTTTTTTTAGCCGATTTTTTTGGGTTTTTTCGAAGATTACTGGTTTTTTTTTATTATTTTGTTCGTGAATTTTCTGGGTTTTTTTAGGCGATTTTTTGGGTTTTCATCCTTTTCTCTTTCTCTTTCATTCACTTCTGAGTTCACAAGTTTTCTAGGTACATGCATGACTTTTTTTTTTAATTATTATTTTGAGTTCGTGAATTTTCTGGGTTATTTTAGTCGATTTTTTTTGGGTTTTCATCCTTTTCTCTTTCTCTTTCATTCATTTATGAGTTCACGAGTTTAAAGGTACATGCATGAGTTTTTTGGGTTTTTTTTTCACATTTTATTGTGAGTGTTATTAATTTTGTTGTTTTAATTGATGCAGGTATTAGTCTATGACTCCACATAGAACAAGGATTCAAGACTTTGATTTTGGAATATTGATTTTGATGTTGTACTTTTTTTTGTATTGTACAATAACAATTTAACGTTGATTATATTTCATTGTCTGATTATATTTCATTGTAAATTTTTTTTTTTTTTTTGTATTGTACAATAACAATTTAATATTGAATATAATGTGATTATATTTCATTGTCTTATGCGCTCTTGTTATATTGATTGTGATGTTGTATGCCTTATATTTCATTATCTGATTTTAAGTGCAAAAGGCAAAAGGAAAAAAAAAAAAGAACAATTTATACCTGAAATGGCACCTGTTACTTTAATACAACAAAAAGGGGTTTTTCTACGTTATAACCCTCTAACTTTCCGTTTTCTACGATGTGCCCCCCTTTTTGGGAAATCTACATTATAACCCCAAAATACATTTAGTTTCTATACGGTAACCTTGTCGTTATCCTACCGTTAACAAATTCTGTTAGTGGGACCTACTCTCCACTTAATGAATATTTTTTATCGATTTGTGTGTTAAAAATTGTCCCGTGAAAAGGTTTTGGGGGCTATTTTGGTCCTGAACGTTCCTGAAGGATCCAAATTGAGCTCATATTTGGCAAAAAAAATGACGCAAATTTCTTGTTTTACGTATCAAATACGTAAACATGCAAATCGAGATTTTTTTAGTATGCATTTATGTTATTTTTTTGCTAAAACTGAGCTCAATTTGAACCCTCAAGGACCACAATAGCCCCCAAACCTTTAACAGGACAATTTTTAATACGCAAATCGATAAAAAATAATTATTAAGTGGAGAGTGGCTCTCAAAAATGGTATTTGTTAACGGCAGGACAACGACAAGGTTACCGTATAAAAACTAAATATATTTTGGGGTTACAATGTAGATTTCTCAAAAAAAAAAAGGGGGGCACACCATAGAAAACGAAAAGTTAGTGGGTTATAATGTAGAAAAATCCAAAAAAAAAAAAAAACCCGAGAATAGTTTTGCCACCGGTTAACTGGTGCCAAAAATCAATTATAACATCAGTTAACCGGTGCCAATATTAAATTTTGCCACCGGTTTTGAACCAGTGGCATTTGTTGTATGAATTGGCATCCCTCAAATACTCAACGGTTCAAAACCGGTGCCTTAGGGGGGTTTTTTAAACCGAGGCCAAATTGACTTTTTCTACTAGTGTAATTATCTACAAGATAACTTTTTATATTTTGTTAGTTGTATCCGAATTCACTAAAATAAGGGTGAGATAAAAATCTCCAAATTTTTCACAATAACAGAATATGTAAGTTTTGCATTAAAAAAATTAGATTATTTTTTTAATATTGAAATATAAGTTTATAAAATAATATTCATATTTTATTAAATTCATTTCAAATTTGAGTTATATTTGAAGATTTACGGAATTTTCACCATATATCACTGAGTTTAAGCTTAATTCATCGTATACCACCAAAAACTTTCTAATACACCATATACCACTCAATTATTGTATATTAACATGAAATGCCTTTTTGGCTAACTGTCGTTAGTGAGTCGTTTGGGGTAATTTACCATTTCACCATGTACCAGTTTATGTAAAAGTTTTTTCACCATATACCATGTTTTAAAAGTTATTTCACCATTTACCCATTTTTTGGAAACAGTAATATTTTCAAAAAAACTAGTCGTTGAACACTAATAACGGCTAGTTTGTTTGTTATATAAATGGAGTGTTTGAGGGATTCACGTAGTAGTTCATACTTCCAAAAGCATTTCTAAAAGATGTCCACACACTCGAGATCATCATCTTCCTCTTTCGATTTTTCGTATGTAAAAGTGCTCTTTTACCAAAATATAGCTAAGAATTCTCCCCTAATATCTTTAATTGTCAATTAGAAAGATATAAAAAGGTTAATAGTTTAAAAAAATAGCTAAGAATTCTAATGCATATTACTTTTAGCAATGATACTTTAATTACAATAATCATTTTAACGCTACAAATACAATAACCAAAAACATAAGTACTCCTGTATATTTTAATTGATTGCTATGTCTACTATCTTTTGTTGTCTTGCTACTCTTCTCTTGAGGTCCTTCAATTCTTGCTTCAACAAGCTCTCACCTCCATACAATTGCGTGTCTATCCCTCCCCTGTTTTGATTATCGTAACCCGATACGACATTTTGTTCCACATAACCCTTGCACCATCTGAATGTCTCACATACATCACACTTATAGTACAACCGTTGTGGATTTCTTGCCGAATCTGAGCTCCTTATTGCAAACTTCCTACCACAACAACAAGCTTTGTTAGGCACTTTTACATACGAAAAATCGAAAGAGGAAGATGATGATCTCGAGTGTGTGGACATCTTTTAGAAATGCTTTTGGAAGTATGAACTACTACGTGAATCCTTCAAACACTCCATTTAAATAACAAACAAACTAGCCGTTATTAGTGTTCAACGACTAGTTTTTTGAAAATATTACCGTTTCCAAAAAATGGGTAAATGGTGAAATAACTTTTAAAACATGGTATATGATGAAAAAACTTTTACATAAAATGGTACATGGTGAAATGGTAAATTACCCCAAACGGCTCACTAACGACAGTTAGCCAAAAAGGCATTTCATGTTAATGTACAATAATTGAGTGGTATTTGGTGTATTAGAAAGTTTTTGGTGGTATACGGTGAATTAAGCTTAAACTCAGTGGTATATGGTGAAATTTCCGGAAGATTTATTATTAGTTTAATTCTTAGTATTATCATCAATTTTACACTTATAATTAGTGATGCGAGAGCATAGACACTACTTTTGGGCCATATTGACTCTTGTTGACTTGATCAAGATCGGAAAATATTTGAGCTTGATTGGATTTATTTATAGAAAGAGATGATCTTGGCTCCATTTTTTATGGTCAAGTGGATTTTATTGGACCCCCAATTTACGATGAAGAGAAAGACTTCAAGCTAGATTGTGCTCCACCTCATGAGATATCATACGCTCCGTCTCACATTCCTCCGGTTGATGATCCTTATTATTCAATTGGATTAAGCGTTGCTAAAAGGAGATAGATTTTGTTTTTGTGATAGGTTTTGTAAACAATGTTGTCTATTCTTGTTTGGGAAATTGGGACAAAATTGCTCATAAGATTGATAATAGGATCATTATGTGTGTTGGTACTTTTCCTTGGTTGTGCTTTGTTTCTTGTCAGGGACAGTTATGTAGGAGGATTAAGAGTAAGATTGGAGTTGCCGAAGGTGGATATAGCTTTGTGGAAGTCGCTTTGGTTCCTTGTCATTTCACTCTTGGATTTGTTGTTTGGGTGTTTGATCCGGGAGGTCCGTTGATGATATTTCTTGGTTGCGAGTGATGTTTATTTGCTTTCAATAAATGACATCTCCATTCGTTAGATATGTCAGCTTGATGTTACCTCCTTGATGCGAGAGCATAGACACTACTTTTGGCCATATTGACTATTGTTGACTTGATCAAGATCGGAAAATATTTGAGCTTGATTTGAATTATTTAGATGATTTTCCTCGTAAGTGGGATGTGACTTAGGTTGTATTTATTTAGTTACTATCTTGTTATTAATCCTAGCCTTTTATTTTGTATGGTTTAGATTTAATGAGGTTTAGGGTTTTATTTCGATCATGTACTAGTGCCTCCTTATAAAAGGAGTTACTTTATGATGTAATAGGAGAGACTTGTTTTGAATATTGAAATTATGAGAGATTTTTCTCTTCTTTGAGTTCTTTGTGATCTCTCCTTTGTGGTAAAATCTCAATCTTTATCAAACTTTGTGGTTGATTAGATTGAAACCCTTGTTTTTCTAGACTATGTGACTAGTGAATCAAGTTATTTTGCTAGATAATCTTGGTGTTGATTATTTTAGCTTAGATCTTGATCCAAGATCATATCTTTATTTTTTCTTGCACTCAAAAACTCACAAAAATTCCTCAAAAATAGATCTTTGTTCTTCTTTTAATATCAATTAGTGAAAATTTTTCTACAAAATTGTGAAATATAACATAACTTATTTATTTTATTCTAAATTACATAGTTTTGAAATGTAGCTTGAATTATTACTATTAATGGACTAATTATCTAAATATGTATTTTAAAAGTTTACTATGTTTACACTGCAAAAAAAGTTAAATTAATAATAAAAAGTACAATATAGGAAATGATATCACTATAACTAAACAACACTAGATTTTTGTATAAAAAAAATAAATTAAAAAAATTGAAGGGTCCAAATTTTTTGATTGGTTTTTTTTTTTTTTGGTAAAGAAGAAAGATTTTTTTATTGGCTAACTAGAAGGGTCTAACTTTTTTGCACACAATTAATCAAATCTCACTAGAAAAACTAATCTAGACCCCAAACACTAAGAAAAAATAGTTAGACCCCAAACACAATAATTTCCAAAATGTTGGACACCATTTATGATCTTAACTCTTAGCCTTTTCGTGGTCGCCTTAAATAATCCATGAATGATTTACAAGATCCTTGCAAATATGTTAGGAGCTGCCTAATTTTTTTGCCCCCTTTACTAGTTAATTTCTACTTCCTATCACGTGTTAAGATAGACACATTCAAACGACACATATACTAGTATACTAGATTAAGCCTGTGCGATGCACGGGTTATTTGAATTTTTTAAAATAATTTATATATATTTTTTTTTCCCCTTTACTAGTTAATTTCTACTTCCTATCACGTGTTAAGATAGACACATTCAAACGACACATATACTAGTATACTAGATTAAGCCTGTGCGATGCACGGGTTATTTGAATTTTTTAAAATAATTTATATATATATATATATATATATATATATATATATATATGCTAAAATTTGTTATAGATTTAGATAAAATTCCTGATATCAAAAGATAATATTTTATATTTAATTAATTTAAACTGGAAAATCTCATTCGCCAATTTTGCTTACGTGTCATTTAAGTTATTTAATTTTAAAAGAAACTAATATACTCGTATTTAATTTGCTACTACTAAAATTTATTATCCTACGTGGCGCGCTGAAAAAATTAAATCTTATGTATGACTCTCTATAAACTCGGGAAAAAATTCTTCTTATATACTACCTCAATTACATATTATTTGCAACGATTAGACATTTTTCCTCTCTACTTTATGTCAAATCGTTGCAAATAATATGTAATGGAGGTAGTATATTGTAGACACCCAAATGTGTCTCCCCAAAACCAAACCCAGTGATGAATACCTTTCATGTCATTTGATTATCGAACTAAGCGAAAGTGTGAAAAGTCTAGTGATGAGGATGTTTTTATTAAAATATCTCTTCTTTCTATTTTTGAAAATATTTCTTTTCTTACCTTATTTATGAAAAACGTGCATTCCAGTTTATTTTGGTCCATGATAAGGGTCCAATATGGTGTAGTTGGATAGGACTTGAAAAGACCTTTTCCAAAGATATATTATAAGCCCAATTCCGATGAATAATGAGGAAGTTATGGCCAAAATATTAAACTGGGCCCGATTTGGTTTTTATATGCGGCCCAATGATCTAGAGGAGGGCCTATTATTAATTATCATTCCTAAATCTATTAGGATTGATAGTCTTCTAGAATAATCTAGAAGGTTCTCTTAAATCCTAATGGAGTTATGATTGATAATTATGTTTCAAAGAGTTTGAAATTGAATAAAACTACTCCTTTTTAGAATCCTTGTTTTATACGAAGTGGAATATATTCAGATTTTATTTTCGTGCCTCATAATATTTATCCAAATTTTATATGATCTTGAAATTATATTTCCAATGATATATTATAATATTAAATCCGAGTTAAAACGAAAAAGATATGAATGGAATATGAAACTCTATCCAAAACTGACACCCTTCCACTATTTCGGCCATATCTTTTTATCTACAAAATATTTTAATCTTATTTCAATTGGGTTGGAAAGTAGAATTCAAGAGATTTCCAACGACATATTATATGACTTATTTGGACTTCTGGATCAAAAGATATGATAAAAACAAAATCCGCAAAAGTTGTTTCTAGCGCCTGACGACAGGATTAGCGTCTTGCGCTAAGGCTTAGCGTCTGGCGCCACTCCTGGTGTCTGGCGCTAATGCTTAGCGCCTGGCGCTAATGTCTGGCGTTTGGCGCCACGCGAGTATTTGACGTTGCAATCGTGTTTTATTCTTTTTGAAACTCTGATTCGTTTTTTATCACATCCGGCTGATTTTCTCTATAAATAGCCTCTTAAAACCTCTGTTTTCAATCATCAATTTCCATCAATTCTTCTCACCAACTCTCATCAAGAATCTCTTGATTACTCTCTCTCTCTCTCTCTCCCTCTCTCTCTCTCTTTTCTAAACTAGCTTTTGCATACAAAATTCCGCATTCACAAGATCTAGAAACACCTAGCCAAGTTCGAAGTTGCCTTCGCCCTAGACGTTAAAGGTTTTAATTTCAAAGGGTTTAGTCCCAAATCTCTCTTTCAATTATTTAATTTAATTGTTTGATTTTATATTTTCCTTGAAGTTACTAACGTGTGTATTTTGTTACTAGCGAGGCATCCAAGTAAGTACTTTAATTGATTTATTGATATAGAAATCATGTTTAGGTTGTTATTATGATTCCTAGTGTCATGTTAGGGTGTTTTGATCTTCCTAGTATCATGTTTAGGGCAACAACTATAATTTCTAATATCAAATATGACAATTGTGATTCCTGTGATGCTTCCTATTTTCTTTCCTAATATTCATGTTAGTATCATGTTAGGGCTATATATTTGATCTTTAGTTTAGTGATATGTTAGGATTTGTTATTAATCTTGTTAGTATCATGCCTAGGATCTTGCTATTATTATTATGTTTTAGCATGATTATTTCAATTATGATTATGATGATTATGTTGCTTGATATTTATTGTTATTGCTTGATCACGCCTTTTATGCATGTTTAAAGGGAATTGGTACTTGTAATCACGCTTAGTAAGATAATTAATAATCTTGTTTAGGTTTAATTTGATTATAATTCAATTGATCGCCAATAATAGATTTGTTTGTGCATTAATATTCAACCAACATAGATTAAACAGGTTTAGGGTTAACCTATTGATTGCATGTTAGTCAGAAAGCGCACATGAATACGAGAAGAATAAAGTAGAGGCCTATTATTAGGGAAGGTTCGATCTCTTTTAGGTTGGATTTGTACCTTCATCCCCGAACTACCAGTCATGGTTCCAGACCTATTGGAGTTGACGATATCCTGGATCGTTAAGGGGTGTAACCTTCACCCCGTGAACGGTTTACAAGCTCCTAAAACTTGTTGGCGACTCTTTTGCTCTATCTTCTTTCCCTTTGGACGCCACCGTACTTAAGTGTATGATCACAATGGGGTTCAAGTTTGGGATAATGCTTGAAATATTCCCTACATATATATATTAGATTCATATATGAAATCAACATTAGTGTATAAATAATGTTACATTGAAAAATTTTAATTTACAACAAATTAAAAGATATAATATCTTGATCTGATATAGTTTTACAAAATTATTTTAAAAAATAAACATAGCAATTGATTTTCAGAAGTATATAAATATATATAGAGAAATATATAAATATATATAGAGAAATATATATTTAGATTATATAAAGAGTTGAATAGTTGATTTTTCATTGGTCATCACAATACCAATTCATTAATGCGTGTCTAATAAGAGTCATGTCTTTTCTTGTACTGATCCATTGGACCGCCCTATTTGTGATGATGATGAACCACAAATTAAGCACTAATGTGAGGGATACTAAAAACAAGTTAACAACTATAGTTTGTTACTCTAATTTCTCTACTAATAAAAATCTTGACTAGTACATGATTCCATGCCTAAGCTTGGGTTGATAAAAAAAAGTTAATAGTCAATTATGATCATTGAGTCAATATTAAATTGTGCAAATTAATTATCTTATTAGCTATGAGGCACGCACAATAAAAATAGTAATACTAATACGAGTAGTATTCTTTTCCTAATTTGAAATTATTAACCTGAAACTTGTTTTTTGTAAGGTGAAAAGAACGCAACCTTATTAACTCATATCTTAGTTTATATGATAATTTATTTAACAAACAAATACTTAGAAATAAGTGAAATAAAGTAAGTATATAAAAGGTCTTAGTTCGTTATTTAATTAACGGTACACAAGAACTTATAAATAAAGTCATATAAAGTAAAAGATAACATATAAATAGATCATACATCCAAATTTTAAAATAACATAACCCCTCAATATTACGAGCCAGCTAATAATAAACATAGTTAATTAACTTGGAGTTGAGCAACGACATCTACCATTGAAGACCTAAGGTGGCAAATTACCTCTGAAGGCTTTTCCTCATGACAAATATTGGCACCACTTTTCATTGTGATGTCTACTACTCCATCCTCAGGTGTTCCCCAATCAAAACATTGTATAAGTGTAGCCAAAAGCAAAGTGATGTTTCTAGTGGCAAAGGCGCTTCCGGGGCAAGACCTTCTCCCAATTCCAAATGGAAAAAATTTGTAACCTTCTGTCTCATTTGCAAACCTCTCCGGCTTAAACATGTTTGGTTCGTCCCATAGGCTAGGGTCCCTTTGTATTGCCCAAGCATTAACATAGAGCATAGTGCCTTTTTGTACATGGAACCCTCCAATAGTGCAGTCTTTGGACGAGAAATGTGGGAATAGCAGTGGTGCTGGCGAGAAAAGTCTTAAAGTCTCATTGACTATCCAACGAATGTAACTCAATTTTGGTACATCAGATTCGTCTACGAGTCTTCCTCTGCCAATGAGTAGATTAATCTCCTCCCTTGCTTTTGAGATTATTTCGGGGTTATTTATGAGGTTTGACATTGCCCACTCCACTGTTGAAATTGTAGTATCCGTTCCTGCTAATAGTTGCATCTGACATAGATAATCACATTTATTAATATATATGTGTGTAACACTCCCTCTGGTCCATTTATTATAATAAAAGGAAACTCTATCAATTCTTAATTTTTATTATTTCCTAGTATAACATTACCACATTTATTAATTTTAACGCTACATGTACAATATGCGATACAAATTTGCATTGTCAAAAGAATAAAGTTCACTTTGTCGGTTCAAAAAGGTTTCATCACAAAGCCATGTGACAGGCTGACAGCAAAATAAGTACCTTCTAACTTGTATATGTGGGGCCCTTATATTTGTTGTTTATTTAGTCTATACTTCAACAAATATTACACTCCCCCTCACATTATTGATGCTACATTAATGCATGTCAGTTTTTTATTATGAACCATTAGTCATCCTTACTTGTGATGATGATGATTGATGACCATAATTTAAGCTATAATGACAAGGGGATATTAAAAACGAACAACAACAATAGTCAATCTTGTCCTTACAAATAAATATTGCATTTACTACATCTTTCATAAACTAGGGATTCTTACGCGCGAGATGCACGAAGTTGCTAGCCCTTCGAGAAGAATTTTTACAAATGGTCTTTATGTCTTATAAATATTTGTACGATTTTATTATATCTATTTGTATATATATCCCTATTAACCAAGTCATCATACAATTTTTTACTCCAAAAAAAAAATGGAGAGACTAAATGATGCTTTAAATATTGAAATAAACACAAATAATTCATCTACTTAGCAAATTGAAGAGACAATTTTAAGGTTTTTGAATTCAATAGGAGCAAATATGTAAAAGAACATTTTTTAGGGATATAAATGCTCGTGCGCTATTTATAAGAGCTTTCTTAAACTTTTTATAAGGTAGGGAAATTGTGGCAAACTAGGATAAAATCTTTTGTTACTTTTTTTTTATCCTACAAAAATTCTAGTATGTTAAGGAGTTTACCTAAAGAATAATATTATCATTCTATTTATTTCCATTTTCTTTTTTGCTACTTTATTATTTCTATTCTCCACTAAGGATGTCAGTCTTAAATGAATATTCGCTAACCCGACTCACCGCTTTAAATAAATAGACGAAAACACAAATTAAATGGATTAGAAGCAGGTGATGGATGAAGTGGATGATGGATGTGGATGGTACTTTATTCCACCCATTAACCATCCACCTACCGTTTTAACATATATTAAATATTATATCTAAGAATTTTAATATAAAAATATTCAAGAAAATTACTTTTTTGTTGCAAATTAATTTTTACAAGCAATACATTGTGTCCTTTTGATAAATAAAATAGAGCTAAAAATTATTGTATTAATAACCATGAATAGAGTTTATGTGAATTTTTTCACTTTTAATATTCATCCATTAGGCATCCAAGCCACCCGTTGCATCCTCGGATGACGGACGGGCGGGTATGGATGATGGGTGAAATGGATGTGGATGAATATGGATGAAGCGATTAGAATAAGGGATGGATATGGGCGAAACTTCACCCGATCCGATCCAAATCCGATCCATTGCCATCTCTATCATCCACATCATTTGCCACATAAAATTTGTGACAACTTTTTTCCAAAATAATATTATTAATTTGTGATTTAAAGTAATATATTTTCCAAATAATTTTATTAGTTTGTGATTTAAACTAGTACATTATTAATGGCAGTACTCATTTTAGTATTAATCAAATTTATGCATTGAATTGACATGTACTAAGGTCAAATTGTCATGATTAATTACTTTTTATGGAATTAACACGTAATTCTAGAGGCAAAGAGAGTAATCTTACCAAAATGAAACTTTTGATGAATTCATTAGTGTAGCAATCAGGTTCAACTTCCTGCAAGTCTAGTAATTCTTCAATCAAATTTTTTGTCACAACTTCCTCATTATAAGATGATCTTCTTCTAACACTTTCTCTACTCTCATCAAGCAAATTTTGTAAATATTCATCTCTTTTCTTCCAAAGCTTTTTCAAATTTTTCTCAATCCCTCCGAAAGGTATCCACCTCAAGATGGGAAAGAAGTCACACATTGTCATGGGACTAGAGGGTATCAAATCCATATTTTCCCATGGCTTCTCATTTATTGTTCTCATCACAAAGTTATGCGCCACCCTTTTCAAAATATTATTTAAGTTCACTCTTCCAAATGCACCCTCAGACTCGGTTTGAAGCTCTAAGATCATGTTATGGATCTGAGCTTTTCGGGTGGAGCTTCCTTCATTAAGCTTACGAAAGGAAAACATAGTTAAGACCCCAACACGTCGGAGATTCCTCCAAAGGTCTCCATATGTGGACCATATGAGGATCGAGTAGTTGTATCCTAAAATCTCACCAACAATGGACTTAGGTCGATAAGCAAATACATTGTCGTTTTGGTTGAGACATTCTTCGACAGCCAATGGAGAAGAGACAACCAAAAGAGGCTGACATCCTAAACGAAGGGAGAAAATTGGGCCATAACGCTCAGAAAGGGTTTGCAATGTTTTGGGAAATGGGGGCTTGAGTAGGTGTAGGTGACCCCATATAGGAATTGATGGTGGACTAGGTGGGAGGTTCTTGTTCTCTGCTTTAAATGGTAGAAGGATTTTATAAAGGAAGATTATAATTGAAAAAAGAGATAGAAACAAGTACATTTTCTCAATTTCCATGGTTTTTATTCTATGAATGTAGGTGTTTGTGATAAAGATATTGTTACATTTTAAAGTGGAAGAGAGTATATATAGTCAAAAAGGCCAAAGGTCAAATAAAAAGATTCCATGGTCTTATGTGGTGGTCAAAGATGATGAGAATGCATGTGAGACATGTGGCTTGTAACATGTAAGGAAATAAAAATAAAATAATATTTATTAGGAAATTTAAGATTTTTAACATAAAATAAAGATATTTAAATGTAAGGAAATAAAAATAAAATAATATTTATTAGGAAATTTAAGATTTTTAACATAAAATAAAGATATTTAAATGTAAGGAAATAAAAGAAAATCTATATTTATTAGGAAATTAAAGATTTTCAACATGTAGCCTTCAAAAAAAAATTCTTAACATATATGGAAGATATTATTTAAACTTTTAGAAAGGATAAAATGAGATTATATCCTAATTTGATTATTTTCTTCATGTAGAAATATTTATTAAGGAAACACAAAATTGACGATCTTAAATTTCATTAATTGATAAACATTTAATTTTTTTGAATGGAAGTATTCAGGAAAAAATTTCAATAACAGTCGGTAAAAGACACATTTTGCAGGTTACAAACTTACAACCATCAAAGTTTATTTTTGCAAATGACAACAAAAAAGTCACCCAACATTTTAAACTACAACCAAAATTCAATTTTCGGCCACTTTCAACAGAATATGACTTCATTATATCAATAAATGATTCCAAATTAAACTAGTATTGACTATTGGTTAGGCGTTATTTTTATATCAATAAATGATTAATGACGTTATATTCTCATGAAAGTGGTTGAAAATCGAATTTTAATTGGTTGTAATTTAAAACTTTTGGTGATTTTTTGGTTGTAATTTGCAAAAGTTAACTTTGATGGTTGTAACTCGTAAAATAGATACTTTTAACGATTGTAACTGAAAAAAATTTCAAGTATTTTCTATGATAAAAAACTAATACTTAATATTACGGGGTTTTCACCATATATCGATCCCTGAGTTTTTTTGTTTATTCACCATATACCCATGAACTTTTTTGAATTCATCCTATACCCTCGAGTTTTCACAAAAATACACCATATACCCTTAAAGACTAATGATTGTGAACTTTGTCAATCATTAATATTATATTAATTATGACCCGAAACCACCCTAAATACATTCCCTTACCTTTGAAATCACCCACATTTCTTTTTCCCACCCTTAAACCACCCAAAATATCTTTTTTATCATCCTCAAAATCGATCATACGGATATGGTCATAAAGATTTGGAAAGGTTTCAGGGATTGGACAAAAGAGAGGAGTATGTGGTTTTGGGGATGGAGGGAGAGATTTAAGGTTTCGATGCACAATTAATCAAATTCCACTCATCTTGTTATCATTAGAAGTACATGGTGAATTTTTGTAACAACTCAGGGGTATATAATGAATTTGAAAAACTTCATGGGTAAATGGTAAATAAACAAAAAAAAAAAAAAAAAAAAAAAAAAAAAAAAAAACTCAAGGGTTTATGGTGAAAAAATTCTTAATAGTAAGAAAAAGTTGATAATGGTGTTTGCATTTAGTTCATTTTTTTATATAATTAATAAATTAATAAATTTATACTAAAGGCGAATATCAAATGACACATGTCATCACGTGATTAAAAATTATCTCGCGGATTATTTTTTGCAAATTTGTTCCTAAAAAACTTGTCAACAACTCCCTACTTATATGTCCGTATTGTATAACATTCATTTCCCACTTTCAATAATTTTCAAGCATTATTCACACATTTTAAGATAGGCACACTTCATCAAACGACACCTACAGTACACTAGGAAGTAAACATGTTAAATTTTTACTTAGAAACTAGTTATTGACCCAAACGATGCCCCGGATCACTATAAAGTTGTAAGTTTGATAAAAACTGAATTTAAAAGGTCAGTGTTCAACTATATTATAAGTGAATAAAAATATAAGGAAAATATTTACGATTAATGAGTGCTAGTTTTAATCATTTTACTTTACATAATTTAATAAGAACTTTTTGTAAAAAAAATATTATAATAACTTGTGTAATTATTATGGATTACTTTGTATTAAATCTAGAAAATTAGCATCCAAGAAATCAAGAACCATGGTGTGTGATTAAATGTGCAATTATTTAGATGTTACATTATATGGAAATAGTAAGTACAAAAGTTACACATACGAAGAGTTTTACAGTAATGAATGATGACATCACGTGACACATTGTGCTCACGTGACATGTGGTGACAACTCATATGGAAGGAACGGTGACACATGGTGGCAGCATGTTGTCCCTTGAGTTTTAATATATAACTAGTTTGGGGACCGGGCAATGTCCGGATTATGTTTAAATACAAAATGAAAAATTTATTTTGAGTTTAAATAATACTACATATGTTGGAATCAATATCTTAAATTTAAATAATAAAATAAAAATGATAAAGTTAGTTGGGGATAAAAAGAGAGATGCAATAGTTTTTGTTTCACAATGAACTAGGGAATTGTATATAACGCTTAAAAACTTTTAGAATCCTTAATAAAAAGTTACAATTCATGTATGAATGTTAATCTATTTATCTATAAATATAACTAAAGAAATTACAGTTGATATCATTACTTTTCATATGTCAACCTTTTATAAAAAAATTTCCCACCAAAACTAATATTGACATCATTATTTTTTTCAACATAAAAAAAATGGAAAATGGTAAATTATTAATACATTTTCTTAACAGATTCTATATTTAAATTGACTAATTATGCAATTTTCATTGGAGAAATTAAAGGAAGGTCGGACAATTTTATTTTCTTACAAACATTATCCTTTTCTCCTACTCAGTATATTTTATACAGATTATATGAATTAGGGTTTTCACGCTTTATTAATTTCTCAATTGATTAGATTTTGCTTAAATTATTTGTACTACATACCTATTACACACATATAAGCTAAAAAATATTGTTAAAATCGTAAAATAATGTTAAAATTGTGTATCGCACGAGCCTAATTTAGTAACTAATTCTAAAGTAATTATCGTTGACATCACCATTATCTATGTGTCAACTTCTTATTAAAAAAATTCCCACCAAAAGTATAAGTGACAATAATGTGACATCATCCTTTTTTTCATTTTGATGTTAACTTAATTTTTTTTATTAAATTGACTAACAACACATTCTTATAGAGGTAAGAAAAAATAAATTAAATGGTGGTAGACTCTTTCATTTTCACGAGTTTGAATTTTCTACTCCTTATCTTGAATTTTTTTTTTTTAAATGAAGCAAAAACCATTTAACACTACTGCTAGCATTTTTTAAATATTTATTTTAAGGATAATGCTATATGCAGCCCTTATATAAGCATTTAATATACTTCCTTTTTTAGTATTAAGTTAGGAATTTATCGACAATTCACAAGTAAATTGGTGTAATAAATGTTTATTTATTGTCAATTCTTTCCATTTTTAGCTTTTTATATGCAGCCCTTATGGCTGCATATATCTTTTTTCCTTATTTTAATTATGAATTTAAATAAAGTATATAACATTAAGTCATCTAATATGTATGATCAAATATTTTATTGCTAAAATCGTGCATCGCACATGACTAACCTAATTAAGTAATAAAGTGATATTAATTATGGAATAGTGGTAATAAAAGTTGAAAATTTCAACGGAAGTAATGGTTCAAATCTAATCCAAATACTAATGCGTTGTCATGTCATTATCTATGTAGCGCTATGTCATAAATTTTATGATGACAAAGTATAACACATGTCGTCAACATGTTAAACCCTTGTGTTTTAATAATATTATAGATTATAGATGTTATAGATTTGTTTTATCTTATATACTACTTGGGGGATAAACCCTTTTGTGACCTATTTCTTAATGCATAACTCACAAAGGAAAATTTCTTCTATATTATTTTGTTTTCTAAATAGAACCAGAATAAATTCTAAGATATATGTGTAATAGTTTCTCTTCTAAATAGAAATAAACACGATTTCACTTAGTTGGCTAATATTACCTTTGCTAAAAATGTAAAATAAGGAACCCTCAAATTTTGGAAATACCAAACATTCACCTACTTAAAGCATGGGAAACAACAGTGGCAGATCTTGAGTAATTTTCTTTTAAGGGCCAAACGTATTTAAACTTATGACATAAATTCTTGATCTGAGGTTTATTATGGAGTACGAAATAAATCAAAACAAAATATCTTTTAAAATTGTTTATATGGAGAGGTGATATAGTATCATTTACATTGTTATCTAAAATTGTGATTAAAAAGTTTTGTCAAATTAAAAAAGTAACGATAAAAACAAAAGGAAAATTTGTCAGGAAAAACCTAATAAAAGACACTTTTTGTCAGGAAAAACCTTATAAAGCGTTTTTGGCTCAAAAAAACCTAATAAAATTTTTTTTTTGTTCAAGAAAACCAGACTCCCTATTCCGACGTTGACTGAACGTTTTCCGGCGTTGACCGTTACATGTGCCATGCACATGACCCTAAATTGACTATTTTACCCTCATTTGTTATTTACCCCTTTCCCTAATAACTTTTCTACCCAAATTAAATTCCCCCCTTTTTTATTCACTGTCTTCATCTCTCTCCATTGAAGAACGTCTGAGCAGCAAGGTTAGTTCTTGAAATTTTTGCATGGAGAGAGATGAAGACAGTGAATAAAAAAGGGGGGAATTTAATTTGGGTAGAAAAGTTATTAGGGAAAGGGGTCAATAACAAATGAGGGTAAAATAGTCAATTTAGGGTCATGTGCATGGCACATGTAACAGTCAACGCCGGAAAACATTCAGTCAACATCGGAATAGGGAGTCTGGTTTTCTTGAACAAAAAAAAAATTTATTAGGTTTTTTTGAGCCAAAAACGCTTTATTAGGTTTTTCCTGACAAAAAGTGTCTTTTATTAGGTTTTTCCTGACAAATTCTCCAAAACAAAATCCAAATTATCTGCTTTAACTAAATATCAAACATTACTAAAATCAACATATCGGTGAATACCAAATGATGATAGATATATTGAGGGTAAATTTATGGAAATGCAATTCAACTATTCATTTACAATATATATCGTGCCTACATTTTTGTCCAAATAAATAAATTAATTATTAAAAATGTGTTTGATCTTAACCGAAACAGTAAAAAAAATTGAGAATGTGAGACATGGGTCCGTGGGGTTCGCAGTATTTTTTTCGATTAAGAAAAAAATGTAAGAAACATTGAAAAGTGCAACAGAGAAAACAATAGGCAATACTCCATGCTTTGGACTTTATTTTTGAATTGGACTTTATGGACTAATTTCTTTTTTGGGTTGTACTAGGGACCAGACCCCAGTAGGCCCACTAAAGTTCTGCCATTGAGAAGTGTTTAACTTTAGCCTTCTAGCTAAAATGTGTTTTTTAATTGCTTTCTCGCTAGTCTGTAGAAGTGGGAATGTGTTTCCTAAAAACTTGCCCATGTTAGTAGAGAATATGAGGATTTGAGAGTCTGGATTGAGGAGTATTGTAATACCCGTATTTTTAAGCCACTCATTTATTATTAAATATGAATTTTTCCGAAATATTTTATTATTATACAAAAATATCTATATGATTTTGCGAAAACGATTTTTAATTTTATACGATTCAAGTCAAAATTTGTCGTACCCAAAAATCAGATTTTAACCATTAATACTTTGTACCTGATTCAGACGACAAATACAAAATTTATTTTTTTGTCACAAGCTCAATTCATATGTGTAGTACACAAGTACTACACAAAAATAGTATGTCAACCTACCTATTAACATTCTACTCCAATACTATCATTATTATTATAATAATAAAAACAAAATCCCATCTTCCTCCTTATGATATGTAAGTATCATCTCCTCCATTCACCATATACCTTCATGGAAGCTTCTCCCTCACAACTTTACCATTTACACCTCCCCTCCAATACACATCTTTCACCACCCTCCTTACTCTAAGTGTCAAAAAATAAGGTGAAACACCATTACAATTACCTCAATCCTCCTCCCACCATATGTAGCATCATCATAATCATTCACTAAGATTGAGTTTTAACCAAAATTTTCAATCAAATTTGCCTGTAAATGGTGTAAGTTTTATCCCCAATTTCATCTCAAATTAGTAAAGAAACCACAAACTCCTTTCCCTTCCTATTCGTCCACCTCGGCCCGGCCCAACCGCGCCGCACCTCCACCGCCACCCTCCCTGCGGGCTGCTGCACGCACCACCACACCTCCTCCTTCCTCCCTTGTTATTTCTTTCGTACTCCTACTTCAACTAAGAGACCAAAGTGGTCTTTGTTCTTTGATAAACACTAAATAGTAAGTTGGACTTTCTACTTAATCATGGCCTAATAATAGAACTGTAATTCATATATTTGGGTCCTTAAATTACTTTATTATCACTATTATTATTACTATGATTATACTTGTATTATAATTTTTTTAGTGATATTGCTACTAACATACTACTATACTAGGTACTACTACTGCTTACGTATACTATCTACAATTATTATTATTATTATTATTATTATTATTATTATTATTATTATTATTATTATTATTATTATTACGGAATTTTCACCATATACTACTGAGTTTAAGCTTAATTCACCGTATACCACCAAAAACTTTCTAATACACCAAATACCATTCAATTATTGTATATTAACATGAAATGCCTTTTTGGCTAACTGTCGTTAGTGAGCCGTTTGGGGCAATTTACCATTTCACCATGTACCATTTTATGTAAAAGTTTTTTCACCATATACCATGTTTTAAAAGTTATTTCACCATTTACCCATTTTTTGAAAACGGTAATATTTTCAAAAAAACTAGTCGTTGAACACTAATAACGGCTAGTTTGTTTGTTATTTATTGATTATTTATTACTATACATATGTGTATATACAAATGTATATATTATTATTAATAATAATATTATTTATTGATGATTATTATTATTGTTATTATTATTTATTACTTATTATTTATTACTTATTGATTATTATTATTATTATTATTATTGTTAATAATAATAATAATATTATTATTATTAGGCAAATGTTAAACATAGCCCTAAGGGCTATGTATAACCATTAATACATGTCTAGATTCTCTTATATTTTCAATAAAAATAATAGTGTACATGTTTAATATTTATGGGGAATAATAAAAAAAACAACAAGTCAATAAATAGCACATATGCACACAAATATGTTAATTCCCTATGAAACTAACGCTTGGTGCCTAAATTAGAATCAGATTTTTCATCTTACTTATACCATAAAAATATACGAGGAAAAAAAAAAAAAAACTGAAGTCTCCATCAAATCATCTTACAACATTTCCTCTTCGTCATTTTACATCTTTTCTATCTATACTAGTGGGAAAAAAAAAAGTTAGCAAGAGTCTTATGAATTATTTTTTATTCTAAAAGGTATGTCTTTTTGTCTTTTATGAGATGAATATTTTGTTTTAATGAGTAATTGATCATCAATTCATCACCATCAGTATTGTGAAAATATTTTGCATTGTGATAATCTTATTGCCCACAACCTGTTTGATAAATTGTCTTTTTTTTTTTCTTTTTTTCCTGTTAATGAAGTAATGTATACTGGTTTGATGAATTGTTTTTTTTTTAAATGAAGTAAATTACGATCATGCTAGTTGTTTTAATACTTGTAATTCTACCCTAACATTATAACCCACTCTTACGTATTTGGAGTAAAAAAGAAGGATACAAATCCTAATTGACTTGGTGATATTGTCTACTAACTTCTTGAAATATATTTTACTATTTTAATTGTAAAATTTCTTAAATCATGTAGTTAATCTTTTTACTTTTGAAAATTTTAGATTGATATTGCTGTACAAGAAATTGTTCAAGGACGAATTTGTAATATTATGACTGCCATACTTACACCAATTCCAGTGAAATCAAAGTCGTTAAAATAATCGTGTGCTCTTTTTTTTATTTTTCCCTTTATAAAAAAAAAAAATTGCTTTCTAGATGATTTACAGAATTGCAGTACAATGAACGTATTTTATTTCCTAAAATAATGTGTATAACTAATAAGTGGGTAGGAAATAATATTTTAATAAATACAATTTAATAAGAATTGAATGATGGTCTAATTATTAATATTAAGTTTGTCATAGATTCCATTGGAATAAGATATATACCATTAATTGGAGGAATTTGCTAGTTTTTATGCATAGCCCTTAGGGCTATGAATAACAAAACCGTTATTATTATTATTATTATTATTATTATTATTATTATTATTATTATGACTACTAGCTACTACATATCACTACTACTACTATATCCTACTCGTACAACATACTCCATAAACCTGGGCACCGTGCCGGGCCGTGCCGCCGCGGGCCGTGCCTGTCGGGCCACGGGCTGGTTCGTGCCGTGCCGGTCGTGCCGGCGGGCCCAGGTTTTCGTGTCGTGCCGTGCCGGCCATTTTCACAGGCCAGCCCACGGCACGACACGACCCTCGTGCCTGGCGGGCTCGTGCCGTGCCGGCCACGTGCCGGCCTGCGGGCTGGTGCAGTTTTCAATTTTATTTTATTTTTTTTTTTTTATATGACAACATTATAAATTAATAAGTTTATAATGTATATAAGTTATAAAATTATAATTATAAGTTTTATAAGGTTATAACTTATAAGTTTATAACTTATAAGTTATAAGTTATTAAGTTATGAATTTTATAATTATAAGTTTAATATTTATGTTTTATAATTTGTATATTCAATATTTATATTTATATATTTACTTTATACTATTACTTTAAAATTTAATGTTTATGATTTATTAGTAATTGGTATAATTTTATTTTATTTTAATATGAATTTACCGTGTAACATTACCGTTGGCCCGCGGGCCGTGCCTGCGGGCCGGCACGACGGGCCAGCACGGCGGGCCATGGCCGTGCTCGTGCCGGGCCGTGCCTGGAAATTCTCAACCCTGTCCGTGGCACGGCCCGTGGCACGGAAGTTGAACTTCGGGCCGTGCCGTGCTTGAATTCGGGCCGTGCCGGGCGGCACGCGGGCCAACCCGGCCCGTGCCCAGGTTTAATACTCCAAGTCACCACAATTATTATCAGTATTGCCTCTAATGGTTTATTAAAGATCGATTTACAAAAAGTAACTATTAAACTATAAAAGGGTCAAATTAATCAATTGTTCACGCACAACTAGTAAAGTCGGTATTTTAATTTTTAAGTCCTTGTGTCTATGGGTTGAAAAATATTTGATTAGAACTGTTGTTTTGTTATAGGAGGAATTTCGGATTCAAAAGTAGGAGTTTCGTACTTGTGTGCAAGATCAAGGTACATACACGTGGCTAGATCTTTTATAAAGTGACTTACGTGATTTACATGTTAAGTGATTTCGAACCATGTTTAAATGATTGTGATTTTGAAATGTATTTTAGTGAAACATGTTTTTAATTGTTTGGTCTTAAATATTTATATGTTTTATATGCACTAGTAGAAAAAAGGTGATTGCCACCGGTTCAAAACCCCTAAATGCCACCGGTTTTGAACCGTTGGGCATTTGGGGGTGGCAATACTTGTATAAAAAGTCATCGGTTCAAAAACGGTGGCAATAACATACATTGCCACCGGTTAATAATAGACACCCACTTTTTTCAAAAAAATAAATTCATTACTTTTGGCACCAGTTAAAAGTGTCCAATTTTTTTTTTCTATTTTCACTTTAAAATGTCAGACAACGATATTAAAAAACTGCAATAATATATTCATCAACGATATATTCATCAAATAAATGCCAATAATATGCTTTTTCACTTAAAATTGTGAGACAACGATATATTCATCAAATGAATTATTGCAGTATTTTACAATTTCAAAAAAAAAAAATTGCAAAATCGAATTTCCAAAATCAACATCTTGAATCCTTTTGCTTGAATCCTTTTGCTCTGTGAACCTGCATCAAATTTGGACACCAAAATAAATAAAAACCCACAATAAATTAATTTTTAAAAAAATCAATTAAACGGTTAAACCCAACCATTCGAAAATCAATTACACCCAGAAGATTCCAAAAAAAACCCAGAAATTGGTCCGAAATTAATTGAAAAAAAAATCCGAAATACAATAACATCTACTAGAAAATCAAGTAAAATAGAACAATCAATTAAACCAAAAACCCAGAAAATCGGCTAAAAAAAAGCAAAAAAATCATGACAATTTCAAAATCAATTAAACCAAGAAAAATCGGCTAAAAAACCCAAAAAAAAAATCAAGGCATTTAACATGAAAAATTAAACCCAGAAACCCTAACCTCATATAATTAAACCCAGAAACCAGAAAAAATTAAAAAAAAAAAGACACATACCTTCATTATTCGACCATACAAAACCATGAAAGTGTGAAAAATGATCGGTCTTCGTGGCGGTGGTTAGTGGCGGTGGCGGTGGTGGGCTTTGAGGGGAAAGAGAAGTAGATCGAGGGAGAGAAGAAGGGACGAGCTCGAAGTGCGGTGGAGGGCGGCTTCATTGTGTGGAGGCCTTTGAGGAGGGCTTAGGAAGGAGATGAGAAGGAGTAGAAAGAAGAGATTAGGAGAGAGAAGGAGGCAGGAGAGGCGAGCTGAGAGGAGAGAGAAAGAGGGGAGAGGCGAGTTGAGAGGAGAGATAAAGAGGCAGGAGAGTAAAGGGAGAGAGGAGAGGCTTGCTTAGGGTTTATAAAAGAGCGGTTTTTTTTTTTAACGTTGCCACCGGTTCAAAACCGGTGGGATTAATATTTTCCCCACCGGTTCGGTTTGAACGGGTGGCTTTATCATTTCACTTAAATCCCGCCCATTTTTTCCCCACCAGTTTTTAAAAATCGGTGGGCATAGTTCGGTGCCTTTTTGTAATTTTCTACTAGTGATGGTTGATTATAAACTTGTATTGATATTCAAGATGTTTAAAAGGAAATTTTATTGTTTAAATCATCCCGAGTATGGGATATTGGAAGGATTATCTATCGGATTTATTAATTGGATTGGAAATATGACTCCCACTATGTGTAGATAATTGAAGACAATGGACTATGTATGACCTAGTATTTCCCCTTGATAGCACTATGTAAGGAGTTACTAGTTTGGGGGGTGTGCACACTTAGGTGGAAAAATGATTTACGAAAATGAGGTTTGGAACCATACTCTATTTATTCGGAACTATCTTTGAAAGATGTCGATTGTGGGATTTTTAGTGGTTTCAATAAATGATGATTTATTAAAGTTGGATCTTTCGAAAGCATGTTTAATTAACTAAATTGACTTTACATGTCTAGCATTTGTATGTACTTAGCATTTTGGCTAATACATATTTCTCTTTTGTTTTGGCTTGACCCTACTTATTATTAATGATAAGTAGATAGGTGATGATGACCAAACGACGTGAATTATATGCTGCATTGGGAACGATGGGCGGTGATCACCTAGTTTAATTAAAGTAAACATAGTATTAGTGTTTTAGTTACTTCGGAAGTGTATCAAAATTATTATTATTATTATTAATAAATGATAAGTACTTTTCTTCCGCTGCAAGTACCTGTTAAGCCTTACGTAATCACGTGGCGGTAATATCCTCAAGTTACTCTCTAAATCATGTTTTATAATAATAATTATTGGAGAGTAATTTGGGGGTGTTACAAGTATCCTCCCGGAATTACTTTTGTTGTTTTGCTAGACATTTCTAACCTTTTTTAATTAATCTGAATTAATAACAAATTTTATTCGACTCGTTTTGTGGGTTTAAATAAATGCATATTATGTAGATCAATTATTTTTTACCCGGCTTTTTTTGTATGTTTTGAAAAAAAAATTTAACCAGAAATTCGATTTAACCCGAACACATTAACCACGTATATTTGCAAACCTAACCCAAACATGACCCGTTGTTATAAGTTTTTATTAAAGGAAAATTTTTCAAGAATAATACAACCCTAGACTAGTCTTCCAAAAATAAAACCTTTAAGAGGCATCTACTCAAAATAGGATAAAGATACGAGTAACAGATCGATTTAATAATTTAACCATGACACGCGACACATTGCGATTAGTTGGTATTTTTTATTTTAATTTTTAAAAATATCCTTTTTATAATAATGACTTTAATTTAATTATTCAAAAACTCCTACTTACCCTCTCCTCCCCTTTTCCGCTAGTTGTTAATTTATAACCCTCCCTCCCCTTTATTTCCTCCTCCATGCACCAACTTCCAAACCACCTACTAACAACCATCCACCTCATTTCCAACCAGTGGCGGATCTTGAAAGTTTTTCTTTCGGAGGCCAGTAACTATCAACATAATAACATATAAAAAACAATCCAATGAATCTGTCGTAGGTTCATACATTCATTAATCATTAGTAACTTAATTTATTAACCATCAATGTGTCACGATTCATAAGTAATGAAACAATTAAAGAAATCGTCAAATGTTATATATTACGAAAAAAAAGACATACAAACAATACAAAACTATATACCTTTATGTTAGATATTGATTAATAACGTACAATTATCGAATTTCTTTTTAACTTTTTAAGTGTGCAAATTACTAGACTAGTATACCAATCTTGTTGCAATTTCATACAATAATAAAAATAACATGAATTGAAACAATGTTGAAAAAAAAAAACTTTAAACCAAATTGATTAAACTATACAGAATTGATTAGCTGATGATAATTGATAATTAAATCACTTGAATGAAAATTTGGGATAAGTGGACAAAAATATTCTGTGACTAGTGAGCATAGTAAGAAGTAAAAAGGGAAGAGTGTCAAGCTTTTATTGGAAAATGGGATTGAGTTTTCTAGTGAGAAATAAATAAGAATTTAGATATTTGTAATTTATATTGGGCTTTTACATGTTTTTTTTACTTAATGGATTAATTAAGCTTGCTTTATAAGTCTTTTATTACTCTACATGTACTACAATTTTCCCCAAAAGTACAAGGGGCCAGGCCCCAATATGCCCTAACTATAATCCGCCTCAACCACTGTCTACAAAACTCCATCTACTTTTCAAGCCATTTAACCCAACAACCACTAGAAACCAAACCTCCTCACCTCGAAATACACTCTAAGTAGCCTAAAAACCACCTAAAATCACCATCATAAAAGGGGTGTTGATAGTCAATTTGTTGCGAGGGAATTATTGTGGTGGTATTTCGGGTGGAGGAGGAAAGAGAAGGAGTCTAACAACATCAATAACAAGAATTATAAAGGAGAAAGGTTGCTCAGAGAGTTAGAGGTGAGGTTGAAGGTGGTTGCGATGGAGTTGGGAGATAGTGTTTGGTGGATGCAAATTGTGGTGGAGGAAGGAGTGATGTCATTTGTGTGGTGATGAAGGGAAGTGATTTGAGGTGGTTGGTGGGTGTGGCTTGGTGGTGCTCTGCCGCAAGTTATGGATAGGGCCGGAGAAAGGGAAGGGATATGGTGGTGCTCTGACGCTTTTAGGTGAAGGAGATGGTGAAGATAAATGGAGGAGCTTGGTAGTGACACTTTGGTGTTCAAAGGGTAGGGAATAATTTCAAGCCTTTAATCCCACTAGCTTGAACCCCACTGTGATCATACACTAAAGTACGGTGGCGTTCAAAAGGGAAGAAGATAGAGCAAAAGAGTCGCCAACAAGTTTTTTTAGGAACTTGTAAACCGTTCACGAGGTGAAGGTTACACCCCTTAACGATCCAGGAGATCGTCAACTCCATAAGGTCTAGAACCAAATAAGGGTTCGAGGATAAAGGTACAAATCCAACCTAAAAGAGATTGAACCTGCCCTAATAATAGGCCTCTACTTTATTTTGCTCGTATTCATGTGCGCTTTTTAATTAACATGCAATCAATAGGATTAACCCTAAACCTGTTTATCTATGTTGGTTGAATTTAATGCACAAATAAATCTATTATTGGCGATCACTTGAAATTATAATCATATTAACCCTAACAAGATTATTAAATATTTTATTAAGCGTGATTACAAGTATAGATTCCCTTTAACATGCATAAAAGCGTGATCAAGCAATAAAATATCAAGCAACATAATAAATAATCATTATCATGACAATGAAATTATAATCATAACAATAATAATCATAATCAAAATAACAATAATAATATTCATGATCATGTTCATATTGAAGCATAATAAAAATAGCAAGATCCTAGGCATGATACTAACAAGATTAATAACAAACCCTAGCATGTCACTAAGCAATAAGAATCAAATCTTTATCCCTAACATGATACTAACAATCACAAATATTAGGAAGAGAATAAAAAGCATCGCAGGAATCATATTTAATATTAAAATTACCCTAGACATGATACTAGGAATATCATAACAACAATGTAAACATGATTTCTACATCATAATATCAATTAATCAATTAAAGTACTTACTTCGATGCCTCGTACCTCTTTCTAATAACAAAATACACACGTTAGTAACTTCAAGGAAAATAATAAACCAAAACAATTAAATTAAATAATTGAAATAGAGATTTGGGACCAAACCCTCAGAAATTAAAACCTTTCACGTCTAGAGCGAAGGCAACTTCGAATATGGCTAGGTGTTTCTAGATCTTGTGAATGCGGAATTTTGTATGAAAAAGCAAAGTTTAGAAAGAAAGAATGTTTTAAGAGAGATGAATGATTTCAATTGGTGAATGAATGTAGATGATGATAATTGGTGATGAATGGTGGTTTTTAATACGATATTTATAGAGAAAATCAGCCAAAAAAGATAAATTAACAAAACAGAGTCTGACGCTCAGAAAACAGAGCTGGCGCCAACCCTGGCTAGCTGGCGCCAGGCACCAATACTAGCGCCAGGCGCCAGTGGCTAGCGCCAGGCCTGGTTCCAGGCGCCAAGGCCTGGGGTGAGGCGCCAAGCCTGATTCCAACGCGTTTTCGAAAATCCGATAAGTTTACCGTATTGGAGGATAAAATAATATAATTTCTTCGAAAATGCTATTTGATTTTGATTAAAACTTTGAAAAGTCAACAAAAGTCAATTTATCAATGCTAATTGAATTAGGAATGAAAAGAACCTTCTAGAAGAATCTAGAAGACTAAAACCATTCCTAATTGCATTAGGAATGATAAATCATATTAGGCCCTCCCCTAGAACATTGGGCCGTACATAAAGCTCAAACCGGGCCCAGTTTGGTAAATTGGTCATAACTTCCTCAATATTCATCAGAATTGGGCTTATAATATATAGTTAGAAAGGTCTTTGCAAGCACCTTCCAACTACACTACTATTGGACCCATATCATAGACCAACCAAACTGGATTGGCTGTTTTCTTAAAATAAGTTTTCAAAAACAGAGAGAAGAGAAAAGAAATTAAAAATTTCCGCAAACTAGACCTTTCCACACTTTCGTTTCATTCGATTATGATTCGACGTGAAAGGTACTCATCACTGGGTTTGGTTTTGGGGAGACATAAATGGGTGTCTACAGAAGCCCCCACTTTGACTGAGTTTGGAGAACCACAAGTTTCGAAAACGAAAGTCAAAGTAGCGATAGGGACGGAGAATGATTCAGAACGTTCTGCGATCCTAAATCACTCTTGTAACGCCGATACCTGCAAAACTAGCGTTAGTTAAACAGATAAAAGAGTTAAGAAACGCGTATCTTGCACCGTCGAGCACACGTCTCTGAAAGTAACCTATTGTTTTGATGACCTCCTACAAGCTAGAGAATGCCATCCCGCTTGAAAACTGCTACGCCTATAATTGCTTCCAACTAGAAGATTGCTTCGCCAGAAACAATCCTCCCCCACTATGATAATATTCCACGTCCAAGGGAACACTATCGAAGATTATTTCTCTTGAAACAATCCTCATCCGCAATGATAATATTCCACATCCTAGGGAACATCATCGAAGATTATTTCTCTTGAAACAATCCTCATCCGCATTGATAATATTCCACATTCTAGGGAACATCATCGAAGATTATTTCTCTTAAAACAATCCTCATCCGCATTATGATCATCTTCCATGCCTGAGGGAATATGATCGAAGACAACTTCGCCCGAAATTACCTCCAGTTGTTTGTGACAACTTTCCGCAAGCTAGGGAATACCACCTTGCTGCTTTGACGTTCTGAACAAAAAGCTTCTTTTTCCCGCTGTGATAGTCTTCGAAAAGATCACTGCTTTTTAATATTTGCTATGCCAATACTTCGACGCTTTGCTGCTTGTGAACCAGTATGTCGGTGCTTTTGCTGTGATGACAATCCTCTTTTCTTTGGGAATAGTTGCCAGCACAACTCTTGTATGATGTATGACAATCCGATTTAGGGAAAGTTGTCAATGCTTCGTAACAATCCATCCTTGGAAATGTTGCCACGATGAAGCGACAATCCGTATCTCGGAAAATTTGCCAAAATCCAATTTTTGGAAAAGTTGCCAATGCTTCGTAACAATCTTTCATAAGAACTTTGCTACGATCGACAATCCACATCTTGGAATATAACTCTTGAAAGCAATCCATCTTGGAAATTTGCCAATGCTATGCGACAATCCTTTTGGGGAAATATTGCCACTATAGACAATCCGCGTCTTGGAACATTTGCAAAAAAGAGTCGATCGACAATCCACTTCGGGAAAATTTGCCACTTACTGAAATGAATGACAATCCACGTTGAGGAACTTTTGCCGATATTTATGATGATTAGAGACCTACGACAATCCTTTGGGAAATTCTGCCATAGGGAAATGGGTGTATGACAATCCAATCTCGGAAAACTTGCCAGCGATCTATGAATGTATGACAATCCGAACTTGAAAAAACTTGCCAATAAAGAAGGAGCACGACAATCCACGCTTTGGAAACTTTGCCAGAGATGACAATCCAATCTTGGAAAAATTGTCGTTGAAGAAGATGCACGACAATCCATTTTTGGAAATATTGTCAGTTGGGGATGACAATCCAATTTTTGGAAAACTTTGTCGTTTAATAAGAATGCGCGACAATCCATATTTGGAAATATTGTCGTTTAAGTGCTTGCTTTTGAACCGATTGTAATGAGCCAGTGTTTTAGGCGCTTAAGCTAAGTGAGACGATCTTTCATCAGGTCAATCACTTATTGCGATTGCAATCAAACTGACTACTTAATCATGTCAAATTGCTTATAGGGGCTAAATGGCATACCAAAGAACCCGAAATTGCTGTATGAAGTCGAAATCACCTTTCTGAGAGGCTTCGAGCTCTGTCGCTGTTGAAATATCTCTGGAGCCAAGAATTGGAGTAGGGTCTTCCCTATTCTGCTGCACCTGTATTTATTTTAGACTATAGAACTTTGCCAATATTTTTAACTATCTTAGGGTTGACCTAAGGTTTAGCATTGCTTGACTCATCGACTTGACACGACTCAAGGTATAAACTGGACTTGCTGATTGACTGACTCGAGGTTGACTCGACTCAAAGTGAAAAGACACATGTGTTAGACTCATGACCCGTGTGTGCATAGTGTTGACTCAATGTGACTCAAAAATGCAAAAAGCAAAAATTTTCCGTCATTTTTGTGGAGGGTACCGACTTTCTCCCAAAAAAGAAAGACGCGAAAAAAGAATCGAAAGTTTGAAGATGCATGTTGAATGAGCTTAGTCAAATGTCATTTGATACAATCTCTCAAGGTGCAAGGATTAATCCATCCTAGGCTATCTCAATGGTTGACTCAATGATGAAAGTATTTGGGTAGCTTAGGCACGGAGGCTAAGCACTTCATACTTCGTGATGTAATGACAATTGTGATTGATGAGTGATGTGACAAGGCATGCTTTAGCGTTAAGATTTCATGACAAAGGGTTCCTAAGGGAAAAATATTTGGTCATGTATTTGTGCAGTGTGTGAAAGTGACACTAAAGTTAGGCCGCAAGAGCTAAGTGTGTGAAAGAATATTATTATTAGAAGAGTCAAATGATGGTGACTCTTAGGCTAGGTAAGCTAATGATGTAGGGATCAAGCCCCAAGTCTAGCTCTAAGTGGATAGGGATGAGCATTGGATATCCCTTGATATGATCATGGTGCAAGTGTGTGAATGTGAATATGGATGCATGTTTATTACGGCCGCACCTCGATGTGAGGTTGCCTACGTATCCGTTAAGAATCAGGTTGAACGTAGCTCTAGCCAAACCTCACACAAGTGTGTGTATACCTCAAAAAGGTCTTTTAAGGGTTGTAACGTGGTTAGGCTAAAGGTTATAGAAAAAAGGGATAAAGGCTCAAGACCCTAGATAAGCCCCCGAGGTGTGCAACCTTGCTTTTGAATATTTGTATTTTCATGCTTGAGGTTTTCTACTCTTTTTTTAGCTTTTTCTTTTTCTTTAGCATTTATTTCATTTTTATAAGCGTGAGCAATCTCGATCATGCGGTCTATCACTCACTTGGCATTCATGTTTCTCACGCACGGTACCGAGCACTCAATAAGAGACGCAATCTGAGACGTGTTCTTGTCGAAGATATTTTCATATCAAAGACATTGGAACACTTGCCCTTTTGTACACTTGTATTTATTTTTTGCTATTTTGCTTATTTTTTCTATTTTAATTTTTTGAATCACTCAAGCCCTCTTTAGAATTGCAAAAGTTGCACACCATCCCATCCCAAGGATAGATAGATGTAGGTTGAAAAAAGAAAGGTTTATCGTTAGACGAGGCTCAAAGTGGTTTATGAAGAAAGGATTGCATATTTGAAAGGTGAAAGGAGATATGATGTGGCTACAAGGGGTGCCTCAAATCATTGGTATACCTTGTGCTTAATTCGACACGGAATTTTTTTTTTTAATGCAATGCAATGATCATATGCAAGGAAATAAATGCTCATTTTATTAAAAGAAAAGAAATAAAGAATCTACAAAAAATAATCTAAGGGAAAAGAAAGGTGCCTATGCTAGACTTATTGGGGAAGGAAAAAATGAAAAAGAAATAGAAAAAGAGGTCATGAAATGTTGTCGTTGAAGCTCGCCTCTGTCTTGTGTTGTTTGCTCCGACATCATCCAGTCTTCTCGCTGGCTAGAGGCAATGGGATCTTATTTGCCTCTATGAGATCTTGAATGAGGTTTTGAAACCTGTAGCATTCATCAGTAGTATGACCATTTCCTCGATGGTACTTGCAATAGGAGTTTGGATTCCATCTCGAAGATTGATTTTCTGGTATTGGATCCTCGGTAAGGCCAATAGGTTTGATCCTCGATCATAGAGACGATCGAAAGCAGTATCGTAGGTCATTCCAATGGGTGTGAACTCTCGCCTGGATTTCCTTTTAGATCCTTGATTTTCCATGGCTAAGACACCATTATGGTCAAAGGTACTAACATTATTACTAGAGTGGGCGTTTTCGGAAGAAGAAGGATTGTCGTTCTTCTTTCCTTTCCAGCCACCGTGGTTACTATTGTTAGTAGCTTTTTGCTTTGCGAGGTCGTCTTCGATTTCAATTCCGATGTCATAAACGGCTTTGAAAGTATTCAAGTTGTGTTGATATTTTAAATGCTTCGAATACTTTTCTTGGAGATTCTTGACAAACATCCTCACAGACTCCTTTTCGGTGGGGACCTCAATCATCTTGGCAGAAGTTTCCCTCCATTTATTAAAGAAAGAAGTAAAGCCTTCATTCTCTTTTTGTCTTAGCATCTCAAGTTGTCTACGGTCGGTTTCAACTTGAATATTGCACTTGTACCTATCAACGAAAGCGTTTACTATCGATCCCTAGGTAGAGGTTTTCTCCTTGTCAAGGGAGAAGTACCATTGTTGGCAAACGGTTTCAAGAGATAGTGGGAACAGAGAGGGGAAAACCTTCTTATCGATACCCTTAATACTCATTATGGTTTCAAAAGCTCTTAGATGAAAGTAAGGATTATCTGTTGCCTTGAATTTAGGGATGTCAGTGGCGTTGAACTTATGTGGAAGAAGTTCCTTGTCCAGCGAGACCCCTTGTGAACTCATGCCCTGAAAATTATAGTCACTAAATAGCTTGCTTATACTCTCTTGCATGAGGTTCATTTGTTGTTGCTTCACGGGATCGTCGACTTTGAGTGCGAGAAGCTTCAGTGTCTCAGTCACGGTAGCCAATTGGTTTTTAAGATCATTGACTTCTTCTTGAGCTGCCATTATCTTCTTAGCCTTCCTCTTTTGACGAATCGGTTTATCAAAAAGCGAGACTTGAATAAAGAGGTTGTCCTTGATTGATCGCCCTTCTCTCCTTGACCAAGTACTGTGGAAAAGGAATTTGGGGATACTTATTGTTAATTATTTGGCTCAAACTTTATTCAACATGCAATGGATGGAGGAAGTGAAGAAAGATTGGAATAGAATGTGAAAAAAGAAAAAGATGATGGAGGTGGAGGGATATGAAGAATTAGGAATAGAATGTACCCCTCAACTCAAATGACGGAAAGACCGACTCATGCATGGACCTAAGACATGGTCATGGTGATGTACTCAAAGTGTGTGCTAAGACTCGTGTCATGATCATGTGGCTAGACTGTGTGACTAAGACTCGATTAATGACTCGACAAGGTGTTATTGACAGCGAAAATTAACAGAATTAATTAGCAAACTGGTTAATTAGACCCTAGGTGATGACTCGACCAATAATTTAAACTGTCGGCCAAGCGACAGGACTGGCGTCACACCATGGAGCTTGGCGCCAGGCGACAGAGCTGTCGTTAGGCGCTACACTTCATAGTGTGGCGCTACAGCTCAGACCTTGGCGCCAATAGTGGAGCTTCGGTCTGGGACTGTGTTCGGTGTTATTAGTCAACTGGGTATGCCTAAAGTCGTACTGGGTCAATTCCGATTAAAATATTAGACTTTATTGACTCAAATTAAATAATTAATTAATTAATTAATTAGGCAAAGTTCTTTAAGTCATTAATTTATTTAGTCTCAACACAAGTCAACAAACGGTTAAGAGAAACATAGAATATATATGCACAACAAATGATGCACAATTAGTCAAGTAGGCACAATATGATGAAATGCGTTCGCAACCTAACCATGGCTCTAGTTCTCTAAAGTTCGGGATATGGTTTAGTCAAAGAGGGTCCATGGTTAATTGTCCGGATGTACCGCGCGGAAGCCTAACCGTAAAGGGTTGGCGCGAGTGGATGGGACACCGCGAGTTTTAGAACAAACTCGCTTCCATGGTTTGGTGAATTCAACATCTCGGATGTACCCTTTGTTTCACGGAGCGTTCAATCAGGTAGATGGAGCATGAATTCCCAGAGGGTTATGTCCATATGTAGAACACATATGAGTTTCAGAAAAGTGAGAAAAAATTCAATCAGGAAGTAGGATCGAGCAAACAATACGAAAAACCGGTCGAAATTAGAACGCATATTTCTGGCTCGGTATTGGGGGAAATTGGCGCCAACAATCAGAGACTGGCGCCAGTTTTTAACTGTAGCGCCTGGCGCCAATACTGGCGTCTGGCGCTACGGCTAAAAGTCTAGCGCCAAGCTCTGGCCCCTGACGCTACTTCCCACATGCCTCATCAGCTTTCTGTGCTCGATAAAATTTTCCAGTTTCGCGCGGTGTTATTTCAGTCCTAGTTGTGAAAGACATTCCTCAAATTTCCTACGTGTAAAATCCTATGTTTTTAACTCATTACGGATGGTCTTTTCAATGAGATCTTTTTTATGCATATGACAATAATGTTAATCAAAATTACGCACATGAAATACTTAGAACTTTTCGAGTCTCATCCACTCATTCTAAATCATTGCCGAAACAAATTCAGGAATTAAAATAGAAATCCTCCCCAGTGGAGTCGCCAAAAACTGTAGGGAATAATTTCAAGCCTTTAATCCCACTAACTTGAACCCCACTGTGATCATACACTAAAGTACGGTGGCGTCCAAAAGGGAAGAAGATAGAGCAAAAAAGTCGCTAACAAGTTTTTTTAGGAACTTGTAAACCGTTCACGAGGTGAAGGTTACACCCCTTAACGATCCAGGAGATCGTCAACTCCATAAGGTCTAGAACCAAATAAGGGTTCGGGGATAAAGGTACAAATCCAACCTAAAAGAGATTGAACCTGCCCTAATAATAGGCCTCTACTTTATTCTGCTCGTATTCATGTGCGCTTGTTAATTAACATGCAATCAACAGGATTAACCCTAAACCTGTTTATCTATGTTGGTTGAATTTAATGCACAAATAAATCTATTATTGGCGATCACTTGAAATTATAATCATATTAACCCTAACAAGATTATTAAATATTTTATTAAGCGTGATTACAAGTATAGATTCCCTTTAACATGCATAAAAGCGTGATCAAGCAATAAAATATCAAGCAACATAATAAATAATCATTATCATGACAATGAAATTATAATCATAACAATAATAATCATAATCAAAATAACAATAATAATATTCATGATCATGTTCATATTGAAGCATAATAAAAATAGCAAGATCCTAGGCATGATACTAACAAGATTAATAACAAACCCTAGCATGTCACTAAGCAATAAGAATCAAATCTTTATCCCTAACATGATACTAACAATCACAAATATTAGGAAGAGAATAAAAAGCATCGCAGGAATCATATTTAATATTAAAATTACCCTAGACATGATACTAGGAATATCATAACAACAATGTAAACATGATTTCTACATCATAATATCAATTAATCAATTAAAGTACTTACTTCGATGCCTCGTACCTCTTTCTAATAACAAAATACACACGTTAGTAACTTCAAGGAAAATAATAAACCAAAACAATTAAATTAAATAATTGAAATAGAGATTTGGGACCAAACCCTCAGAAATTAAAACCTTTCACGTCTAGAGCGAAGGCAACTTCGAATATGGCTAGGTGTTTCTAGATCTTGTGAATGCGGAATTTTGTATGAAAAAGCAAAGTTTAGAAAGAAAGAATGTTTTAAGAGAGATGAATGATTTCAATTGGTGAATGAATGTAGATGATGATAATTGGTGATGAATGGTGGTTTTTAATACGATATTTATAGAGAAAATCAGCCAAAAAAGATAAATTAACAAAACAGAGTCTGACGCTCAGAAAACAGAGCTGGCGCCAACCCTGGCTAGCTGGCGCCAGGCACCAATACTAGCGCCAGGCGCCAGTGGCTAGCGCCAGGCCTGGTTCAAGGCGCCAAGGCCTGGGGTTAGGCGCCAAGCCTGATTCCAACGCGTTTTCGAAAATCCGATAAGTTTACCGTATTGGAGGATAAAATAATATAATTTCTTCGAAAATGCTATTTGATTTTGATTAAAACTTTGAAAAGTCAACAAAAGTCAATTTATCAATGCTAATTGAATTAGGAATGAAAAGAACCTTCTAGAAGAATCTAGAAGACTAAAACCATTCCTAATTGCATTAGGAATGATAAATCATATTAGGCCCTCCCCTAGAACATTGGGCCGTACATAAAGCTCAAACCGGGCCCAGTTTGGTAAATTGGCCATAACTTCCTCAATATTCATCGGAATTGGGCTTATAATATATCGTTAGAAAGGTCTTTGCAAGCCCCATCCAACTACACTACTATTGGACCCATATCATAGACTAACCAAACTGGATTGGCTGTTTTCTTAAAATAAGTTTTCAAAAACAGAGAGAAGAGAAAAGAAATTAAAACTTTCCGCAAACTAGACCTTTCCACACTTTCGTTTCATTCGATTATGATTTGACGTGAAAGGTACTCATCACTGGGTTTGGTTTTGGGGAGACACAAATGGGTGTCTACACACCCCCGCCGAAAATATTACTCCGTCGCCACCTAAAATGGGAAAAGCACCTGAATATTGCTTGAAAACCCCAAAATCACTCTAAAAATACACCACAAATCTGCACCATGAAGCGTGGTAACTACTTGGAAAACGACAAAAATTATGCCGTCGTTGCCGTGAATCCTTCGTCGGGAAAGCTGCGGTAGGGGATATGAGGTGGTGATTGGCAGGAGATATGGGATGGCGATTGGGCAGGGCGGGTGGCTGTTGGGGCCGGTTTTGGAGGCGGCAAAGGGAATATGTGGTTCTCGGTGGGGCTAGGGAGGAGGGGACGGGGCTGAGGAAGGGGAATATTTTCTGGTGGTCCGGGTTTTGGGAAGGGGTGGCTTTGTTCTTCTTTTTTACTTGTTTTTTTATTTTATTTTTTTGGTTTTTATTTTTTGGACCAATCTAAGTGTGACATGTGGCATTTTAATTATTTTTTTAAAAAAAAAACCTTTTTAGCAGGTAACCAGTTTTGGGGATTGCAAGAAGAAAACGGAGGTGAAAGTTGGGATTATTGCAGAATAATCGGTAGTTGAGATTATTTAGAGTAAATTAGACAAAGTTGGGATTAATAAAGTTGACAGATAATTGCTCGTGATTCTAGTAATTTTTCTAAATTGTTTAATTTGAGCTTTCCTCAATATATTGTTGTTGGTGATGGCAAACGTATTCCAATTTTGGGCTATGGCAATTCCACTACCCCCTCACCTAGTCCACCCTTTCATCTCAAGCATGTCCTTTATGTCCCAAACATAATTAAGAATTTAATTTCTGTTAGAAAATTTGCTTGTGATAATTCTGTGTCTATTGAGTTTGACCCTCTCGGTTTTTCTGTGAAGGACCTTCTTTCGGGGACAATTCTAGCGAGGTGCAATAGTGTGGGGGACTTATATCCATTCTCAACATCTTCCGCTACATATGGAAATAGTCATCTTTCTCTAGCTGCAATCTCTCCTTCAACTTGGCATCATATAGTTGGACACCCCGGCGATCCTGTTTTGGATTTTCTTAGGATAAACAATTTAATCAATTGTAATAAGAGAAATAATTCTCATTTTTTCTATTCTTGTCCTTTAGGAAAACATGTACGGCTTCCTTTTAAGCCCTCTACTTCTATCACTTTTTCACCGTTTGACATTGTTCATGCGGATTTATGGACATCTCCTATTTCTAGCGAATTGGGTCATAAATACTATCTTGTATTGCTTGATGATTTCTCTCATTTTCTTTGGGTGTTTCCTATGAAATACAAATCACAAGTCTATGATATTTTTCTTAATTTTCGAGCATATGTTAAAACTCAATTCGAAAGAGATATCAATTTTTTTCAAAGTGACAATGGTCACGAATTTGATAATTCTCCATTTCACAAATTTTGTGTGACTAATGGTATGGTCTTCTGGTTTTCTTGCCCAAACACTTCTTCCCAAAACGGCAAAGCCGAAAGAATTATTCGCACCATTAACAATATGTCTCGCACCATACTCTTTCATGCCTCTCTTCCTCCTTTTTGGGTATATTCGATTAATATGGTTGCCTACATTCTCAATATTCTCCCTTCTAAAACCATACATATAGTAAGACTCCAACCGAAATTCTATATCGTAGAGCTCCTACATATGATCATCTTCGTGTTTTTGGTTGTCTTTGTTACCCAAACTTGAGTGTCGTTGCACCGCACAAACTTGCTCCTAGGTCCACACCATGTGTGTTTTTGGGGTTTCCTTCTAATCATCGGGGATATTTGTGTTTCGATTTGTCTATACACAAAATAATCATTTCTAGGCATGTGACTTTCGTTGAGGACATTTTCCCTTTCTCCAACATTAAAAAGTTTAAGGATATTGATTATGATTTTCTTGATCAAGCTCCCACTACCATTAACCGGTTAAACCCCATGATTTACCCACCCCACGCCATTACAGGCCCAGTTCCCATAAATTGCCCACAACACACTCCCACTCCACAATCTCCAACTCCAAGCTCCACGCCAAAACAGAAGGATCCGCAGGTGGGCTGCGGTACTTCAGGCCCAACCACGACCTCCCTGCCCAGCCCGCCATCTTCTCCACATACCCCCCCTTCTTCTCCTAGTGTGATCCAATTCGAATCTCTTCCACACCCAAGCCCAATTCCTTAACCAAGGCATGACTCACAGTCCACTCACAGCATGCACACACGTGCCATGAGTGAGATTTTTAAACCGAACCCTAAGTATCAAGCACATCTTACGGTTCAAACTATCTCCCCCATTCCAAAAAGTCTGAAACTAGCCATGCTTGACCAAAATTGGAATGCCGCCATGAATGAGGAATTTAATACTCTTACTAAACAGCATACTTGGGATCTTGTTCCACGACCGGAAGGGGTCAATATTATTCGTTATATGTGGTTATTTAAGCACAAATACAGGGAAAATGGTGACTTGGAGAGACATAAAGCAAGACTTGTTGTGAATGGCAAGTCTCAACAGGTTGGTGTGGATTGTGATGAGACTTTTAGTCCCGTGGTAAAACCGGCGAATATTCGTACTGTTTTGAGTATTGCTTTGGGTAGGGACTGGCCCATTCATCAGTTAGATGTCAAAAATGTGTTTCTTCATGGTGACCTCAAAGAGACCGTATTTATGCATCAACCTCCTGGATTTGTAAATCTCAATGCTCCCACTTATGTTTGTCGACTCCGCAAATCTCTTTATGGTCTTAAACAAGCTCCACGGGCTTGGTATCAACGGTTTGCTAATTATCTCTTGCAGATTGGTTTTGTTTGCAGCAAAAGTGATAATTCCCTCTTTATTTTGCGACATGGTGCTAATGTTGCATATCTCTTGCTATATGTTGATGACATTGTTCTTACAACTTCCTCAGAACAACTCAAATGTGATATTATTGCTCTTCTTAAGTCCGAATTCTCCATGTCTGATCTGGGGAAGTTGAGTTATTTTTTGGGAATTTCTGTAACCAGAACTAAGGACTCCATGGTCCTTTGTCAGAGTAAGTATGCAGAGGAAATTATTCACAGGGCAAAGATGGACAATTGCAAGCTGGTTGTCACTCCAGTCGACACTAAGTCGAAACTAAGTGCTCATGATGGTGAGCCAATGAAGGATCCCTCTCTTTACAGGAGCCTTGCAGGTGCACTTCAGTACCTCACTTTTACCAGACCTGACATTGCTTATGCCGTCCAGCAGATCTGTCTGTTCATGCATGGTCCTAGGGAACCTCATTTTAACGCTCTTAAGCGTATTATTAGATATATCAGAGGCACTTATGATCATGGCCTACATTTGTACCGTTCTACACCTACAAGACTTACTTCATACACAGATGTTGATTGGGCCGAATGCCCGGACACTCGGCGCTCCAATTCAGGGTATTGTGTCTATTTGGGTGATAATTTGGTCTCATGGTCCGCAAAACGACAAGCTACATTGTCCAAGTCAAGTGCCGAAGCAGAATATAGAGGTGTCGCTAATGTTGTTTCTGAATTATGTTGGCTCCAGAATCTACTTCTTGAGTTACATTGCCCCATTCGACGGGCATCCTTGGTTTATTGTGATAATATCTCCGCCGTTTACTTATCTTCTAATCCGGTACAACACCAACGTACCAAACCCATTGAGATGGATATTCATTTTGTTCGCTATAAGGTCGCTCTTGGTGAGATCAAGGTCTTACATGTTCCATCTTCATACCAGTATGCGGATATTTTCACGAAGGGATTACCTCGCCAACTATTTCTTGATTTCATAGACAGTCTCAGCATTCGACCTTCTCCCACTTCGACTGCGGGGGTGTGATAGATAATAGGTTTATATTATCTTGTGAATATTATGTAAAATATATCTTGTGTAATTTAGGTTATCTCATGATTAGGTTGTAAATCCTATATATATTAAATTAATGAGAAAGCCTCCTCCAAGGAGAAATACACTATTCTACAAATGTGTATTTTTCATTATTTTAAATTGAATTTGATCATTTGTTCACTATCCTACATTCCTACACACATTTCTCTTACTCATCTATCTATGTCATATAACTCTGTCTCAAATCCAGCAATCCAGACCAACCATCTTCCATACCAACTATCGACTCACACCAATATTGGTAAGAATGTTTGATTAAAAAAAATTGAAAAATAAATAGCTAAGAAAGCTTTAAAATCAAATATTTCTAAAAATTAGCTAAAATTAAATTAAATAAAAATATAATTCTTAACCTGATGGATTAGGATTGAGCAATTCCTAACACATTACTCAACTTGAAATGACTCATGATTCGGAGTAACTCGACCCAACCAACTTGATTGAAAGGTCTTAAAATCATGTAATTGTGTGTGAAAATGTATGTATAGGACTATAGCCTTTACCTACAAGGCTACAAGTCGTCAAGTCCACAACCAAACTATATCATGACATTTTGGGCCATCAAAGTATAATTATCCTTGAATTTTGGGCCCAATAATAAGAAACCCCGTATCTCAAAACTTTATAAAATCATCGATTAAACCCAAAAAACTTCCTAATCCTCTTATACTCTCTCTCCTCTCTATATAAACCACGCTTCTTTGAACTCAATAATTACTTCTTCCTGAAATTCCAATACATAAAAAAGTATAACAAAAAAAGTTAATTTTTTTTTAGTTTCTATTGCGCCGAATTTTCTTCTTATTCAAAAGCGTCAGTTTTTTTCCCCAATTTTGATTTCTAGGGTTTATAGGGGTTTTGAATATTTGATTTGAAGTGAAGATTGAAGAATTTGGTCATTCTGGCTATGGATTACGAGCCTTGTCCTTCTGATATCAGTGGTATGTTTGTGTATTTTGTTTTTTTTTTTTTTTTTTTAGAAAATACATTGTTGTATTGTGATGTAATTTTGAATAATTCAATTTCTGCTCGAATTTTAGGGTTTAGGGTTTTTGTTTTTCATGAATTGATGATTTTATTGTTGCTGTGTGTTAAATTATGTTGAAATTTATACAGTTTCAAACTTTGTTGCTTTGATTGTACATCTAATTATCAGGGTTGTGTTTGCTACAATTGAATTGATTGATATTTTTGGAATTGCTTATTATTTGCCCCCTTTTTCTGGTGATTCTCTATTAGTGGTTTACGAACTTCAGTAAAATAATCTGAGCAATTGCGATAATTGTTCAATGATTCAGTAATTGCCGTAGGTAGGCGGGAAATTTGATTTTGAAGCTAAGCTTTGTTTAGTGGGAGTACAAATTTCTGGTGACATTAACTGCTTCTGCTTCATGTTGTCGAAATTGTTGCTCAAATTGAGTGATTTTATATCTTCGTTACGTTATATCGGGATGCCAGACATGTGCGTGAGATTTTGATTTGGGAATTGGATGTATAGTGGGAAGTGTTATTTTACTCCAGTGGAAAAGTGAATGATGCCCAGTATTTATAAATAAAAATTGTTATGTTTGGGAGGTTGCCTTTGATTTACAAGTTTTGTTTGCTGCATAAGCTTTATTTATCTCTGTATTCATACGCGCTTAAAATTAACTGTAAAGGACACACAGTTATTAAAAAAAATAATCATGTTTTCTGATTGAAGAATACCGTAGATACTGATGAAGATCTTCCTCCACATCAATATAGAGTTCAGAGAGCACCCCACATCGCAGAAAACGGAAATTCAATGCTAGGTTCAGGACCTTATCGCAGAGTGCAGGGAGATATGGAGCACCAAATCCATCATCTTGAAAAGGAAGCCTATTGTGGAGTTCTTCGAGCCTTCAAAGCACAATCTGATGCAATTTCTTGGGTAATTTATTTTATTTGATGTCAATGGGGTGTCAGATGCCCATGTTGTCAGATTCTGAATCACTTTAAAAACCTCTTTTTCAGGAAAAAGAAAGCTTGATAACGGAACTCCGGAAAGAGTTGAGAGTTTCAGATGATGAACACAGAGATCTTCTCGTGAGGGTCAATAATGATGATATCATTCGCAGAATAAGGTTTGGGTTTTTTACGTTTTGTTTTATACCTGTATGTTATTGCTTTATTGCTGAGATATGTTTAAGACTAGATTTATTCAGTTACTTCTTAACCTGTGAATCTGTAGGGTATAATGCTTCTATTTAGAATCTAACTCCAAATTAAACTTTTCTGGCTTGGAAAAATAGTTGCTAATGGGTTATGGCTCTCCATCTTATGTCTTGTCAAAAGAAGCCAAACATTGCATGAAATAATACTCCTAAGTTAAAAATTTTGCTTTTCAATTGACAAGCATAGTTTTCTAGCTGATATGTAAGCAGATTGCAACAAAAATCCTAGCTTTCTTTTCTTAGGAAGACTTTCCCCCTTTTTTTTGGCGAGGACAAGCCCTCTTGTATCTCTTGTATGTTGAAGATATTAAATGCTTCTGTTTCTTTGTTGTGATGCAATATGTTGTTTTTACTGTTTATTAAGGGAATGGAGACAGGCTGGAGGGCATCAGACTCTGAGTACATCGCATCCTATAAATGATGTATCCAGCCCAACTCCTGTTTCCCGCAAGAAGCAGCGAACAACACAATCTGTTCCCATAGCACAACCTCCAGCTGCATCTGTTGGACCGCGAGGCAGAAAACCCAAACAGGTTTGTAGATCTTGCTTGTTTAAGTATCTCATCTGATATTTGTTGGCAACTTCCATTTCTGTTGTTTCTTAACCTGTTTGATATATCTGAGGTCATATCTGGTGTATTCTCATTTACGTCCATACAGTTCCCATACAGTAATTCTGCTGCACATGAAACCTCTATGCCTGGAGAAGGTGAAGAGTTGGTGGGAATGAAAGTGTTGACCAGGTGGCCAGATGACAACCATTTTTATGAGGCCATGATTACTCGATACAATGCATCTGATGTATGTCATGTCATTTCAAATAGGATTTCAGTTTTCTCAAAATCAAGAACCATTCTAATAATTCTATGGATAATTATCAGGGCCGACATGAGTTAGTGTATGGTACTCAAACACAAGATGAATCTTTTGAGTGGGTTAATCTCAAGGAGGTGAGTGTTAATAGTACATATAAGTGTTTATTTAATTTAACAGGATATCCAGTGCAAATATATTCTGCATTTGATTGTGGTGTGCTACTAGGTTTCTGCAATGACATCAATGAGTTATTTTTAGAGGACATGAGCAAGACATGTTGCCTTAATGCCTTGTGTGAATATAGGTTCAGAGTCATGTGACATTTGTCTCCTGATTGCTGGTTTTTTTTTTCTACCATAATAGAGGTTGTCAAAAGTTCTCCCCTCCAATAAGGAAGTAGGACCCCTTGACATGATGAGCTTTTAGCTATAGGGCAGTGGTGCTTGTAAGTTGTGACGTTCATTGCCTCTTACCCTCATCTCATGCTTTAACTTCTGCTACTTATGTATTAATGACTAGAGTGCTGGATTCTGTAACTCCTGGTATTGATTAGTAATGCTGAATCATGGTTTGAAAATACATTTTTGGTCGCGATTGCGGGAATGGTCACTGTGTTGCGAGAGCGGAAATGGTGCATTGACCGCGTACTGTGTTGCCATTTATCTTGATGCGAATTTGATTTCAATGTCTTTTAAGGACTTATTATTAAACTCTATGCTATTAGAGTAGTTACATTAGGCTATTAGAGGCCTAGAATCATTAATGAGGAGGAATGAGGAATATTTTACTATATCTTGAAAAGTAATTTTTGAATGTAACACCTGGGGCAATTCAGGGTTGTAACATTTGGTTCGGACGAGATTGCAGATTTTGAAACATCCATTAATGAACAGGCTGATTTTGGTTTGGTCAACTGAAAATCCTTTATCATACCGCCTACTTGAAACGATTCAGATGTATTTTAGCAGCATGAGCAGAATGCTGGTGTAAGCTCACGTGCTACTGACTATATTGTAATCCTGATCAAAAAACTCCTATCTGAATTGGTGTATTTGAACAAACGAGTTTTGTTTACTCAGAATTTCAAGAACATAGCTAGATGTATTGTGCTCATGGTCTCTGGCCCTTGGTGATTGGTCAATTATATAGCTTTGTTTTTGCAACTTTGAACGGGTGTGTAGTAGGAATTAGATAAAGGTTGGAGTGTGATGGAATTTTTAAATCTAGGAAAGTCCATGATTACCATTGTTATAACTGTCAATATTTGGAGAATGTCCATGTAAAATAGGAACTGCTGACTATAATGAAGGCAGAGTAGGTTACATTGAACTTTTAAGTACTAAGAAGTTTTTTTTTTTTTTTTTGAGGAAAAAGTACTAGGAAGTTTTTGAGTACGCACCTGTAAGCTAACTACTGATGGGTATATTGAACTTCATAATGCTTGGATTGTGTATAATGCTGATCACCAGTTTTTGCTTGTTGGGTTAGTAGCTTTAATTACCTGACTGAAGATGGTGGCTTTAGCTGTTTGCTGGAATTACCTGATAAGAATATAGTGGTTTAATTGCCTCAGGCCTCCTCCAACCCCCCCCCCCCCTCCCCTCCAAGTTGTAGCTGGGATGGGTGTGGGTAACCTGTGCATTTATAGCAGTATAAGAACTTAATATCAAGAATAATCACGTACTGAGGATGCAAGATGTGATGATATTGTTGAAACTAGAGAGAATTCAATAGTGGTCAATGAACTATTTTGCTTTCATGCTTATGGGTGTATATCTGATTTTCAAACAATATTAATTTAAAGTTCATGTAACTGACTGTGCCAATGGTAGGAATCATACTAATATTTTTTTTGTATAATTTGTCTAACTGATGCATATTAATCAAAACAAGTCACATTTATTGAAGTCATATGTTCGTTTGTTATTGATGAGAGGGAAATGCCTTATGTTGTCAACAGCCTCTTTCTTTGCCTTCTGCTTATTTTCTACTTTTTCTATTAGTATTAAACTTGTCTATTCAAATTTTCATAGATACCTTTTGAGGATATCCAATGGGTGAATAAAGATCCTGGACTATCTCATAGAGGGGGCCCTGGAGAAAAGAGATCAATGAACAACATTGGTGCAGTTCCAGGTGCTGGAAGAAAGCAGAATAGGAGTGAGATTCAGAATGGCACTGGAAATATGACAGATGACATTGAGATTCTCCATACTGATACATTGATTAAGGAGGTATTGAACAATATATAACGGACTTTATTTGTAGGCACTATTATATGCTTATATTGCAAGTCTGGTTTATGTGCTATTCTTTGTTTTCATACCAGGTTGAAAAGGTAGTTGCTGCAAGTAATCCTGACCGCCTTGAAATTGAGAAGGCGAAGAAAATGCTGAAGGTATATTCCTCTTTGCTTGTGCAAGTATTCTAGTGTACCATTTAATTGCTAGATTCTGATAAGCAGTCAAATGTACACTTTGCAGGAACACGAGCAAGCACTTGTCAATGCAATCTCAAGGCTTACATATGTATCAGATGGTGACAGTGGTAATAGACTCATATATATTATGTGATGAAAAGTCTGTATAAAATCAATAACCAGGACATAACTTGAAGTACTGTTTAAGCAACCCCCCCCCCCCCCCCCCCAAAAAAAAAAAAAAAAAAAAAAAAAAAAAAAAAAACTCTTCTAATCTCTTCTGAAAATTGAAACAAAATGAACATAGAGGAACAACTTGCATGCCAGTATAACAATTAGCAATAGTTAAAAGCATTAGAACTTCCAACCCTCACTTCCTCCCAAAATAAATGAACAGAGGGTTGCAGTCCATCCTCCTGTGGTGGATATCATCTTTTTTCTGGTGTGAAGGATGAGCAACTGTTGCACGGTCAGGGTGGTCATGCAATGTTAAGCCTAGCCAACACGCTAAATTATCAATTTTCTTGTGGATTATCCAGTGTGATGTTATTGGAGTAAAAATGTGGAGGTAGTTTGAACTATCAGGTTCTTGCAAGTTCTGGATTCCACTACCAAAATGTTTGATGTTTTAAAAAATGTTTTCAACAGTTTGAGATTTCGAGCTGTATTTCCTCCCAAAAAGAAGGTTCATTTTTTAGGATTAAATTACTAAAATGAATGAGAATCTGATAGCAAGGGGAATTGTGATTTGGGCTTAACTGATGTAACTTTCATGTTTTCATCATGTTTTACCTTATTTTTTTGGAAATTATCATTCCATTTGGTTAACAACATAAAATTTAACACAGTGGAAATACTTTTTAAAGTATAAAAAAAGTGTTCATTTATGTGAAATTTAAGACATTCTATTACTTTTTTGTCAAATTATGATGTTCTAAACTCTTCTTTTCACCTGGGCTCCCTTCATACCTGCTTTTGGACGAACCTAACAGCGGAGCACTAAGGGCAAAAATTATTTTTGTGTGAAGGAAGAGAGGGGGGGGGGGAGAGAGGTTTGATCTAATGAATTCATGGTTTCCGAGGGTCATCCCTGAGGGCCTTACCCCCATGGATTACCCTCTCCACCTAATCAATCACCTTTCATGTAGAGGCGTAAGCTGGGTAACTATGCAAAATGGGCAGAAGGGTTTTTACACTTTTGTAGTTCATGTCATTTGGTGTGGAATGTGGATGTGTTAGGGTAAAAACGATGGGTGAAAAGTTAAAACCTAAGTCAATATAATTTTTGTTTCATCTCTCTGCTATATGTAATTTCTTTTGGCTTCATTTCTTTGTTTTAGGTAAATTCTCGTCTTCATTTTTAGGTTGATTTGTGTGTCCGTGATTGTTAAACAGAACTGACTGATATGCATTGACTTCAACCAGATGGAGATCAACAATACTAGCGTAGCAAATCAGATACTTGAGTGCATCTGGAGTTGGCAATTAGCAAAAGCCTACATATTAGCAGTTGCTTAAGGTAGAATGCAAGTTGCGCGCACAATCGAGCTTTATCTTTGAATCTGAGGCACGTTCCACAATTGACTTGCTGCTGGTCCTTGTGATTGTTTTAGAACAGATGAACTGGGAAATTCTTTTTTATAATGAGCAAGTAGTGATCAGTAAATTGTACAAGTAGGTTCCATGTGAAAATAAATAATATTTTGATTTGTATTTATAGATAGTAGGTAGTTTTGCAGGATTAACAATGTAATTTTTGTTGATTTCTAGATTATGCATTTTAAGAACAATGAGAGTGCAATTATACACCTGTTAGATGCATGTACCCTCTGTCAAATACAACAAAATAATAGGTGAATTATACACCAAGCCTATGTGCCATAATTGCCTAAACATTACAAAATCAAATCGAAAAGATCCCAATTCCCACCCTAACTATACACATATCCCCCCTTACTTTCTCTGGCGTTTCTTTGAGTGTGAATCTGCATCTACACTGCCACCATCTCGGCCTCTCTTACCCATAGCTGCGATTGCTGCTGCCCTCTTAGGTGGTCGACTGCTGCTCCTATTTCCTCTACTTTCTCTTTCCTCCTTTCCCGTCTTTTCCTTACTAAGTTTACTACCTGAGCCATTCTGTGGACCCTCGTCTTTCCTCCTGTCACTCTTAACACTACTACTACTGCCGCCATTACCATTCTTCCTTTTATCTGAATTCTTCAATGACTGCAAAAATAAAGTTTTACCTGAGGCTGATCCTGAAACCTGCTTTATCTTATTTGAGGAATTTCCTGGACTTGGCTTCTTTTTATCGGCCTTAGCCTCAGAACTTTCTGTCTTGCTCGATATAGGAGTGTTGGGGTTCGGATTGCTGTTATTCTTGCTTGATGAGCTTCTTGACCCAAAACTCTGATCTCTGGTTCGCTTCTTAGTCACAGTATTGAATGACGTTGATGATGCTTTCTCCCTTTGCTGCTTCACCATCTCCCCAATAGGAGCTTTTTCATCAGGTGGTGTAGCTGGTGCTGGGCCTGCTGGCTCCCTTTTCTCACTTACGCCTCTTGATGATTTTCCTGCTATGGAACTTCGTTTTCTACAAGCAATCACCAGACCATTTACAGTTAAATTAGGCTGCTTTAGATCAGCTTGATTGGCCTCAGGTTTTGTTGGCTTTGGTAGGGGTGCTGGTTGGACAGGTTTGGAAGGGCGAGACTTGTGATCGTGTGGAGATGATAATTGCGATTGGAATTGTTTGTTGAGTAGTTGTCGAAGCTCGAGTGCTGCTTTGTGTTCTGAAGATCTTTTTGTGAAGAAGACAATGGCATTGTTGATGAGGAGCATTAGGTCACGGTAGAATTTGGTTTGACAATCTGAATACTGGCCTTCTTCCAGTCTTCTCTGGATTGTTTCCAGATCAATGTGCTGCTTTATTAGGTTTGTATATTTGGGAGTTTCCTGCAATTACAATGAACACTTTCATTCTTGATGATAAATGTACAGCACAGGACACAGATATTTAAGCAAAAATTGATTTGCAGGGGTCACTTAAATCCAAATATTCAATAGCAAACTAAATATCAAACTAATTTCATTTTTAGTTGATTTGTACACCAATAGTTAGCTACTCCTGTTCTCTTCCATTACTTCAATTCAGTTCCTAATTTCCTTCTCTCATAAACAATTCAATTTAGCTCGGCTTCGCTCAGTAAATCAGAATAGACCCTTAGATATGTAATTTTATTTAATTAAATATTTTTGCCCAACACTTCTTGTAATTTTATTTATTAATTTTTTTCAATTTAAAATGTTCTCCACTTGATAAATTTGGAAGAAAAAAACAAAATATCTTGTAACCATTCACTAGGAAAGAAGCATCCCAATCAAGGATAACGACTCTGAGCTATCTCCTCACTCACCCTCCATTTAGAGATTGCTATAAAGGACATAAAATACACGAAAATCAATCTTAAATCTAAATTGAGAGGACACAAACTCACACTAATTAATACTGTACAAAGTAGCCAATAAAGCACTCACGTCAACTTTTTTTAAAGATCAACTTTTGATACTCGTTTTTAAGTGTTAGTTGTAGACTTGAAACTTTTGTTTCTTATAATCCCTTATGACATGTATTCTGGTAGCCTGGTCAATAATTAAAAATGTTATGCCAAACAGGCAAATAAAGTACCAATATGGAGTATTCCCTATACCGTTTTGTAATAATCGCAATATTTTAACTTAGCAATAAATATACTTAGCACCATACAATTGGGGATAGAGAGAGTAACTCGATATTTAAAATAAATCAATATACTTAGCACCATACTTTAATCATAACATGATAATTAATCCATAATTTTACCTGACTCTCAAGCCGACGCTCAAAAAACGACCCAAGCTTACGAGCTCGAACAACATCAAGAAACTCAGCCAACGTACGCGATTTTCCCTCACCACTCGACTTAACCGCCGGAGATTGATTCTCCTCGCCGCTACTATTCCCGGAAAACACCCCAATCTTTTTTCCCCTCTTATTCTCATCACCAATTTTATCATTATCATTACCATTATTACAATCATCATCATTTTTCTCACTCCTCCACAAACTTGCCGTACTTTGTAAGTCACTACTCTCCTTCACCCCTCCTCCTCCTCCTCCTCCTCCGTCGTCTTTCGACTCCGCTACCGATTCCACCAATTCGCCCGAATCAACCCGCTCTCTCCTCTCCTTCTCACTTCTTCGCTCTTCCTTCGAGTTCGAGCTCCCGTTACACGAGTCATCCTCCTCGCCGCCGTCAACCGGTTCACCCATCCGGTCCGGTTCGGACCCATCCGGCTCGACCGGGACCGGTTCGGGTTCATTTTTCACCTCGTTGATTTCCGTTTCTCTCTCCTCTATTTTCTTTGGATCGGAAATATTTTCTCTCTCCTCTTTGATTTCTTCCTTCACGTCACTTTCTCTTTCCTCCTTTAATTTCTTCACCTTCAATTGCAACGAACTGCATGAAAAAAAATTTAAAATAATTCCTAAATTTAGAAATTAAATCAATCCAAGAATCAATAAATAAAAACCGAATTAATCAAACATAACATAATTTCAGATCGAGATAATTAATTACACAATGGAAAGATCGTAACGCTGAAGGTCACGCCGGAGTTCGGCAACACGAAGGCGGCGCAACTCCTCAAGCCACAAACCGGCATCATCGGCGGCAATATCTCCGGCGACATCGGAAGCGAAGCGGCGTTTAAGGTCGCGGTATTTCTGCTGGCATACGAGAGGAGTGAAGTGAGAGAAAGAGGTGCGATTATGGAGTTCTCTTGAAACGGAGTCCCAAGCGTCGATGCCGTGACGTTGAACGGCGCAGGCAAGTAAGAGTTCTTCCTGAGTTCCCCAAGATGACGGCGGAGTGACGGTGGATGTTGCGGCGGTTGCGGTGGTGGTGGTTTGGATTTGAGAGGTTGAAGGTTCAGCCATGGATGGTGAGTTGAGGTTGAGTTGGTTTCTCTCTCATATGGTTTGTTGTCGTATGTTTTGTTGGTGCCTGGTGGTGGTGTTTGATATTTTACTGGGTTTTTTTGTTTTTGGGTTGGGCTTTAAGTGGCTCGGCTTAGCGGCTTGGATAATGGATAATGCAAGTTGATTTGATTGGTGAAAATGGGAAATGTGTTTTGTGTTTATGACTATCTTTGTTTAAAAAAGTACACAAGGAGGAGATTATTAATGGACTACTCGTATTAGTCTATACACATATCAAACAAAAATGTTACGGAGTACATGTTATGAGCCTAATTATAAATCAATGTATGAGTATTGTTTATTTCTATTGATCCCGCCAGCCCTTATTTTTTGGCCCGATAAGCCCATAAGGTGAAGTAAAGGTAATTTAATATTGTAATGTAAGACAAGATGTGGTTCCTACAACTAAAAATGGTATGGAGCAAACTTAAGAAACAAATTCGGTAAATATGAAGGGAAAGAGGGAGTCTCAATTTTTAAATTTTCATTTCTACTTTTGCACTGTTCATATACACTGATACATCATTTGGGCTAATTTTTATATTTTATACGGAGTACATAAGAATATATATAGTTAATTGGTAAATTCGCATTAATGTTTTATAATTTACACTTATTGTTAATAATAGAAGTTATTGGTCAAAGTAACCCATTGTTCCTAATTTACCCACTTATTTCTTAGAGTATCTTTTTGTTTGAGCAATTGAAAGACATTAACAAAGAATTTTTCATTTTACACTAAACTTACATTTCAAAAAAAAAATCAAAATGAATACAATTTTAAATTAAAAACAATTAAACTCGGTTTCAATTTTTTGTGTCTAATAAATTTATAACCTATTAACACAGTAAACATACATTCAACACAAAATAGAGTATATCAAACACAATTCAATTATAATTAGGGATGGCAGGTGGGTATTAAAATGCGGGTCCTGTACCGCACCTGCCCCAATTGGAGTGGGCATGGGTCATATAATGATTTAGATGGCAAAATGATATATTTATAACACAAATATTGTTAGGTTGGCGGGTAAAAAACGGGTGGTGGTCTGGTGGATATCCTCATGGATGGTGGATCTAGATTTCTACCCACTTAGGCGGGTGTGGATGTTAAAATTTTAGTATTTTACCTGCCGCTAGTAGCGAATAGGTGGCGGGTATAAAAAAATTTTGGCGGATGCGAGTATAGGGGAGATGGTACCCGTACCGCCCAATTACCATCCCTAATTATCATATAAGAAATCACTTCCATACTAGTATTTATTAGTAATCGCAAACTATTATCAAAATTTCTCATATTTACAAAGCAAAATGTAGTGCACCCATTCACCTTGTGCACTGTACCAAAATTTCTCATATTTACAAAGCAAAATATAGTTGGTCATTAACCTGTGTGCACTGTACTTTGCTTTGCTTTTGTTATAATGTACTACCTCCGTAAAAATTATGTGCAACTTTGGGGTATTATCAGGGCCGTCCCAAAGTATACGGAGGCCCGTGCGATTAAAAATAAATGGGGCCCCATCTAATTTATAATTGTGTCACCCAAAAAAATAAAAATAAAAAGTGAAGCTCACAACAGTCATCGAACCTTGAACCACTTATAAATATTCTCCAACATTTGATCATTGAGCTACCTACGAAGATTCTCAATAATAAGGCTAGATTATTTGTTATATTCTTAAATTGATATGAGGCCCTATTAACTTTTGGGCCCTGTGCAGTTGCCAGTTGCTCACCCTGCACACTCTAAGGGCGGGGCCTGGGTATTATTTGTGAGATATAAAATATTCCAAAGTTGCACATAACATTTAACGGAGGTAGTAAATGGAGTTTTATTGCAATTTTTGTAAGACAACGATTACTTAAAAGGGTGGCTCGGGTTGGTGTCCAGAAATTGGGGAATACGGGGAACAAGGGAGGCTCGGAGGAGCTTCCTTTGGCCTTGCCCATTCAGCGCTACAAGTGAAGATGAATGCCTGTCTCGCGGGGCTACAATGGGCTAACACAAGGTCAATTTGTGCGATTACTATTATATAGACTCTACTATAGTGCTTCGGTGCCTTAGTGCTGGATATATCCGTTTCTTGGACAATTGCTCGTATACATCGCATCAGCAACAGTTTTGATTGGTGCAGCGTTCATAAGGCAAACTGTAGTTTGTCCTCCTTTAATTTTGTTGTGTTGTTTGTTCTGTTTAAACTTTTGTGAATTAAAGCTTATGTAAAAGAAAAAAGATTACTTAAAAGTAATAAAAGGATTATCGGGAGTAGTATCACCTTAAATTAAACAAATGGAAAAAGTGTGCACAAAACGTGTTAGACTTCAACTTTAAAGGGATGGTATAGACTTAAAACTATACATGACATGTTAAACCCCTTTTTTTTTTTTGACATGTTAAACCTTCTACTATATGGGAAAATAAATTAAAAAAATTAAGTATACAACAAATAAATTTCATAAATTAGAGATATTCCATACTAACCCGGTCCAAAATAATTTAACTATCGCCCGATTCAAAATTGATCTTCACTTAACTTGGTTTTACTCAAATTCAAATGAGCTTGAAATAATCTAACAAATGACCCAATTTGACACATCTAAAGTTATCACAATTAATCCTAATAATCCAAAATTACTCCCCAAATTTCACCAAGGCCATCATATCCCCTTCCTTAATCTCATCTGATTTTCTCTCTACTCCTTCTATAACCTTAATCCCTTTATTACCAATCCAAACTCCACCTTTCAGATCACTTAACACCTTTTCAAGCCGCGCATTATCATAGCGCAGCATTTCTAACTGCCGCTTCAAGGCTAAGCACATCTCTGTCAGGGCAACATTACTAACCCCACTCCCATATTGTCCCACCTTCTTATCCTCATTTTTCACTTGTTCAATCATGATCTTGTTAAGCACGATTGGGATCCCATGTTGTGACATCTTAGCCGTTGGATTCTTCACCAAAGCTTGAATACCTTCGGATATCTTAACTCCCCACTGAAGCTTCAATACGACACCGTTTCTGATTTGAAATACCGACTTTGCCCCTAACTCCATCCCATTAACAGCACTCTCCACCTTCGACTTCAAGGGTAATTTAGTAGTTTTACACCCATCATTTCCATAATCACCATTATCCGAATCAATCATCTCGATTGACTTATCATCCGTCTTGAAAACGACGTCGTTGCGCTTCAATAAATTGAAAGGAGACAACAATGGAGAACACTGAGATTTCTTAATCGAGAAATCACCAAAATGAGGATTAAAACTGAGGAAGATTCTAGGATTCGACGTCAATGAGGCGAAATTGAATTCAGCAGTCATAGTAATGGGGGCGTCAATTCCAAAATGCTCAAATCCAGTTTTAACGAGGAGAGAGAAGGGGTTAAACGCATCGTTTGGACGGTACGAAAGGCGAAACGATGGGCCGGAGTCGAAGACGACTCCTAAGCCTAATGAAAGTTCCTTGGAATTTCCAGCTGAAAGAGATGATTGGAAGGGTAAGCCTAGGAAATTGAGTGGTATTTTAGCTTTGAAGAGTGGGTTTTGCTCTTCTCTGAATCTTAGTGAAGCCTTCATCTTCTAGTGGAGTAATCTTTCTACTTGAATGATTCGTTTCTAAAGTGATCTCTGATTTATAGTTAGTATAATAATAAGAGTAGTAAGTGAGATTAGTTGTAATCAAAGACTTTTTGAAATTAATTAAAATTGTTAGCGAAGATTTCGGGTATTAAAAAAAATTGTCTAGGTTTTGTTTAAGATTGTGACTTAGTACACAAGGAAGAGATTATGAGGTGGGAGTGACAGTATTATAATTTGAGGAGTTTATTATTGGCTTGTACGGAATATTGCTGAATGGAGTGACGCGTAAACTATATTTGAATTATGGCGGGATCAATACGGAGTATATGCTGTAGGACTTTAGGAGTGTTGACGGTTCTGATAAGATACTACTTGTGGTGGATTATGAGGTTGAAGGTTCAGCAATAGCTGGTGAGTTATGTAGGAGAACTAAAGGAGGACAGGAGGTTGAATTGGACTACTTTCTGTCTCCACTAGTGGTTACTGGTTAGGTATGAAGTTTAATCCGAAGTTAATTTAATTGGTGAAATGAAAATTGTGTTTTATATCTATCTATCCCTCTGATTAAGGAAGTACACAAGGAAGAGATTTGATATCATATGGCACAATTTCAAACAGGAGTACAGGACTATGGGGTCTTGTATTAAAATTTAACTAGCCTTTTGACTCGTGCAATGCACGGGTTATTCATAAAAAATTGCATTGAAAGATGAATTAGGAAATATCAATAAGCCATTATGGTTATAATGTGTGATAAAAAATATGGTTAAGAAATTTAATTTTTTGAATTGTAATTGAAAATGGGGATTAAATAAAGATGGAGAGGTTTAAATTAAAGAGAGAAAAGCAAAAGGTTGAACTGAAGAGGGGAGATGAAGATGAAGTGTATATAGAAGATGAAGCATATAATTTTAATGAAAGAATTAAAGAAATACAGTGTAATAAAAAATAATTAATAGTGTAAGAAGACATGTGGCATTTAGGTTAGATAAAAAGATATTGAAGTGTAATAGGATAGAGACATGTGTTTTCTTTGGTTATAGTTTTTAAATACTAAGTATAAATTAAAAACCAATACAGAAAAAGGAAATACACATAATGTCTTGAATACTTAAGTAGTAAGCCCATTGCTCATTTGCGAACGCACCCCAATTAATATGTCATATTAACGTCCCTCGTTAATATGATGGCATTTTCGTTATTATTGAAGCATCTTTCAATATTTTAATGTTTTTTGGTTTGTTGCTAACATGACACTTAATTATAGCTTGGTTAAGTGTGAATTTGAATCTCGTTTCATCTTCTCCATATATGAGTCTTCATCTCCTCAAGCTTTCATGAACAAATGTCATCCTCCATTAAAGATGCTCAACCTTTCATCCTCCATTGAAGATGCTCAACCACATCCAACGCCACCAACGAAAACCCTAAAAACAAGGGGTGAAACAAATGGTATGGGTAACCCTAAAGGGTAGGGATTTATAGTCATCTTTAATATCTCCATTGTAACTGACCATTGTTTGCCTCCACAATAATTACCAACTGCTCAGAATTCGTAAAAGCAGCCAATTTTCCACCTGGAAATCGAATTGCATGCTGCGAATTGGCGAATTACTTAAGGAATGGGATGAAGAATGCGGATAATTATTACATACAAGACAAGTACACTTACCCCAAATCGTAATTTTGTCGGCGAATTGGAGGATTACTTGCCGAATTCCGCCAATTGCAGGTGCTGCGAATTGGACGATTACTCGAGAATTGCGAGTTTTTCTACAGAACGGAGAACATACTTTACAGAAAAAGGGCAACGGTGGAAGAACGGAGTTCTTCAATACGACGTCTTAGGAACGGAGTTCATAAATGGGGTTAACAAAATTACAAATCCACCCTTCATTTACTAAATGAAATGACGCTGATGCCCCCATATAAACGGGTGGTGTTAATATGGCATATTAACTGAGATTTTCTCGCTCATTTGCTTTTATATATATATATATATATATATATATATATATATATTATTAACTTTTAAATAAATCGAATGTCCAATAAATATTGTACATATATTGTAAAGTTACCTTTAAAATGAGCAAAAATTAACCTAATATGAATTATAAAAGTCATGCTAAATTATAAAAGTTACCCAAAAAATTATAAAAGTCATGCTAAATTTGATAGAAAGTGACCGTGTCACCCGATATACAGTAAATTACAGTAAACTGGATATATATATATATAAGTTACTCCGTATTCATTTTTTTTTCATTAAAAATGCTTTGAAAGAGGAAAACATTAGATACCTCTTCTTACAAGGAGAATTTTTGTCAAACTGCTACGAGATGAGGAAGAAGACTTCACTCTAAAGTCTAAAATACCAATTACCAACCATAAGTATATGTAACAGGTACTAAAAATTGAGTCATGAGATTAAGAACCATATGTATGCGTGATTAACTTATTACAGAAATAACACAGAAATATAATACTCGGCAAACAGAATTAATGGGAATAATACTATCTTTAGATTAATAACAGAATAGAAAGTGAGAGCATAAATCATGCTACCCTTGAACCAAAAACATTGAACCAACCTAAAACTATACATTATTACATTTCATTTTGAATCATATACTATAATATGATTAATACCCCAAATAATCCTAATTAACAGAATTATAAACTAATTTCCAACGCTAACATCAACTTCCTTAATCTCACTTAATTTTCTCTCTCCTCCTTCCTTAACCTTAAACCCTTTATTCCCAAACTCAACCTTCAAATCATCCAACGCCTTCCCTAACACCGCATTCTCAGAACGCAGCGTTTCAAGCTGCCGTTTCACAGTAAAGCATGTCTCCGCCAGCTCAGCACCACTATACGAGCCCAGGCCCACCTTCTTATCCTCCTTTGCCACGTGTTCAATCCCAATCTTATTCAGCACCAATTGCGGGATCCCACGTGGCGACATCTTAGCCGTTGGATTCTTCATCAGAGATTTGAATCCCTCGGGTATCTTTACCCCCCACCGGAGCTTCAATACGGCGCCGTTTCTGATTGGGAGTACCGTTTTTGCCCTTAACTCCATCCCATCAACGGCCCTCTCAACCGATGATTTCAAGGGTAATGTCGTAATTTTACTCCCTGAATTTGGATTTTTCACCGAGAAATAATCCCCTGTATCCGCATCTACAATCGGCTTCTCAACCATCTCCAGTGAATTATCCTCCGCCTCAAAAACGGCGTCGTTTCGGTTGATCGAATTGAACGGAGATAACGACAACGAAGAAGAAGTATGCGATTTTTTGATCGAGAAATCCCCAAAATGAGGCTTAAAATGGAGGAAAAATCTAGGGTTTGAAGATGACGAATTAGCGAGGAAATTGAATTCGGCAGTCATAGTCATTGGAGCTTCAATTGGAGACCCAAAATGCCCAATTCCAGTTTTAACGAGGAGAGAGAAAGGGTTAAACGCATCGTTTGGACGATACGAGAGGCGAAACGATGGGCCGGAATCGAAGGAGGTTCCTAAACCTAATGAAAGCTCCTTCGAATCTCCAGCTGAAAGAGATGATTGAAAGGGTAATCCTAAAATGTTGAGGGGTATTTTTGCTTTGAAAAGGGGTTTTTGCTCTTCTCTGAATTTTAGTGAAGCCTTCATTTTTATTTTCTGGGTTTTTTGTCAGAGAGAAAATGAGATGAAGGTGGGTTTTTCTAGGGATTTTTTTGATTAATTTATAATAAGAGAGATTTTTGAAATGAATTAGGGAATAATTGATGCAATATGTTGTTTTTTTGTAAGGTTAGCGGAGTTTCCGGGGTTTAAAAAATTGTCTGGATTTGGTTTGCGATGGTGAGGTGAGTGGGACTGGGGAGTGTCTGTTTGTAATTCAAATTTCAAAAATATGAGTGTTACGTAGTATAAGTAAATTCAGAAGTGGATCCACGATTTTTAGGTTTGTGTTTGAAATTTTTGTCACATGTGAGATGCAGATGCTCGATCTAATTCCTTAAAAAAAGTTGATTTGGTTTGGTGATTTTGGTCTGTTTAGATTTTATAAAATTGTCTAAAATTTAACCCTTTTTTTTTTTTTTTTTGGGGACAAAGATCAACTCGAAAAGAACTAAAAATTGAATTGTATCAAAATATTGAGATGTAATTTTTTTTTATATAGGCATGAGATGTAATTAATTGAATAATGATAATAAAGTTTGTTTTAATTTGGCATTTGATTTCGACTTTTACAACTTCAATTCAATTTAATTTATTGATTACTAATGTAGATTAGTATATATGCAATCTCCCTAAATTTTTAATTTTTTTTTTAAAAAAAATCAAACAAAGAGAACTGTTATCAGTGTTAACCATTCTCTTTTATTTATTTTTTATAAGCATCATAAACAGGAAAGAGAACGGTTATTTCTTGCATATAGAACGTTTCTTGTACCCTTTCTCTTTTCCTTTGCATATAGAACGCCTCTTATACCCGTTCTGTAAACTTTACACATCGCTTAGCAGAAGATCGCCTCTAAGGCGATCTATAAAGCCTATTATAACAGTTCTCTAAGGCCTTTTTTGTAGTAGTGCCATGAGTATTCTGGCGTCTCGTCGAGCGACATTTTTCGAGCAACTTGGCTCTGATACCAACTGTCACGGTCCGAGAGTTTTGACACCGGATCGTGCGGCGCGCGCTTGACTATTAGCGACAAGGACGCAAGCCTAAAGTAAGTGAGGTTCGTAAGCACATAGCAACACGGACCAAGGTATCTTAAGAAAGCACTCGTCAACAACAGGTGCTAGGTCGGGGCTTCTGACGGGCGATACTTCGAAGCGGGCACAAGCGGAACCGACTAGATGAGGGCGTCTTTGGAGGGTCTCTTGGCTTGGTGGGGATGCTTTAAAACAAGGTTAGCACAATATCTATAAAGGCTTAAACAACACACAAGTCTTAAAGCAATAGCAAAGGGGTATAGAGCGTAGATTGAATAACCATGCGCTCCCTAAAGAGCTTTATATTGCATTAGTAGAGAATTACAAGTGAACGTTGAAATGACATTAACACAATAATTCTCCCTAGAGCCTAGAAAATAAAAAGAAAGACTAAAGAGACATTACAAAAGGGAAATTACAAGGAAAATAAAGAAGAATACATAATAAAGAGGTTGGATTCTAACACTTAGCCTATATTTTCAGTTAGGGAATATTTTGTGAACAATTTCTGATGTGCATAAAACTTGTTAATTTTTGTGAACAATTTGGTTACTTTAACCTATGTAATATTAGTAAATTTTGATTAAGGAATTTCCTTTGTTTTAGGTTCATTTTTGGCCAAATTATTGTCAAGTATGTATGGTTAATGCTTTTTTCTATCCATATTGACAAGAATAATATGTAGAAATTATTCCTTGATTTATTTGCAACTTTAAAGAATTATGAACGAAAAAACAGAATGGTTGGGAAAAATTATGAACAAAAACTCAGTAATGGTTGGGAAGAATTTACGGGAAAATACGAAACAGGGAAGAAGAAGGGAGCAGGGGTGGTTAAATAAAGGGGATTTTTTTTTCTTTTTTGTAAAGCTAGAAGTGCCACGTCAACATTCTAACCTGTTGTAACAGGTATATGACCTGCAAGGGTTGATGTGAGAAAAAGGGGGTAAAAGGTTGGAATAATTAGGAATAAACAAAAGGTGAGATTAATATGGGAGAACGGACAAAAGGTAGGATTATTCCCGTTAAATTTTGCTTTTAGATATGTGTGTTATCCTATTAATGCAAAGTAAATATATGGGTTTGCTTGTTGATGTGCTATTTGTCGCTGCCAATCCATTAATGATTGATCAATGCACACTTTATTAAATTTATTGAATTGATAAACAACCTTATTTTTTTTATAATCCCTTATATGTTGAATGTAATTGGTATTTCTTATATTGTAGAGGTATTAATTCTCATTGACTTCATGATTATTATTGTTGCTTGTTACTTTTATATAATATTATTTCTTTAATATTATATGTTTTAATGGATTATTTTTTATCTAGTTCACTGTAAATAGCCAAATTCTTCTTAGTCACATGTTTTCATATCCTCTAATTCTGTAGAATAATTAACCATTATTTGCGAGTGTTTCTAATTCCATCATTGTAATCTGAAATACTTATATGATTGCTTAAATTTTATTATGCCTTGTCTACTATGTATGCGGCTATGTATGGGAATATCTATATATTATGCATAATTGTATCATATAACAAACTAATTAGATCGTCTAGAATTTAATGATTATAACGATTAAAATTTATTAGCTAGGTATACAGCTAATTAATTAGTGTGATATAGCAAACTAATTAATTAGCTCTTCTGGTATTAAATGGTTTTTTTAGTTATAAGTTTAATATTCCATAATTGTATCTTTAAGGGTATGTGATTAAGCAGTTTCTCCATTTTATACGGAGTACTAATTCCTACGAGTAAAACAAGGCATACAACTTTAATTATGGTACTCAAAATTAGATTTTTTTTTTCTTCTTCTTCTATGGATCACAAATACTTATAGACTAGTTAGGCACATGATAATTAAACCTATGATTGAATAACTTGTTATACCTTAAATTATCATGATTTTGTTTGACATAGTATTAATGTCAGAGTAAGTTTGGTATTGGTGGCAGATTAAAAGATTCGTACTTTGTTATAATAAGTTAGGCAAGTAATCTAGATATTGATAAAGCTATTTATATACTTGTTAGTTAAGGTTTCATACTTTGTTATGAAAATTTGATTAGTAAACATAATTGTGGTCTCATTATCAGTAACCTTCCTCAAGGTTCAATACGCAAATTCTATTATAGTAAATTACTTGAACTTAGTCTTGATTGAAACTTATCATATACATATATATATATATACATATTATTATACAATCTTAGTTCCTAATTTATAATATTGTTTTATATATCAATGAATCATGTCAAACCTTGCAAAACTCAAATTTGTTGCTCGTGATATTACTGGAAACAACTATCTGTCTTGGGTGTTAGATGCTGAGATACATTTAGATGCAAAAGGACTTGGTAACACTATAAAAGAAAACAACACTGCAACAACCCAAGATAAGGCTAAAGCTATTATATTCCTTTGCCATCACCTTCATGAAGGCCTTAAGACTGAGTACTTGACTGTTAAAGACCCACAAGTCCTTTGGAGTAATCTATAAGAAAGGTATGACCACTAGAAAACTGTGATATTACCAAAAACTCGTTATAATTGGTTACATTTAAGATTACAAGACTTTAAGTCTGTAAGTGAATACAACTCAGCAATGTTTAGAATTACATCACAATTGAAATTATGTGGAGTGAAAATCATGGATGAAGAAATGTTAGAAAAAACATACTCTACTTATCATGCAAACAATGTTGTCCTGCAGACACAATACCGTGAAAAGGGTTTACAAAATATTCGAATTGATATCTTATCTCCTTGTGGCTGAGCAAAATGATGAATTATTAATGAAAAATGACGAATCACGCCCAACTGGCTCTACTCCATTCCCTGAAGCGAATGCGACATCCCATAGTGGGAAAGAGCAAAAGGCTAGAGATCATGCCAGCAGCCGTGGTCGAGGCCGTGGTCGAGGTCGTGGCTGCGGGCGCGTACGTGGATATGGTCGTGGTCGAGGTGGTCATTTTAGGAATTCATACTCTTACCAGAAGTGGGTTAATAATGATGGAAATAAAAATTAGAAGGATAAAAAATGAAAATATATGCTACCGTTGTGGAGGAAAATGGCATTAGTCACGTGTGTGTCGAACATCAAAACATTTAGTAGACCTTTATCAACAATCAATTAAACAGAAAGGAAAGAAATTTGAAACAAATTTGGTGTATGAGGATGGCGAATGTGATTTTGATTACGGTGATACAACTCACCTAGAAGTGGCTGATTTCTTTCATAATCCGGAAGAAAATAATTGAATAAATTATGATCCCCTGGCGAATAAACTCTATTAATTAGCTTGCATTTATTTTATTATAGAATTTTATCATAAACTATGAGTTTATGTTTCATGTGACATCTGTTTTTGGACAATTTTATGTTTTTGGACTTTTTTTTTATGTTTTCGGATATTTTATTATTATCGTTTATTAATTTAAGTTATTTGATATTTTGAATCTTATTTTAGTTCCTTTAATTCTATTAGAATATGAATTCCTTTGGAGCTCAATCATCAACCAATGGTGAAGATTTATGTCTAGTTGATAGGGCTACTACTCACACCATACTTAAGAATAAGAAATATTTTTTGCAATTGATGATGAAAGATATTAATGTGAGTACTATATCAGGTAGTACAAAAATTATAGAAGTCACCGGAAGAGCAAATGTTTTATTGCCAAGGGGAACAAAATTGGAAATTATTGATGCATTATACTCCCCCAAGTCTTACAGAAATTTACCAAGTTTTAAAGATATTCGACAAAATGGATACCATATTGAGATAATTAGTGAAGGAAATAATGAATTCCTTCAAATCACGAGTGTAACTCAAGGCAATAAACTTACTACGGAGAAATTACCTACATTCTCCACTGGTCTGTACTATACAAAAATCAATACAATTGAATCACATGCTATAGTAAACCAGAAGTTTATTGATGACTTTAAAGTTTGGCATGACTGGTTAGTCCATCCCGGTTCAATAATGATGCGAAAAATAATCGAAAATTCATGTGAACACTCATTGAAGAGCCATCAGATTCTTCATAATAATTTTTCATGTACTGCTTGCTCAATAGGCAAGTTAATACTTCGGCCATCACCAACTAAAATAAATTCCGAATCAATTACTTTTCTAGAACGTATACAAGGGGATATATGTGGACCAATTCATCCCCCGTGTGGACCTGACAGGCTAAAGTCGTAATCACCCAATCAAAAATAATACCTAAATCCACTAACTATGTAGATAGGGAAGAAGGGTCGAACCACAGGGAAACGAGTTAATTTATTCCTAATTAATCTAAATTATCAAGTAACCAAATTGTTATTATAAAAGGTAACTAAACTACTAAGAGTAAAAGTAGGAAGGAATAAAAGTAGGAAGGAAATCAATGAAATAAAAGCCTAGGGCATAGGTTCGCCAATAAACAATATTCCGGGGTAAAACATAACAATCAATCATCAATGCATCAATTAAACAGATCATAAAGGGCTTTCGCTACGTATTACAATCACAGAGTTAATCTACCGGTATTAAATCTCATCTCTCGAATCTCGACTTAACCATTTATAAATTAGTCCGCCTATTGAAACTAAGCCTAAACATCAATTCTCATCTCTCGAATCTTGAATCAATATTGCTAAACTCATACAATTAAACCAGGCCTAATCTAATTGCATAGCATTAAATCAATCAATAGGGAATTAAATAAGCATTGACAATCAACAATCATAAATTACTCCTTAATATTATTTATTGGATCCCCATAAACCCTAGAAATAAAACTACTCACACATAATTAAATCTAAACTAAATAAAGCAATTAAACAAGTCATAAGGGAATAAAGGAATAAAATTGCTGAAATTAATAGAGAAGAAATCGTTACCAAAATCAATTGAACTACAAAGTTGAGTCAAGAACAAGAGTAAAAGTTTGAGAGTAATCAAGTGAGAGAAATAATCTAAGTAGAGAGAAAAAGTATAAGAAAAAGAAGTAATTACAAAAATCAAGTAATAACTCTTACTTAAACAAACTCTAAAACATTCCTAATTAGAAACTAAGAATTCGGCAAATCAGGTGCTTCAGAAACACGCGCTCGATCGGGCGAAGGGCCGCGGGATCAGGCCCGCCTTTTCTTTGCGTCCTCTCTTAAGCAGCTGCGCCCGATCGAGCTAATGCTCACCCGAACGGGCGCGCCTTGCTAGCAGCAACTTGTTGTACGCCCGCCCGATCGAGCGTATGCTTGCCCGATCGGGCCCGATTCCACCTCAAGGCTTGGACTTCGATTGGGCTTTGATTCTTCGGCCCAATCCGGATTTCCTCTTTGGGTCTTGAATACTTGGTCCAAATGCCCCGGTATCACGTATACCGAGCCCTTAATCACCGGCTCTAACCGGTCCTGGGCTTCAAAGACGGTCGTGCTCCTCCAAAGTCCGTAGTTGCTTCATAGGGTTAGTGCCCTTAAATTCCGTGCTATGAATGGCTGCGCGATCAAGGAGAGACACGTGTCCTGGGGGCGCCATTTTGCGACTTTTTCGGGATTTGAGCCTCCTAATGTAAGGAGACCCTTTACTCTATTTTTCAGGTGCTCTTGTTAGGGTTTACACGTGTCGTCTTCCTATAGAGACACGTGTTGCCTTTTAATTTGGGCCACGTGTCTATATGGAATTGGACCACGTATTTGGGGTATTTTTTACTCTAAACATTTGCCCCTTAGAGGGGGTAACTCGTACGCTACAAACCGCCTCCTCTGACTTTTCACTCGTCTAAGCACTTAGGCTTTTTGAGCATTTGAAGTTATAACAGAGATCGGACGAGATTGTCCATCCATCTGATTGCGCTAAATGCCTTGTTCGGTTCGCCTAACTTCTTTAGGGGACACTTTAATGTGAATACTGAATAGTATGATTAACATAATTTTTTTTTGGGAAAAAAATCATATGTAAACCATAGAAGAAATTGTTTATTTGTGAGCAGTTATGATTTTTTTTTTTTTTTTTTTTTTTTTTTTTTTTTTTTTTTTACAAAAAAAATTGTTTGCAAATTGAGAATGGCATTTTGGAGAAAGATAAATTTATTAACCAAGATATCTTTTCTCTTTATATAGTATTATAGACAAGCTAAGAGACGCATGCAATGCGTCCGTGTGCAATTTAAGTAATATATCGAGCTCCTTTTTTTCCCATAATATTATCTCCTTAATTTTAATTAAAAAATATTAGTGAGTTTAAAAATTGTTAATTAAATATAATAAAAAATATGTTATTAAAAAAATATGATAATGATGTTGTGTAGGCTAAATATAAAATTTGACTTTCCTAAAAAAAATTTAAAATAGAAAAGATGGTAGTTAACTTTTTTTTTTTTTTTACCAAGATGATTTTTTTTTTTTTAATGGAATAGGGAGGGGTGATTTCAAATAATAATAGTCATTCTATCTCTTCAAAAACCCTAAAATTTTCCAATTTACTTTCTTCAAACCTAGCCACCATATTCAAACCTAGGGGTTGCCATCGATTTTTATTTATGGTAAGCCCCAAAGTCTTCTTTAATTTAATGTTTTTAGCCAATAAAGATCACCATCAGTATGGTGATTATAGTCAGTCCCTCCATCAGTGTGGTGATTATAGTCAGTCCCTCTGTGTAGGGTTTAGTCAGTCCCTCCATGCATGGTTTAGTATTGTTTGTTTATTTGTTTTTAGTGTGTGTATGGATACAAATTTAGAAGATTCGTCTTGCAAATTTGTGAAACTAGCTTAGGACCCATGTCATGCACGGTAATTAAAAAAAGTAATATTTTTTTTATTAACTTTTATATAAAACTGTCATCGACATAATACAACTATAACAAAGGTTGTGTTTAGTTTCTTCTTATTTTGCAAATATAAAATTAAACATGGAATAACAAAAGAGTGATTAGACCATGAGTATTTAGAATTATGTATTACCCAATGGTTAGGAATAATAATACCGTTTTGCTGATATTTGGTCAATTTTTTTTCCCTAACAAAATATAATAATATAAAAAAATTTAAGAAAAAAATTTAAAAAGTGTATACATATAGTTTATAATAATTATAATGTGAAGCTATATTGTTATACCCCCTTCATCTCATTATGTTATTCGCACATATTATTAGGCGAGAAACCAATTAAAATATTTTTTTTAATTCCCATATTATATTAAAAAAGAGATCCTAATCAAAATATTAAGAACATAAAAATTGCACTGGAACTTAAACTATTGTGCGTTAATACAATTTGTAATAGTAGAAAACATATATAAGTAATATAGAATAAATAGCTGAAATTAAAAAATTAGAATAATGTTATTTTTGTCCATGAAATAAATAGAACAATGTTATATTTTTGTCCAAGCAAAGAAATAACTTCGTAAGTTATTAGTAATAAAGTAGGTAGATTTCTAATAAAATAATATTTTCTAATTTGTTAACTTTGTAGGTATTTATTATTATTATTATTATTATTATTATTATAAATAATAATAATAATAATAATAATAATAACAACAATAACAGTAATGTAATAACAATAACAATATCAACAATAATAAATTCGTCGGGTTTTTTTTTAATATAATAATAATAATAATAATAATAATAATAATAATAATAATAACAATAACAATAACAACAATATAATAACAATAACAATATCAACAATAATAAATTCGTCGGGTTTTTTTTTTTTTTTTTTTTTTTTAATATTGTGTCACAATCACCTTATTTAAAATAATAATTCATATTAATAATTATAAAGAATAAAATATATGTATTGTTCTATTTAAAGATATGGCGGAGTAATATATATAAGTGAGTCACTAGTAGATTTGGAAAATATTTTTTTACAAATAAAAAAAGCATGTGAATAAAAAATATCATAATTTGTGATTTGGTGATTTTTTTTTTTTTACAACACCAAAATAATAAATTAAACATAAACTAAACTACACATTAAAACATTAGGGGTGAACCATATAACAACATTCTATTCAAAAACCAAACGATTTTGGTGAGGTAGGAAGCTTTTCTTTTTGAACCACTCATCCTGCAAAACAAAGAGTTAGTAAAAGCAAAGGAAGGTAAACTTCTTAGCGAATGACTCTTCCTTCTAGCTCTAGAACAACGGGAGGAAGCCAATATCATCAAATTTTGAGAAGAGGATTCATTGAGGTTGGCAGTAGACTTCAATGGGGTGCATACTGGAGCAACCGGAAGGGGCACTAATAATGAACTTTCACATGATGACACTTGATCAATCATACATATGGTCAAATCTTCCTGTGCCAAATTTGGAGTTGTTTCACAACAAGTACTAAATGCAGGAATTATTTATTTATATGAAAATAATAAAAGACTAAAATACCCTTATTTAATTTTTAGAACTCAATATATCATTTTAACTTGAACGTAAAATTCAACTTAAAAAATTCTCCATTTCTACGATCTACCTCTGCTAATCCCACGACATTTTGCTAATCCTGAAATTTTTTGCTAATCCCACAAATTTCACATTCATTTTTCCTCCCATCTAAGGTGATTTATATGTGTAATTTTGTTTTTATTGTATAATATTTCGTTCTTTTTTTTTTCGGGATTAATATTGACCCCCAGAAATCTTATCCGGGGGGTATTGTTGACCCCTGGAAATCTGATCTGGGGGGTATTTTTGACCCCCGGAAATTTTATCCGGGGGGTACTGTTGACCCCCGGAGATTTTATCCGGGGGGTATTGTTGACCCCCGAAAATCTTATTCGGGGTGTACCATTGACCCTCGAAATTCTGATCCGGGGGTATCGTTGATCCTCGAAAACACATCCCGACACCCTGACATGTCCTAGAATAGAATTGTATAATATGGAAATTTTATTTTGTTTGATTGTTCATCTATAAATTAGATTTTACGGGAAAAAAAAACACATAATTTTAATACCTCAAACAAATCGTCATAGTGCACTTCATTATTGTCCATCAATTTGTATAGTATTGAATATTACATAGGATAAAAGGTAAAATAACGGTAGGGATGATTATATTGTTAAGAGTGTAAAGAATTAAATGAAAATAAGGGCAAAATTGGAATATAATAATTTTTTAAAAATTAACTTATTCTGCATTTAGGTAAAGTTGTTCCTGTATTTAGTACTCCCCTTGTTTCACACCTATCATGCCCTTTTACAGGCGGGTGACTAATCTCCATTGGTGTTAAAACTCAAGAAGTTTTAACACAGTCCATCTTCTTTGGTGTATGCAGTACGTGGATGCTAATGAAATCCTTCTTGGAGGAGCAATAGTATTGTAGTGTTCGTCCCTTAGAAATCGCTCCATACATTGTTGGAGTAAGATGCAAATAAGAATCAATACGTTTTCAGTTACAAAATCGATAACTTAACCTTGTAAGATTTGAGTTTTTTGTTTCTGAAGTTGACTTTAGATCATAATTGTTATCAATAATGTTGGGCGTTTGATCTTGATCGACAGGCAGGGTTGACTTTACCTTCCTCCGAATTCAAAATTTGCCAGTAACATCCCTTCTCTTTTTGGTGACATCTTGTACACCAATATATATTGATTGATTAATATTGATGATTGCGGGTTTGTTGGTATAGGGGTGCAGATTTAGAAGATTTGTTTTGCAAATTTGCAGATTTTGATGATCAATCAAGTTTTATCATTTCTGTAGCTATACATTAATGGAACTCCTTCTAAAACGATGCAAATACATCTAAAATTATTCGGGAGCAGTTAAGAAGCGACGCCATTAGTTTAGGTGTAATTATATTTTGTATAGAGGTTTTAGATCTCTTTAAAGGATGATTGTAAGATGATGTTTTTTTTTAAGATGATGTTTTTTTATTATTAAAAACTGTATTTTAGGAAAGTAAAATTTATCACCCAAAACCCAATTCTTTAAGGATATACGGAATACTACTTATATATATGTACAGAATATATAACAATCTCCAGGGAAATTGTTGTTTGTAACCCTAATCTGAGTTTTCAAAACACTTGTGCTCTTTCTCTCCTCCTCCATCGAAATTATGGGTGATGGGTATGTGAAAAAGTGTTCGAAGATTCTATTACGGGCGGTGCACAGTGCGAAGAAAAAGAAATCAGTGTTAATTTGCTGTTCCTCTTATAGTGAATTCCAGATATTGGATCTAGATAGAGGCGAATTGTCAAAAAATCCTTTTACCCTTTTAGGGGATGCTGGAATCGGCACAATTGTATCGGTAGGTTCAGTAATTTACACCCTTGGCAAGCCCCGAAGTGGAAGTCTAAGCCCAGATTACTCTTATTATTTTTCCAATTGTAAAGGAGAAAACGACATAGTTGAAGTTCATGAAGGCATGTCCTATTTCGACTTGTGCAACCCTGAGATGGGTTGGAAAAAAGGTCCTCTTTTCACGGAGGATAAGAATTTTTCCAAATTGCGTCGCTCTTTGTGGCAAGCTTTATGTTTTTAGAAGTTCAAATTGGTCTTGCTTCGGTGAGGTTTTTGATCCCAATAATAATAATTCTAATACATGGGATCCCTTGCCAAACCCAATTCCCTTTTCTGGTAGAAAATTTAAAGTTTCTCCTACGCTGGTGCCTGATCCTTTGCACGCTCGTATCCTTGTTCACCTGGACCTGTTCCTCCCCTTTGTTTCTTCAATTTACGCCTTCTACCCAGCTGATGCTACCTGGGAATGCCTCGTTGAGAATTTCGACGGAGATTGGGTCGGTCCAATTGTTTTTGTTGATGGGGTTATCTACTTTTATGCCCGCAAATCCAGGCTATTGCTTCATGCTTATGATTTAGACACCAAACAATGGTTGAATGTTGTCTTGTCCTCTGACTTTGAGGACTATTCAAAGTATGTTTTCGATGCCTTGCACCATCTCGGCAATGATCTGCTCTGCTTAACTACTTATTTCTATAATCTTCAAAACCTTGATCCTTCAATAGAAAAAGACCACACTGTTGTTGTTTCTGTCCAATTCAAAGTTCAGTGGCCACTAGATTCCAACAAGGTGCTTCTCACTCCAGTCTCTACCAAGTCCTCTGCTTTTGAATCCTGCTGCCAAATTTATGGTCATATTGCTATCTAGGTAAACAGATATTTATTCTTTTCATTCATATAAAATTTGTTAAATTTATTGATTTCTGTTGTGATGTGATATCAAACCATCAATTTAACCTCTATTTAGCAGCAATCACTGAAATAAAGCTGATAATTTTTTTGACAAGGTACCGCCTTTTAATTGCTGGGCTGCTGCAATTGACTTATTCTTTTTTTAATTTTTGTTAAGCTGGCTGCTTAGTGTTTAAAGGCTAAATAGTGGAATGATTACTATTTAAATGATGGTAATACTAAGATAATTGAAATTAAACTGATTTGAGTAGGCCATAAAGCAATTTAAGTTGAGGTGATTGAAAATGACTTTCACTTAATATAGCACCTAAATGAGGGTCTATTGTAAATGATGGGTTTAATGTATATGTCGACTTTGGCTAAACTCAATTTGAATTCAAAAACTTGAATCCATGCTTTAAATATTGGGGTTTATTTTTAGTTGAATGAGAGTGTGAAACCTTGAATTTTAGTGGGAAGAGAGCCCAAAGAGGTACTTCAAAAATATTTGGAAAGATCCCTCGGGTTTGGCGAAATTATGAAAATACCCTCGTGTATTTTTTTAAGGTACCCCTATAGTTTATTTACCTTTTATATCCATATTAACGAGGGAAAGCTAAAAGCTAATAATTCCTTCACCATTTTACTCTTATAGCACTTTGTTTCACTTCCCTTGCCTTTCACCCTTTCTCCTTAAAGTAAAAGCAACAAAAGCAACAACAATAAAGCCTTAGTATCAAAATGATTTGGAGTTGACTAATATGAATTGTCATAAGGAACCGTATACTATAAAGAAAGAGACATAACTAGATAATCATTTGAAAGAGTTTGAAAAAAAGGTGATTAAAGTGAGCATTATAAGGAGTATCCAAGATAAATTAAGGGGGTTTTAAGGGAGAACTGGGAACAAAATTCAAAAAAGTTTTAAATAAGTGGTTTAAAACATTGGAGTAAAAATACATAAAGGTTGAGAAACCTTTAGCAAAGGATTAATAATAATATTGTACACGAAAATAAATATAGAAAGTATATATATAATCATGACATGCCATTTGAAATAATTATCTCTCTCCACACCGCCCTATCCCAACACCAAAGTTAAAAACAACAAAAAAGCTTTGAAATGATTTTCTTGGGTGGCCTTATTTGTAGTGAGGCATAAGTAAAAGAAGTCAAATGGAATGAAGTTTTTTTAAAAAGGCTAATTTTTAAGGTATTGATTTTTATTTTGGGCTTATTATTGGGTAAAAGAGTTAGAACCTCGGGGTACCTTTGGAACGAGGTATTTTAAGAATTTGGCGAAACAGTCGGCAAATTCCTGATAAATATTTGATTATTTCGAATTTAGAAATGAGGCAAATTGAAGAGTATGATAGTTTATTAGTTTGACTATGATTATTGCCAAGATGGAAGAAATTGAGGGCTTCTTTGGACTTAGGGAGCTGTTAGGAGGTTAATACCATAAACTTTTTTAAAGTAAGGTGTACAATATTTACTTTACATTTGTTGTAATGTTGCCTTAAAGGATCAAAATTACTCAAATATAAATAAAAAATTATCTATGCTTTTGCCTATTTACATTAAAATAATATCTAGTTTGAAGTTACCCTAAGGCAATGCTTGGATTGGAGTTAATATAATAAGGAATAATAAAAGTCAAACTTGAGAAACATAAGTAATTAGAGATATTGTTCTAGAAGGCGAAGTGTTTACAAAATAAAGTAGTTTTGCCATGATGAAAAGAGAGAGATTAAAGAATTATTACCCTCGTAACGAGAGTAATAGTTACCCACCCTCCCCCAAATAAACTAATACTTTCCCGTAAAAAAAAAAAAACATAATACTCCTTTTTCCACCTCATACCACACCATCACTACATAATATTCCTTACAATCACATCATTACCATCTTCTCTATCCTTATATTTACTTTCATTTTGCTTATTTTGACTTTTATTACCCTAATAATGCATTTCCCTTAAGCATGCCCTAAAAAGGGTAAAAGTTACCCCAAATTGCTAATAGTTACCCTAAGTCCCTAATATTGCCCGATGTACACCAATATTATCGAAATTAGGTGTACACCAAAAATGCTTGAGTGGATTTGTTTGGGGGACTGTTTGGGTGACTTATTTACATAAGGTTATTACTTGGAAAGCTTACGTTATCCTAACATAATCACTAACTCATGAAATTTTTTATCAATATTATTGAGCCTTAGTCTAAACAAACATCCACATCACATTTTTATTTTCATTCATTTTATCAACAAAATCACATGAATATTTTTGACAAAAAAATTATGATTGAAATTATGGTAATAATAATCTGAATTATCGTCTAAAATATCAAAAAATGCTGAAAGGAAAGTAATTCAACATTAGTTATATGGAAGCTTACATACATTAGTTATATGGGCAAGGTGCTTATACACATGCATGTGGAAGCTTACATACATTAGTTATATGGGCAAGGTGCTGCTTGTGAGTTGTCATTGTGTTCCTAACTCGAAGCTATATGGACATGATGCCTTGCATTTTTATTTTTTACCCCATTTATATATATGCGCCTTTGCATTGAACTATTCGAATTTCGTTTAATGGTTTCTTCTTCAAGTACTTTTCATTTCGTCCCCTTTAGTAGAGCACATTGTTTAATACCTAGAGTCAATATTTTACAGCTTGAGTGCAGCAATGGAGGAGAGGTTTGAAGATGTTTTGCAGGTTGGAAACTGGAGTTGTATTAATGTATGATAGCAATTGTTATGCCTTCTTAATAAATCTGCACCTAAATAAATTATTTATTATATTACTGTTTGGATATTTCTTTGTCGGATGTAATCTTATTAAATTATTAACACTGTAAATTTTATTCTCTATATTGTTTTCATAGGAAGGATACTATGCACTATGTTCTAGAGAAGCATTTTATATTTTAAAGGGACAATTATTTTCCAAAGAGACTTCCAAGCAGTAAAGAAAGAAAAGTTGGAGAGGGAGAGATGAGCGATTGATAGGCTGACTTAATTGTGAACTCACCAGATTTTGAGGCAGGCCTATGGATAAAATCCTCGGTCCATGAGAAAGTAGAGATTGGAGTAGCTAAGATTTCTGATATTAAGGTAGAAGATAGAAGATGCCTTATATCATCCAAATACCAAATTCCATCCCAATGATGATACCGCAGTGAAGAAGTAGCACCATTTCCAATACCAATTTTAAGCCCCGAAGCAAGAAGATTACTTCATTCATTTTGCAGTTTGCTTTTTCAAAGTACATAGTTTTTTTTATTAACATTTCAAAACTTATTTGCCATCCTGCCAGGGGATATACATGCTATGTTAATTGGGGAGATTAATGGGGGTGCGCTCCACATCTCTAAGCATAAATTGCACCTTATCAACGTAACCACTAAACACGGTGCCCATCTATAACAGATTAGCAGAAAATGTAACTACCAAAGTACCAAATCAAAACCACCAAATTACTTGCATGTTAAGCCTAAACAGAGAATGAAACTACCAAATTGCTAGCTTACATGAATATCCTAAACGGAGAAAATGAAACTACCAAATTGCAAACCCCCTTCTGCAACTAATCAGCATCCTCAAAGTTTCCCATATAGCCCATATATATATGTGAGATTAGTTTCATCAGATGTCAATTTGTTAATAATCCAATCCAAAAATGACAACCCAAATACATGGGGTCAAAACTAGAAATTCCTTTAGGTCCAACTCTCATTGGAGCTTAAACTACTCTGACTGCATTGAAGCTGCTCAAAGTAGTTGGAATTCGCAGCAAAATGGCTCACCAATGCACAGGCTAGTCAAGAAAACACGAAAAACAAAACAGGTTATCAAGAAATGGGCTTTAGACAAAAGGGAGGATTGGAATGGAGAGTGGGATAGATTTGAAAAAGACTTACTTGAAGCACAATTGCTGCTAGAAAACGAAGGTGATGATGAGGATTTTAAAAGAGTAAGCAAGCAATTGCACGAGTACTCGCAAAACATGGCTATTTACTGGAAACAAAGAGCTAAAATCAACTGGGAATATGCGGGTGACACCAACTCGAGGTTCTTCTTTAACTTTGTCAAGGGCAGAAAGGTGAGGAACAAGCTGGAAGCCATTAAGGATGAGCAGGGGAACTGGATTACGGAGGAACATGAGATTGCTCAGGTTGCTGGGAATTTTTTCAAGAACCTGTATGGGTGTAACGCACCAGTGGATTCACCCTCAAGGGGTATGGAAATTGAACAGGTTATGAGAGCTATCAAAGCCACTCTCACGGAGGATCAAAGAGACATCCTCTCAAAACCGTACTCGAGGAGAGAAGTCAAGGATGCCCTCTTTGCCATGAAACCATGGAAGGCTCCAGGCCCAGATGGCATCCCTGCGGGTTTCTACCAAAAAAACTGGAATTGGGTACAAGATGATGTGACCGAGGCAGTTCTCTCGTGTCTCAAAACAGGTAATATTTTGCGTGAATTAAATTGTACACACATTGCCTTAATTCCCAAATGTGATAATCCGGATTCAATGGATAAACTGAGACCCATCGGGCTTTGCAATGTCGTTTACAAAATTATTTCAAAGTGCATCACAAATAGATTAAGGAAAGTGATAGGCGGTTTAGTGAGTCAGTTTCAAAATGCCTTCATTCCCGGAAGAGCAATCTCAGATAATATTTTACTGGCTCACGAATTAATAGAGAATATAAGGAAGACCAACAAAGGTGCAAAGACGAAGCTAGCAATAAAAACCGATATGAGCAAAGCTTACGATAGGATCAAATGGGATTTTCTGGAACAAGTGCTATATAAATTTGGGGTGCCTGGCCTTATGGTGAAAACTATCATGAACTGTGTTAAGTCAGTTTCCTTCTATGTGATTATTAATGGCGCTCCTAGGGAGAAATTTATTCCTAGGTGCGGTCTTAGACAAGGGGACCCCCTCTCCCCGTATCTGTTCATTCTTTGTATGGAATGCCTCTCCGGGATGATTATAAATGAAGAAGAAAAAGGTACCATAGCTGGGATAAAAGTTGCCAGAAATGCCCCAAAGATTAGCCATCTGTTTTTTGCAGATGACTCGGCTTTCTTTCTACAAGGGAATGACAGCAATGTGTTAGCTTTGAAGGAGGTCCTTGAAGATTATTGTAGAGCTTCTGGTCAGGTTATAAGCAAGGAAAAGTCTGTTTTATTGGATAGCCCTAACTCTAGCGAGGCTATTATATGCAGACAGAGTGCCTTATTAGGAATTAATAGAAGTACTGGTTTTGGTGTCTACTTGGGAATCCCAGCAGATTTTGGAGCCTCAAAACAACAGATTTTTAACACCTTGGTGGAAAAGGTGAAAGAAAAATTGAATGTCTGGAATTCTCTTTTTGTTTCACATGCTGGTAGACTAACTCTAATCAAATCAGTGCTCTCGAACTTGGGAACATATGTGCTTTCAGCCTTCAAGTGCCCTGTTAATATCCTCAAGAGAATTAATAGTGTCGTGGCAAAATTTTGGTGGCTGGGGAATAGGAATGGCAAGGGTGTTTACTGGAAGAGTTGGTCTCACATCACCAAAACAAAGGACATGGGTGGCTTGGGAATTCTGGATGCTCGTTTCTTCAACCAAGCACTATTAGCGAAGCAAGGGTGGCGCATTATTCATGACAGGGAGTCTCTACTCAGCAAAGTTTTTGGTGCCAAATATGGCATAAATAGGTTCTCCCTGTTCGAGGAGTCATGGAGTAGGAGGGCACTAGGATCGTGGGGGCTGGAATGGTATAAAATGGGGTCTGCAAGTCTTGAAGAAAGGTTGTGCTTGGTCCTTAGGGGATGGGTGCTATGCGAAAATCCACCATCCCTGGGTCTATTGCGCAACCCCAGAGTGGAAATATCAAGGCTGTTCTAATAATGACTGTGTGGCTAAGCTTAGAAAGGAGAATGGGGACTGGGACTTGGAGATCTGCAGAGAGTGGTTCTTAGAGGATTCGGTCAACAAGATCTCTAGCATAAAAGCCATGGAAGCTGGGTTTGAGGACTTGATAGTTTGGAAATAGGGGGTGTTTACTCAGTAAACAGTGGCTATAAAGCTATCTTTTATGATAATTATCATCAAAAGAAAGATATGAACTCAAGAAAAAAACACAACATTGATTGGAGGAATTTCTGGAGGAAGGATGGCAATCCTAAACACAAGATTTTCTTGTGGAAAATCCTAAATGATGCGCTCCCAGTAGGCAGTGAGAGGAGAAAAAGAGGCTTGGGTGAGCATCACCACTGTGTTCTGTGCTTCGAGGAGGACAGTCAGAACAATGGTCACTTAGAGACCTTAGAACATCTCTTTAGGGACTGTAATTTTGCTAGTCACATATGGAAAGGTTGCATGTTAGGTATCAATGTCAACCAACAAGATCGCATTCCCATCGCAGAATGGATATACAATTGGATGAAATTTTTGAGCGACAAACGAAGAGAACTAGGGGATGGCTACCAATTATTCCTAACAGGTTTGGATAGCATCTGGGAAGTGAGGAATGACAAAATATTCAATAACTCGAAGCCAAACCCGTGGACGGTAATCAAGAGTATGGACAGGAAGGCGAGTTTTGCCTACAAGGAAATGGATGAGCAAGTGGGAAAAAGGCAAGCACACATAAAAGAACAGCAACCTGAACCCCAGGCTCCGAAACAACTCGAGGAGAAATCAACAAGGAATGCCTACGACATAATGAAGAAATTCATCTTGTGTCAGGATACAGCAATTGTAGCACTACAAATCTTAGCATTCAACACAGCAGGACCAGAGGTAAGGAAGGTAAATGGTTTTGGATCCTGAAGAATGCAGATACCACGCTAAAGAGAGGAATAGCGAATATACAGCAACAGAGCCGAGAGTGTGAATTTTTGCACAATGTGCTGGACGGACTGCAGGAAGCTAGAAGAATGAAGCTGTGGCATTTGAAGATTGAGAGCGCAGACAAGCAAGCTGTCAAATGGATGCAAAGCGACCACTCAAGTATTCAAGGGGATAGGATGGCAAAAAGCAAGATAAACGATCTAATTCCTTTTTTCCATTGTATTTCTGTCTCGTGTAACAAGTCCAGGGAGTAGCTTCTCTATTCTTGAGCTGTCAAAAAAAAAAAAACTCTCATGGGTCCCTCACCACCTAATTATATACAAAATGCATCACAAATCCTCAGTGATTAGAAGGATCAGAGCATGAGAGGAGATTCAGATTGTATTATATAAGACTACATAAATTTACTAGCACTAAATGTTTACATTTACCTAAAAAGGATCATAGTTTTACCAAACCACAGAAAAGGAGTCCTAGTGAGTACATTTTTCATCAAAATGTTAACACACCACTAAGACAACCACTAATTACATACCACCCGCCTGCTCCACCATCAGACCGCCCCTTAGAGTTGCTCTTAGAATTTAGAACCTGAACCCCATCCAGAGGCGTTGCCAACATCGCTCACCAGATGTGCCCCAGCCACTACTTCCACCTCCACCGCTACTACCACCACCACCACTTAAACCCCAGCCAACAGGGAATGCTTCCTCACCTGGAGCAATATGTACTTTAGCACCAAGAAAGCTTCCCCAACAACCATTGCTCCCTTCTTTATTGTCAGAACCCCACTTGGAACCATGCCCGCTGTCTTTGTTATGTGAAACCCATCCAAAGGCGTTGCTCGCATAACCACCAGCTCCGCCCCAACCACTACTTCCACCTCCACCACTATTACCAGCACCACCACTACCCCAGCCACCAGGGAATGCTTCCTCACCTGGAGTATTATGTACTTTAGCACCAGGAAAGCTTCCCCAACTACTATTGTTCCCTTCTTTATTGTCAGAACCCCACTTGGAACCATGCCCTTTGTCTTTGTTATCTGAACCCCATTTAGAGGCGTTGCCAACATAACCAACAATTCCGCCCCAGCCACTATTTCCACCTCCACAGCTATTACCAGCACCACCATTTAAACCCCAGCCAACAGGAGCATTATGGACTTTAGCACCGAGAAAGTTTCCCTAACTAACATTGTTCCCTTCTTTATTGGCAGAACCCCACTTGGAACCATATATGAGCCTCGGCCACCATGCTCACGTCCACCGCTCCATTTTCCATAGCTGAAATCACTGCCATCTCTACTACTACTATCCTTGTTGCCATAGTATGAGCCTCGGCCACCAAGCCCAAGCCCAAGCCCAAGCCCAAGCCCACAACCTCGTCCACGTCCACCGCCCCATTCTTAATATGGCCTTGGAGCCCCACTGGGATGCCTATCAAGGCCTCCATTTCTATCATTCCGTCCTACAAAAAATGTTAAAAGTATCAAGCCTGAGGTGAGGCATTCACCCTCAACACAAAGCAAATACAACAGATCAATCTAATCTTTCAATCTAGAGTTCAAAATTTTATGCTTCAATAATCAAAACAAAGGTGTAGGCCTCAGACAAAGAAGCTAACCAGCAAGAAGAATACAGATCATTTTGTAAGGTCTAGTACAGAAACAGAGCAAGGAATAGTAGTCAGTGAAAACCTCCATGACATTAATATGTTATCCACGTAATTAAGTACCCATCATACACCAAAAAAAAAAAAAAAACCTTGAAACATGTGAGGATAGATAAAATTAATTGGCTAACAAAACTAGCCAATTAGCCTCCCTTTATGAACACCTTTGACATGATCCCAGATTAATCTATACATATTCCTATTTCTAAGTACCCCAAATTTGTCAAACAATATATACCAAATCAATCAATGCACTCTTTTTCAGTAATCTTTCCCTTTCTACTATTTCTCCAACATTGGGCCCCACAACCACCCACTAGTTTCTCTCTACTATATCGCTCTCAATTATCAAAGAGCAGATCCCCAGTGTGCATACATTGATATGGGTCACTAAGGACAAAGAGAGTTCTAGAAGTTGAACAGTTTTAACAGACAGAAATGTGTCATTCCTATATGACTTGAACTTTGAAGGCATTCATACAGTCAAAGACTGTTAAAAAGTCATACATCCATTTGGGTCAAAAGAATTGTGGAAGCACACAAACTAATATATGAATCACACATTCACACTAGACGCTTGATATACAAACAGGCCCTTTGCTATTCTTTACCTAGGTGAGGTGCTTTCAAAGAGACACACAGTCTTCTGTTTTACAGTTTTCTCTGATATTTATTAGGTGTACCTCATTTAATTAAGGCACTACAAGAACAAGAGCCCTATCACCTTAGTGCGCCTAGTCCTTTTTTATTACATTAGTTGAGGCCTTTGAGAATTGTAAAAGCCAACTTGGGTAAGAAACAGGATCACCAACACTAATCCAAGCAAAGCACCAGAAAGCATATTGTGTGGTAAAGAGTAGCCCAGAGAATAGACATGTATGGATATTGAGGATATCGAGCATTATATTGTGCCAGTACTCCAAATTATATTGTACAACCAATACCAGAATCACTAAAAAAAAAAAATATTACTAGTCTTGATTCAGAATCAAATTAAGCTATCAAAAATATTGTTTGATCATTTGTTTTGTTGCTTGAGTTTTTTTTTTTCCTTGAATTAAGGCTGATTAGAGTACAATTTCCAGTAAATTCATTTTTAATAATTATTCCTAGTATATTTTTAGAGATACAACCAATCAATGTATAGGTTAGTTGTAATATCTTGGCTCCTTAAGCTTACAAATACGCATCAATCATTAAGATACTCAAGTATACATATAGAATGATCGAATATACAAACCAATTCTAACTTGGGCTCAACCATCACGTTAAAGTTTTAGTTGAGTTGCCTTTAATATGATATCAAAGTTAATATGACACAAAGGTACATACTCAATCTCATCCACCCCCACTTTCAAGTGGAATATAGGAATTCAATCTCATCCACCTCTACTGACCAAAGTCTGTAACCCCTATAATACTATTATTAGCTTATGTTGTACTCCATGAACATTTTTTTTATGAAGAAACCAGGAACATTTTTTAATTAATGTGTGATTGAGCTTATGATTTAAAAAAAAAAAGTGTTGCATATATCGTTATTTAACTCTGCATTTCAATGTATTAATAATAATTGTTGTTCTTCGATTCTATCTTTGTCCCATTCCACGAAACATTTATATTAAACTCACAAATCATACCGTATTCATAAATTGTAGCACTCCATATTGTAACATAAATAGAAACAACAACAACAACATTGTAACGTAGCACACGATATTGTAACATAAATGGAAACAACAACCACAACAACAACAACCAAAGTAATCCCAACAAAAGATAAAACAACAAAGGATCTTAGCTAGATAGATGCCAGCTTTGTATGTAGCACATCATATTGTACCGGTACATTTCACACAACCATGTAAATATTTTATTGTATACAACAACGATAACATACAACACACGGCTATATATTATATATACGTTGTTATTTCCTCCCTAGGCCATCGATCAATACTTCCAACGTAGGAGCTGATCGAGCTAGTCGATCACTTGTCATCTTTAAGGTGATGAGCCTCGATATCTCTAGACACTGCAATGCAAAAATCGATTAACTTGGTAGGATAGTGTCCTTTATCATCAATTGTCTCAAACTCGGCAGTCCATTTCACTCCGGTTATGTCACCCATTGGAATCACTTGGACTGTAAGAGTGAAGGACTTAAACTCCTTTAGAAGATCTCCTTCGATGATTTTGAATCTCACTAGCTTGTTCTCTTCGTCGACTACTTCCACTAACTCCTTTGCTACACATTTTTTTCCATCTGCAATAATTTAAAGGGGTGTTAACTACCGCCAATATTTTTTATCAAAATCGCCAACATTTAAGGTGAATGGACACTTATGCCCTTACTATATTCCCCACTCATGTTCTTCTTTCTCTTTTATTTTTTTCTCTCTCATAACCCAATTCAACCGCCATCAACCACAACAATGGCTTTACGTCGGAGGTGAAGGGAAGCGGCAGCCGTACATCGTAGTTGATAGGGTAGCGATGGCGACGAACGGAGTAATGAACTGGTATCACTGTGGTCGTCAAATTAGTTCGTCCCCGATCTATTTTTTTAATAATCTCCGGCAAGCAAAACCGATTAAACACCATGGTAACCGGTTTTGGACGCCGGTTACCGTAGTCAACCAGCGTGAAAAACCGATCACCAGGGACGGTAACCGGTTTTGGACGCCGGTTGCCGTGGTCAACCGTCCTTTGAAACCAATTATCGTCCCGGGTCACCGATTTTGCGTGCCGATTGTGATGGTCGCCGGCAATATAAAAAATCCACCACCCTCCTACAAACGAAGGAAGCTGGTGGGTCGTTTTTTAGATGATTAATGAAGGTTGCTGGTGGTTTAATTTTGACAACACAAACAAAATGATTAATGAAGGTTGCTGGTGGTTTAATTTCGACAACACAAACAAAAATATGGTAGCTCTAGTCTTGGTAGTTGTGGACTTGTGGGCAGTGATGGTGGGTAGGTAGTCGTGTTCCTAGTTGCGTGGATGGTGGTGGTCGTGCTCAAGGTGGCGTGGGTGGTGGCGGCAATGGTGGTAGCCTTTGTAGTGCGTGGTTGACGGTTGAGTTTTGGCTTGATGGACTTAGGAGAAAGAAAGCAAAGTGGGGATGATTAAGGGTAATTTTGTCCCTTCAACACTTTTTGTTGGCGGTTTGATTAAAAACGTTGGCGGTATTTAGCAATCCACGGAACAATAAATTATAATTAAGATTGATTTATGTGAACGTGATTTTTTAAAATATTTGTCGAGCCTAATAAAACATATTTCTGGGCCTCAACCATAAGTTTAAGCTTTTGGTTGAGTTAGTCCACTAACAATTATAATAATAATAATTGGGGGAAGACGTATAGATTATGCCTAACCATAAGATAATAATGGATTTTGAAAATTACCGAGAGTATAGTTCCAGTTAATGATAGAGCCAGGCTTGCCAAATTCACCGTCGTGAACCTCACACGCATGGATATTTGAGGGAGACATATCGGCGACATGGTGAGGCCTTTTGCTAAAAATTTCATGAAAAATATCACCATGACATTTAATATCAACTTCAACTTCCAATTTCCCTTTGATGCCCATTTTTGAGAGAGTAGAGTAGTGCAAACAAAAATGGATGTGGTGATCAAGTAGTTGTGCTAGATGCCCCTTTTATAAGCGCATCAAAAGTGTATCTTTATAAGGCCTAGGGTGTTAATGAGCCGAGCCAACACCGAGCTGGGTAGCCCATTCTTGGCTAGTTACACTATTGCTCGAATTTGAGCCAAGTTTGAGCTTTTTCGAGCATAAATTATCAAGTTAAAGTTACAGTAAAACTCGACTTAGCTCAGGTTCGAAAATTATAACAATATAGTGTCTATTTTTAAGATATTATATATTGTAACTAAGTTTATTTATATTTTTTAGACTTATTAAAAAATATTCTACCAATAGTTACAATGTTACAAAAAAATTCTAAAAAAAAAATTCGAGCCATATATTGATGTGTCTCGGCTTGTAAAGCTTTCAAGCCGAGCTCGAGTAGTTTGCGAGCCTTTTTAATTCTATGATTTAGCCACAACTGTTTTCTATCATCGTAGGGTTGGAAATCTTCTTTTGTCGACCACATTAATTATGCTACTGTACTCCATATTCATTTAGGATTAAGATAGCTACAGGATAGATAATTTCTTATTGTACCTTTTTTTGACAAGAATTTTCTTATTGTACCTAGATAAAAATAAATAAATAAATAAATAAAAAATACATTGGACGATATAGTGGTTTTTCTCTTACTACAAAAGTAGCAAATTCACACCTTTCCTAAGGTATTTTTTAATTAGAATGTTGGAATTTTCACGATTGTTGATGCATATTTTAAACGTACTGTTAGTATATTTAATTATAATTATATAATAATTATCAAAAGTAAAATTATTTTAAGGTATTGTTTGAATTGATTGCCCTTAATTTTCATAGACACTCAAATTTTCAATAAATATTTTTTTGACCATGCTGTCTAGTTGACATTAATATTAAAAAGGTAAATATAGAGGAAGTCATATATAATCACGAGTATTACAATTTTTTGCAAAATATGAGAAGTTCAACAACCTCACCCTTGGTCATTTGAAATTTCTATGATTTACAAATTTTCATGACACCAAACACACTATTGTAATTTTAGGAATTTCGTACAGAAATTAACTTTCCCTCTTTAAATTAGAAATTTCTCACAAGAATTTATTTCCTACGTCCACCAAACGACGTTTAAAAGTATATGTATCTAGAAAAAATTTACAAGAATCCACGTGACTATATTTTTCCTAACGAAGAAGGCGATCTAAATAAAGGAATTTGTGTGAATAATTTTTATTTTATTGAAAAGTAAAGCATTTGAGAATGAAAGAAATTTTTTTTTTAAAAAAAAGTTATGGTGGATTTGAGTGGGACCATGAGAGAAGAGATATACGAAGTATAATATGAAAATGTAGTAGTTTCCCAAAAATATTTTTGATGCAAAGGAGGCTAATGCCATTTATTTAGTTATTATATTCCCCAAAAATATAATTAAGTGTAACACTACAAAAAAAAAGTCACATTTTGTAAGTGTAATACTTTTTTTTTTTAAAAAAAAAAACAGACGGTGTAATATTATTTTTTTAAACATAAATTATATAATTAAACTAGCACTATATTCAAGCAATAAATGAAATAATTTCAAAAGGTATAGATTTTAACTATCTAATATCAATTATTGTTAAAAAAAAAGGTTTACTAACATATAATCCTACTCTCTTATTTTTGAACTGATAAATTGGTTGATTCATTTAATTGACAAAAAAAAAATGATTGATTAAATAAAAAAAGAAATAAAATAATGTAAATTTTTTGGATGTAATTCAAGTAGTTGATTGCTATTTTAATAAAATTCTTTTATGATTGATTGATCCTTAATTTCCTTTTTTCTTTTTCTTTTTTCCTGTTCAATTGAATAATTTATTTTTTAATCACAAAAGAAAGAGCGGTATTTTAGTCTTAACAAGGGGACACTACAAGTGAACAACTCAATGCCTTGGCTTATATGATAGATAAAGTTAAATGGAAATTATTAATAATATTTTTTTGGAATATGATAAACATAGCCCTATACCTTGGGTGGTAGGGCTTTGTATAAGAAGCTACAAAAGAAATAATGATTAAAGATGTATAAACAATAATTATAACTAGGGCTATTCATTGGTCCAAGACCGAATTGAACCAAAGACCGAAAATTTGAATTTTAAGAACCGAAAACCGGACCGATTAAGTTGGGACCGAAAAAAAAACGGTCTAAAACCTAGACCGGTCCGCATCATATTGATTTTATGTTTAGTAAAAAATAGCTCATATACTTAAAGTCTTCTAAGTTTATTAAGGATAATATTAATCATTATTTAAGCTTTTATGCACAATTTAAGCAAATCTAAGCAAATAATTGGTCCGGTCCAAGATTTTTTTTACTAGACCGAGCTGAAGAGTAGAAAAATTAAATTTCTCAACTCGGAGACCGGACCGGTTAATTTGGTTTGGTCCGATCCATTTTTTTAGTCCAAATCGCGTTTTGAACACCCCTAATTACAAACAACGATTTGCGCATGATTTTATCATGAATTTCCAACTTTATTTCATTTAGGGAACTTTATTTAATAATGATTATGTATAGCCTTATTGTTGGTGTTCTTTTATCTTAGTGTACAAATTAGGTTGAAATTTGTTTAAATTTAAAAATTATATAAGATCAAACCAGAACCATTCATATGAGATCATGTGAATTGAACATAGCCGTAGTCATATCTTATTCCCTCCATCTCAATTCAATTATTTATCTGCAATGTCTCGCTTTAGTTGCAAGTCACAAATTAATAAACAAACCATTTAAGATAGCGTAGGTGGTAGATTGAATTGATTGCATGGAGTTAATGATCAGATCTAGTCAAATTAAGAGTGAATCGGATTGCATTGGTGTTATGAGAGTAAAATCAAGAATAATTTAGGTCAACAATGCATGAGATTGATAAATAGTTTTTCTAGCGATCGGCATGGGTCACTGCATACTACTTACGCTATCTTGATAGACTTATCTTTTTGGGAGACATCATTCTGATGTTTGATTTAATTTTTTTTAGTGAAATACATTATGTGTTTTTATAGAAGTTATGTATGATCAATGAAAATAAATTATATTTCACCTAATTAAAAAGTTATTGATGATTGAAGATACATGTTTTTAAAAATAATAATTGAACTAATTTCACTAATAATTCGTTTTTAGAATTCGTTGTATACACCCTGGTAAACTCAACTAACCCAAGGTTAGTCTTTGCTCTTCATTTAATGATTAAATGAAAAACAATCATCAAAATGAGTACAAAATACCCGTAGGTATACGATACACCCGGATGTATATAATAATCTCTCATTGGTTTTTTTTAATAGATATTAACTTAATATTACTCTCAATATAAAAAAGATAGTTAAAACTTTTTGCGTGCTCTTAGTGACACGTTATATGTCATGCTTCATCAGCCTACTAATAAAAGTTATGCTCTATTCACCCGAGATAATTAAAGTGTTTTGGTGTAAAATTATCAAAGTTGGGTTTGATCTAGTCTAGTCTATCCTAGCCTATGCTAGTGTTATTAAAATTCTTAATTTGGTGTTTAATTAATCATCTAATTCTACAAAAAAAATTAGGAACCCTAATTTGATGACAATTTTTTAAGAAAGACTTATCATGATGTGTCTCCATGTGTGGAATTACGCATCAATGTTATATAGAAGTATAATATACATTTTTTTTCTTCATTATATTAGTCTAGTTCAATTAATCACTCCATCTGATTTTATTATGAGCGCACATCCAATGCCGACGATATGCTAATGTTGGAGGATGTGGTCGCTTGTCCAACTTTGCACATACAAGTATATGCTACGACGAAATCACCTTTTAGATAAGTGTTATAGAAAAAGCACAACCATAGTTAGACATATACATGTTCTTTACTGTCTACATTGTCTAATATCTAGCTAATAAAAAGTTGATAAACTTAGTAGTGCATTTATAAGGTCCTTTATTAAATTATATCACATCATAAATTATCACCAACTTATTATTCATAACTAACTTCTTTTATATTATTGCTGAACACATGCAAAAACAGCAAAAATAAACAACGGAAGTTTATTGCATACCATTATATATTAGGTCCTACATGACTACACACCTCATATATATAAGGTCCTTCGTGATGAGGGTTTCCTAATTTTTCTTTTTTTTACTATTGTAATATATATACTTTCTTTGTTTTCTTTTAAATGCAACACACCCTTTAGCGCGGTAATTAAGAAAGGTGGAGTTTTGAACAAATTGCAAGTATTTGTAGATGAAACCCAGAAAATCTGGAATTAAGCTAGAAGAGAGAGAGAGAATTTGAGAGGAAATTAGAGAGAGAAAGTTAGGTAGAATTCATTAATGAGGAATTACGATCTTACAACAATATTCCAGCTCACGAAACTATAAATAGCAAATATATCACACATACAAAATGTGTGACTATACAACATCATGTTATGCCAATAACAGAATTGTAACTAACTAAAATATCTACAAGATATTTACAGCAAGCTATTCTAACACCCCCCCCTCAAGAATGAGCCAGTTGTGAAACACCAGGCCATTCTTGAACAGGAGTATTGTTCACCAACCCAATCTTCGAACTCAAGAACCTGTGCTGATCTGAGCCTAAAGGCTTTGTCATAATATCTGCCAACTGAAGAGCAGATCTAACATGCTTTAGCTGAATAAAACCAGATTGTACCTGCTCCCTAATATAATGCACATCAATCTTCTGACTTTTACCTCTCATGTGCTTAGTTTTCTCATGGAAACATGGATTTTTAGCAATATGAATAGCTGAAACATTGTCACAATACAAAGTAAGAGGAGTAGGAATAGTGATATCCAATTCAACAAGCAATCTTTCCAACCAAATCAATTCATCAGCAGTATGACTCATGCTTCTATATTCTGCCTCTGTTGAGCTCTTAGAAACAACTTTATGTTTCTTAGTTTTCCAGGAAATTAAAGAATTTCCAAGAAATACACAGTTACCAGTGAGTGATCTTCCTGAATCTGAACAAGTACCCCCGTCAGCATCACTATAACCTGTCAGAACAAAATCTGAATTGGTTGGATAAAATAAACCAAAATTCAGACTTCCTTTGAGATACCTCAGAACATGTAAGGTTGCATCAAAATGAGGTTTCCTAGGAGCACCCAAAAACTGGCTTAATTGCTGAACCACATATGAAATATCAGGCCTGCTCATATTAAGATACAAAAACTTCCCAATCAGTCTTCTATAAACTTCAGGATCACCCAACAGATCACCATCATCCATGTTCAACCTCAGACCCTTTGACATAGGAAAAGGAGCAGCATTACAGTTTTCCATGTTCTGATCCCTTAACAAATCCAAAATATACTTTCTCTGATTGAGAAAAATACCAGAACCAGACCTAGAAACCTCAATTCCCAAGACATACTTCAAAGAACCCAAGTCCTTGATAGTGAAAGCAGTATGTAAAGCAACTTTCAGATCATTAATCAAGGAATTGTCATTGCCAGTGAGCAACAAATCATCAACATAGGCAACAACAATTAAAAAAGAACCATTCTGTTTCAGAACAAACATAGAGTAGTCTTGTTTGAATTGAACAAAACCCCAGTTAACAAGAAATTTGGTTAACTCTTTGTTCCAACATCTAGAGGCCTGCTTCAAACCATATATAGATCTATTAAGCTTGCAAACCTGCCCAGGTTGAGCCTTTTTATAACCAGGAGGAGGATTCATGTAGACCTCTTCATCAAGAAAACCATGCAAAAAAGCATTGTTTATGTCAAGCTGTTGAATATCCCACTTTTTTACAGCTGCAATTGCCATAACAACCCTAACAGTAGTTAACTTTGCAACAAGACTGAAAGTGTGCTTATAATCCTTTCCTGAAATCTGTCTGTCACCCCTTGCAACAACTCTTCCTTTGCACCTTTCAACCTCACCATTGGGCTTAAATTTAGTTTTATAAACCCACTTGCAGCCTATAGCTTTTTTACCAGGAGGTAAAGTGGTGAGAACCTAAGTTTCATTGTCCTCCAAGGCCTTTAACTCTTTCTCCATGGCTTCCACCCACTCAGGGTGTTCCTTAGCTTGATTATAAGAGGAAGGCTCAAAAGCAGTAAGAACATTAGCAAGACTGTGCAAAGAACTTGAAGATAAATGAGCAAGGAAAGGTTCAGAATAGACATTGAAAGAAAGAGAAGAATCTGAAGAATTATGATCAATGGTTTTGTGTTTAGGAAGAGTAAGAATAAAATCTTTGAATTTTGTGGGAACAGTGGAAGGTCTAGTAGAAACTCTCACGAGTTGCTGAGGTTGTACAACATCTGAATTCTCAGGAACAGAATTAGAATTAGGATGTATAGGAGAAGAAGAAGAAGAAATAGGAGTAGGATTCTGAAAATAATCTGAAAAAGAAGAAGAAGGAGAAGAATGTGTGTGAGAAGAGGAAGTGGGAATAGAAGAAGAAGAAAGAGGAGTGTGAGCTGAAGATAAATCCAGTGCTGGATTTACCAGAGGTAAAGAATTATTTTGCAAAATAGGAAACTCAGATTTTCCTTTAAATGGAAATTCTGATTCTACAAAGTAGACATCCCTACTCAACACAACCTTATGATTATTAATATCATATAGCTTATAACCTTTCTGACCATAGGGATATCCAAGAAAAACACATCTCTTAGACCTTGCAGCAAATTTATCAGATAGTTTCTGGGATGGATAACACAAACATCCTATTACCCTTAAGGACTCATAATCTGGCTGTTTATGTAATAACATCTCATATGGAGTTTTCTGATTAGGGGATTTTGCTCCCACCAATCGGAATACGCCACGTGGGCCAATCAGGTCCTGCCAAGTGTCCCCCAATTGAAACTGTCAGGGCTTGCCACGTGGCACACGCCTATTCGTCCACACTGGACCTATTATGTCGTGACACGTGGCATCATCCATGCCTAATGGAGAAACCGGCCACCTAGGCCCAACTTCCAAGGGAAGCCCAATCAGCCTAAGGTTAACCTAAACCTAGGATTGTCACGTTTCCCAAGGTTATAAATACCTCCCTTAAACCTCATTAAGGGGGATTATGCACATTAAACACTCTCACCTAGAGAGACCCAATCACTTTAATTTCCGCATTAATTACTCCTTAATCAAGTACTAACTTGACCGTCGGAGACGGATCTCCAATCATCCGGAGCATCCGTTTGTTTTTCAGGTTCAGGCGTCCGGTTCCAGTCTCGGAATTGTAACTCTCCCGCAGGACATCAGAAAACCCCGAAACATTTTGGCGCCGTCTGTGGGGAGAGTACTTCTGAGATGGCATCCACGTCTGTACCAACTCCTGAAGAGAGGCGTCCCCTAGACGACCCTCAAGTTCAGTCGGACCATGATACTGAGGAAGAATTTGAAGTTGAAGCTCACACAGCTTCAGACCGGACCTTAAGGGCCCGACGCACCCGTCATACCGAAAGGAGGGAACGGGAGCATCTTCAACCTGGACTCAGTGATCCAGCAGGCGCACCGCCTGTTCAGCAGCAGCCGGCTGATGGGTCTTCTCCCATTACAAGGAACGAACTCATGACCTTCATGAGGGGCTTCAAGGGAGAGATTCAAGAGTTGCTCAACAAGAAGCCTGCTCTGGCCAAGGAACAGTCGGCTAAGAAACCTTCCACTTCAGGGAAGAGGAAGCCAGTTCAAGGGCGAGAGGCGACCCCTCATCCTAATTCTAGGAAGTGGGAGCCGCCTGCCCTTGATTTCACAAAGTACCGCTTTCCTACTCCAGGAAAGAGGAAACCTGTTCGTCATATTCAGGCGGACGGGTCGAAGAAAACATACACAGATGCTCGGTTATTGCTAGAATAGAAGAAGAACGACCGATTGTCTGAGTCGGCCTCTACTTCAGACTTCCAAGATAGTCTGCGCAATACCTCGATGAAGTATACTCAGTCGTATCATGAGAGTCAGTCAGGCGGCACCTCCCGTCAGTCCGGCTTTCATACTGACCAGGCGGTACCAAACTTACCATTTGTACCGCAACAACAATATTTTTTGCAGCCACCTCTGTTTGGTGGGCATGCAGCAAAGAATGTCCAACCTATGGACTGACAGCTACGGTTGCTTAGACTTGGGGAACAGCCGTCGGCCTTCTCCAAGGAAATTGCTGAAGCCGCTCAGCCGGCCAAAGTGAAAAATGTACTAGTAGGCGCCTATGACGGCACTACTAACCCAGAGGACCATTTGATGGCATTCACCAACCTGATGTACCTTCAAGGGTTGGATGATCCCACTTGTGCAAGTGTTTCCCAGCGACTCTCAAAGGAATCGCACAACAATGGTTCGGCAACCTGCCGATTGGTTGTGTGAATAACTTCAGGACGCTTGCTTACTTATTCACCTCCAACTTTGCCATGAAGATACCTGCGAAGAAGACAACCCTTGATTTAGGAACGATTCAGCAGGGCGAGAAGGAGGGGCTCTGTTCTTACATCAGGCGGTTTAACCTGATGAGAATACAGATTCAAGGGTTACCGGATGAGGTAGCCTATACTGACTTTTTCAGAGGCCTCAAAGACGGGTCGACATTCAAATTGATTTGGTCCGAAAGAGGGTGGCGACTCTTCAAGAGGCCTTGATTGAAGCGGAAGCCTATATACAGGCGACTGATCTTTGTAGTACAAAACAGTCGGACGGGAAAAGGTTCGACAAAAAAGAAGGGCGACAGAAACAGTTGTCGAACAAAGATGAGAAGAAAAGAAAAGAGGTCTGGGCGGCTGATTCCTCTAAACAGCCGGCCCAGAAGAAGAAAAAAGAATTCAAACCATACACCCCAAAGTATGCGTTTAACAAGGATAGCCAAGCTATCCTAAAGGAAATCAAGGGACGGATCTCAATTGAGAAGTTGGTCCCCATGAAGGGTCCTGCAAGCAACCGGAACCAAGAAAAATTCTGTGATTATCATGAAGATGTTGGTCATCACACCAACGAATGCATCAGTCTCATGTGGTATCTAGACCGCCTGGCTGAGCAGGGCGATCTTGACACTTATGTCAAGAAATCTACGGGGAACACTTCCTCGAAAAAGCAGTCGGCCAAAAAGAGTCAACAAGCCGACAACTCTGACACAGATGATGCAGTCGTCTACACCATTGCAGGTGGCTTCGCAGGAGGCGGTCCCACTATTAGGGGCAACAAAGTCAATATCAGGCGGCTAGATGTAAATTCCGTTCACCAAGAACGACCCTCCAAATATTCATTTCCTGAGATTGTCATCACTGAAGAAGATCTAGGAGGGGTAAGGGGGCCGCATGACGACCCTATCGTTATTGAGTGTAAAGTGGCCAACCAGAGAGTTGGCCGAATCCTTATAGATACTGGAAGCTCCTCAGATCTTATCAGTAGCAAATGTCTGTCAAAATTAAAATATCAGACTGATTGCATACATCCGGCATCCCACCCTTTAGTAGGGTTTGGAGGAGGAGTTGTCCACCCAGTGGGACGAGTGGATTTACCCATCCGCCTGGGTGAGAAAGGGGAAGGACGACACATGGTAGTCCGGTTCCTGGTAGTAGAAGAACTCTCGGCCTACAACATGATTCTGGGACGACCAACCCTGAATAATTCCAAGGCTGTTATAATCCCATCTCTTATGTTGCTCAAGTTTGAGAGGGATAATGGAACAGTCGGGTCTCTAAGGGGAGATCAGAGGATGGCCCGAGAGTGCTATCTCTCGGATATCAAGCCCACTGTTATGACCGCTGGATCAAGTGGTGGAAAAACAGACCTTGACAATGTCAAGGAGAGTGCGCCTGTTCAAGAAGCAGGCGGCAAGAAGAGAAAGGCAGCCCAGACGGGGGCCGCAAGAAAAGACAGAAAATAGCAATCATTGGCAGAGGAGCGGTCGGACGAATTTCGCCCTCAGCCGGCTGGTGAGCATACGGACCTGATCATAGACGACTCACGTCCTGACCGAACAGTCAAAGTTGGGACGATTGCTCTAAGAGTCCTGGGTGACAATTTGCACAAATTATTGAAAGAATACAAGGACATCTTTGCATTCGAAGTCCACGAAATTCCAGGCATTAGTCCTGACCTGGCGGTACATAAACTGGTTGTGGATCCGAAAAAGAAGCCGATAAGGCAGAAAAAACGGAACCATGGCGAAGAAAGAAGTCAGGCGGCAGCCGCCGAAGTCAAAAAACTACTTGATGCAGGGTTCATTCGGCAATGTTACTTCCCAGACTGGGTTGCAAATGTGGTGCTTGTTAAAAAGCCGAATGACACTTGGCGAATGTGTGTAGACTACACAGACTTAAACAAAGCGTGCCCCAAAGACAGTTACCCTCTGCCTAAAATTGATAACCTGGTCGACTCAACAGTCGGCCATGCTTTAATGAGCTTTATGGACGCCTACTCTGGTTTCCATCAAATTCCTTTATGGAAGAAAGATCAGGAGAAGACGGCCTTCGTCACTGATCAAGGGTTATACTGTTACACGGTTATGCCGTTCGGTCTTAAGAATGCCCCGGCCACCTTCCAGCGAATGATAAACACTGTGTTCTTTGATCAAATCGGGAGAAACGTCGAGGCATACATTGATGATATGATTGTCAAGTCTAAGCTTCAGACAGATCATCTGTCGGACCTCCGAGAAACTTTCGCCACACTCAGGCGGCACCATGTCATGCTCAATCCCAAGAAATGTGTATTTGGAGTTGAGTCTGGGAAATTTCTCGGATTCCTTATCAATCAGAGAGGAATAGAGGCGAACCCTGAGAAGGTGCAGGCGGTCATCAACATGCAGTTGCCTCGTACCATCCGAGAGGTTCAGAAGTTAACAGGTTGTCTGGCGGCCTTGGGAAGATTTCTAAGCCGATCAGGCGACAAATGCTTATACTTCTTCCAGGACATTAAGAAGAAGGCAAGGTTTGAATGGGGGCCGGAAGCTAAGGCGGCCTTCCAGAAATTGAAAGTTCACTTGCATTCCTTGCCAAGGGTGGTCAGCCCTTTGCCCAAAGAAGTACTCTACATGTACCTGGTCGTCTCTGATCATGCGTTAAGCGCTGTTCTTCTTGCTGAAAGAGACGGCTGTCAGCTCCCGGTCTACTTTGTCAGTCATGTATTGAAAAATGCCGAGTTGAGGTATCCCTTAGTGGAGAAATTTGGTCTTGCACTCTTCATGGCTGTTAAAAAATTGAAGCCCTACTTTTTGGCACATGCAGTCGTCGTGTATACAGATCAACCTATCAAGCGGCCACTGACCACCATGGAGTCGTCAGGCCGAATGATCAAATGGGCCATAGAAATACAGAGCCTCGAAGTTACTTTCGAGCCTAGAAAAGCAGTGAAGGGGCAAGCCTTTGCTGACTTTATTGTTGAGATGACTCGTCCCCCTGCTTCTCGAGATCCAGACCAAGTTTGGAAGGTATATGTGGATGGAAGTTCTACTTCAAATGGTTGTGGAGCAGGCGTCATATGTCAGTCGCCAGAAGGCGACAGGTACGAATATGCTCTACGCTTCAGTTTTCAGGCCTCAAACAATGAGGCAGAATATGAAGCCTTACTAGCCGGAATCCGCATGTGCAAGGCGGCAGGGGCACGAAAGATAAACGCCTGTTCTGATTCACAATTGATAGTGAGTCAGTATAATAGCGAATACGAAGCAACCCATCCGGCCATGATCAAGTATTTACAGGCGGTACGACAGGCAGTCGGTTCCCTTGAAGATTTTCATCTGACTCAAGTGCCGAGATCAGAAAACAACCAGGCGGATGCACTTTCAAAATTAGCATCGTCCGCCTCTTGTGATACTCCTCGAACTGGTTTTTGGGAAGTAATGGAGAAGAGAAGCATCGAGGAAGACCCTATTGGAATCCTAGACAGAAGCTCAACCTGGATGGATCCAATCAGGGCATATCTGACAGACGGTTCCCTGCCGGATGATCATCACCAGGCGGCAGCGCTAAAAAAACGGGCAGCCAGTTTTGAAATGATAAAGGGAGAACTTCACAAAAGAGTGTACCTTCAACCCTACTTAAAATGTGTTACTCCAGAAAAGGGGCGAGAGATACTAGACGATCTTCACTCTGGTTACTGCGCTTCCCTTATAGGCGGTAGGACGCTTGCTCAACGGACAAGGCGGCAGGGCTACTTTTGGCCTACTTTAGAAGCAGATGCAATGGAGATGGTGAAAAAATGTGACAAGTGCCAAAGGTTTGGCAAACTAATTCACCGTCCGGCTACTGACCTCACTACCATTCATAGCCCACTACCGTTTGCTAAGTGGGGCATGGATATTCTGGGTCCCTATACGCCTGCTACAGGCGGAAGGAGGTACATACTTGTTGCAGTCGACTACTTCACTAAATGGGTGGAGGCGGAGGCTGTAAAGGGAATCAAGACGAAGGATGTAATTTCATTCATCTGGAAAAATGTCATCACTCGGTTCGGGGTTCCCATGTCTATGGTCTTTGATAATGGTCCCCAATTTGAGACGCCTGCTCTCAAAAGCTTGTTGGGTGACCAAGGAATTGCACACCACTTTGCATCAGTCGGCCGTCCACAAGCAAACGGCAGGTAGAAGCCTTTAATAAAATCATCTCAGACGGTCTCAAGAAAAAGATTGAACGAGCAGGCGGCCTATGGGCGGATGAATTACCACATGTTCTCTGGGCCATTAGGACGACTGAAAAAGGGGCGACTGGAGAAACTCCATTCCTCGTAACTTATGGTGCGGAAGCTGTTCTTCCAATAGAACACTACGAGCCGACTCTTCGAGTAATGCTATATGACGTAGAGGCAAAGTGGGAAGCCATGCGCCTGGCATTAGACTCACTCCCAGAAAGGAGGGGCAATGCTGTCTTGCGCCATGAAATTTACCGCCTGAGAATGACTAGATCATACAACAAAAAAGTACACAGGCGTCCACTCAAAGTGGGGGACTTTGTACTTAGAAAAATGGAAGCAGTTGGTAGGGCTAATGAGTCTGGCAAATTAACTCCCAACTGGGAAGGACCCTACCGAATCTATGAAGAAGTCAGGGACGGTACCTACCGTCTGGAAACACCAGACGGCCAACCGTTGCCTCGAACCTAGAATGTAGATCATCTTAAGAAATATTTCTTTTGAATGATGTAAATAGTCGAGGGCAACTTAATAAAAGTTTGATGTTTCATTCAATTTTGTACTAAGAGGGGCATGCCTACTAACAAACAGTCGGCTACTCTCCATGTTTAATTTTCATTCTTACCTAAGAGGGGCATGCCTACTGACAAACAGTCGGCTACTCTCCATGTTTAATTTTTATTCTTACTTAAGAGGGGCACGCCGCTTGTTCCACACAACCGGTTACTCTCCCATAACACAGTTCACCAAGAACTATCAAAGGCTCATGGCTAAAATGATCAGGCCAGGCGCCAAGCCAACTGATCCAAATATAAATTCAATTCGACCTGTCCCAACATTATAGCAGGCATCCGACGGCATCCATCCGGATGAAATTCGTCGCAGAGAGCAGCTCCCTTTTGGGTGGAACATTGTTCTATAAAATCATTACACGGCATCTATACGACTGTCTAACCAAGACAACCACATAGCCGTTTCCCAGACAAGGATACCTCTCACTTAACTGACTAATCAGGTGAAACAAGTGTTCGCAGTAACCATCCGTGTCAACCAACCGACTGAACTACTTGGGATAAGAACAGTTGGTATCTTATGAGTTAATAGCCAAAAAACATTGGCGAATAAAGGGGAACAACCGGTACCCACCGCTTGATACCTCTACTACTCAGTCACTTGGCGACTAGTAACAATTATGTTTCCATGGTCACTCCTTAAAAAATTTAGTATGGAGCTAAAAAGGTGTTCATACAGCGCCTGTTCACACTAAATTAAAAGTGGCGGGGAACAGTCGGCCTGGACCGACTAGAGTCTCTAGCTTAAAAAAAAACACAAAGAAACAAACAAGGCAGGTAGGAAACCACCTTCCTACTTGGTTGAAGGAAACCCATTCTTTAAAGTGGCCGACTGATCGCTTAGCCTGGAAACAGACAACAAGTCGTCCAGGGGCATAGGTGGCGTGACTAACTATCTCGTACCTGTCCGCAACTATCGGCCATGCAAAACAGTCGGTATAGTGTGCAATTGGATATCAGAGTATTCGATACTTAAACAAATTTGAAACAAAACAAAAACGAAATATTTTGGCATAAAAAAGAAGCCGGTCATTAAAGACTGGCCAAATATTCAGAACCCCGGCCCCTTGGCCGGGTAAATAGAAACAAACGGCACGCAGGCCGTGAAAAGAAGACATAAAGCTTAAGACGGGGGCAGATCTTCAATAATAGCAGCTGCCGCCTGGTCAGCACTCTTTTTGCTGGACTCGGCTTCAGCTGCATTCTTCTTCGATGCATCACCCCCAAGCGGCACAAGCGCCACTACCGGCTCCTCCTCCTCCAATGCCTCGTCCTCAGCAACCGCCAGGATCTCTTGATTATATCTATCAGAACACTGGCGGTACGTTTTTTCCCAGGAGGAAAAGTCGGCATTGGGGAAGAGGCGGCCCCAGGTCATGCGCTGGATTTGAGCAGAGTCTTCCATCATCTCCCGGACCAGCTCCTTCTTTTCTTGCTCGGCCTTTTCCGAGAGCTCCTGAGTAAGAATCTTCTCCTGGGTCACCAGGCGTTCCTTAACGTGCGCCAAGGATTTCTCCAAGGTGTCGTATGAGGACAATTTTTGGCGAAGAGGTCTCAGCTCGGCCTTGAGATTGTTGATGGTCGCCTCCAGCTCGCTATTTTTCTTCTGGGCCGCCTCTAACTGAGCCCGGATAGCAGAAGTAGCCTGCGCCTGATAATAAAGAATGTCAATTGTCAGAACCTCATTTTGGGCAATTTGAAACATTGCCTTATCACAGTCAGAGGCGGCCATAGCTTTTGCAGCCTTTACCTCTTTGTTCTTCCTGTCAAGCGGCTTGCGAAGGCCGTTCACTCGGAGCAGGGCCTAAGTAAAAGGGAACAGGCGTCAGTTTTCAAACAAAAAACAGGCGTCTTGGAATTTAAATAACCAAAAATATGCTAAGTATACCTCAGCAAGGACCCCTGCAATCCCTTCTAGGTCAAGGGTGCCGACACCCTTGACCGCCTCCCTTTCAGCTGGAGGAACGACCTTGATCATAGACTTGGCCACCTCGACCAAGTCAGGCTCCTGAGGGCCGGCTGCATCAACCATAAACAAACGAGTTAAACCTAGTAAAGAAGGGAGCAAGTCTAAATTCACAAAGACAGCTTCATACTTCTAGGCGGCCCAATTGGAGTTTTAGAAGGAATGGCCGGCTGTTTCTCAGCCGCCGCATGTTTCCTGGCAGAACCAGGAGAGCTCGCAACAGTCATCCTCCGGGTCTTGGAGTCCGGCTGTTGGGAAGAAGAAGCTCTTGGAGCGCCCGTCTAAAAAAAAAAAAAAAACACAAAACAACACTCGGTCAGTATAAGCATGAACTCAACTCCAAAAAGAGAGTGAAAGGTTCGAAGCTCACCAAGGGCGCCCCCTTGTTGGGGGAGTCGGTTGAGGACTGTTGCATGATGGAGGCCCGCAACATGGCCGCCGCAGTCTTGGAGGCGGTAATTTTGCTCATGGCGTCCGCTGCAAAAACAAATAGCAAAGTTAATAAAAATTCATAACAGTAATGCATGGAAAAACTGAGTATTCGACAGGCCGGCTACCTCTTGAGCACCGAATGCTGAGGCCACAGGCGGCCAAAAAGTACTCGTCGTAGAGCCATTTGAAGCTCGGGACGCAGTGCAGGGGTACTTGTTCTCGTACCCCTGAAGTAGAGTCAACCCTCGACTCTACTTTAAAGAGTGCTTTATCCAGGATCTCTTTCTTAGCTTTGGGGGGAACAGGCGGCATGCTGCGGCTGCCTGCAAGAAGAGGCGGATTCCTGTTCCACCTGTTGAAGCGCTTGTTCAACTCTGTGTCTGAACTCTCAATGATAAGGAAGGTGCTTCGTCAGTCCTTCCACTTGTTTGCTTTACCTCTTGTCATGAGGTAGCCTCTGTGGCTTGTCAATTGATACCAGCCGGTACCGCCTGCCTTAGGGGTCCGGCTGAGGTAGTTCATGTGGGCGAAAGCCTCGAAGTTTGGCTCCACCCCGTGCAGTTCGCACCCGGCCACATAGCCAAGTACGTTGACCCAAGAGTTCGGGGCTAACTGCCATAACCCCAACTCATACCCATACAAGATCCGATGAACAGCCGGATGTAGTGGGAAGCGCAGCCCAGCCTTGATGGCCGCCTCGTAGCAGCCAAAGCAGGCGCCATCATAACTAGTACCAGCCGGCCAGACGACTGTGTCTTCTAGATCCGGCACGAACACTAAAAAGTCCGGGCCCATTGTGTGGTTCGCAATAAAGCTCCCCACTTTCTCTTGCATGGCCGTGATCCGGCCCCGTGGGACAGTGCAGTAGTAGGGGGTATTTTGCTCTCGGTAAGAGGCGGATGGCTCCGCCCAATTGTCCCCCTTCTCAACTGCGTGAGAAAGCCTCGCCTCTTGTAGGCGACTGTTTTTCTCTTCTGTGTCCAGAGAAGCATGACCAGAAGAGCTAGACTCGGATTCGTCCTCTGACGAGTCCGAAGAGGACGACTCCTCCCCTCTCCCAGGAGAGAATGTAGACTTGTCAATTGTAAAATTGGAAGGGGTCACTATGACTCCTCCCTCAGAACTGTCGGCTTTCAAGCCGCTTTGGTTCACTTCCACATCTGGCGCCTGGTCAGATGTTTCACTAATCGGCACCCTGTGGGAGGAGCCGTCTGAGTTCGAAATCCTAGCAGTTCTTTTTGTTCTGGCCATCATGTTCTGCATAGACACAGAGACAGTCGGACTTTGTATAAAGGGCAAAGATGGGTCCGGAAAAGGGCAGGCGACACTCCTAGTCCTAGATTCAGCCGTCCCCGGTGACCGGCTGATCACTAACCTAGGTCGTGTCGTGTGCTTCCGTGGTGCCATTTCAAAAAAGAATAAAATAAAGAGAAAATTTAGAGTAAGAGAACCGATGATTACCTGAACGAGTGACGTTGATGGAGTTCTGAAAATCCTGTGCAGTCGGCTTGTCAGAGCAGGCGGTAGACAGAAAGGGTCCAAAATGTCAGAGCAAGTTCAGGGGTCCGAATGTTCTCTCAAGAAGTTCTCAAGTGTGAAAATGACTAAAGTCAACACTCCCTTATATAGGCGAAGTGAGAAGGCGAAGGGTCACCTCCAAAATTCAAAATTTGGGCGGGAGAATCTCTCGGCCTTTCGCCGAGTGACACCTGTAGCAGGCCGTCGCCTGTTACAGTGCGACACCTGACACAGGTAACACGTCACCAGTCACGTGCCACCTGTGAGGGGCAAATGATTAGGGGATTTTTCTCCCACCAATCGGAATGCGCCACGTGGGCCAATCAGGTCCTGCCAAGTGTCCCCCAGTTGGAACTGTCAGGGCTTGCCACGTGGCACACGCCTATTCGTCCACCCTGGACCTATTATGTCGTGACACGTGGCATCCTCCATGCCTAATGGAGAAACCGGCCACCTAGGCCCAACTTCCAAGGGAAGCCCAATCAGCCCAAGGTTAACCTAAACCTAGGATTGGCACGTTTCTCAAGGTTATAAATACCTCCCTTAAACCTCATTAAGGGGGATTACGCACATTAAACACTCTCACCTAGAGAGACCCAATCACTTTAATTTCCGCATTAATTACTCCTTAATCAAGTACTAACTTGACCGTCGGAGGCGGATCTCCAATCATTCGGAGCATCCGTTTGTTTTGCAGGTTCAGGCGTCCGGTTCCAGTCTCGGAATTGTAACTCTCCCGCAAGACATTAGAAAACCCCGAAACATTTTCCAATTCAAAACAGAACTTGGAAGAAGATTAATAAGGTAAGTAGCAGCCAACAAACAATCCCCCCAGAACTTATAAGGCAAACCAGCATGAAATCTCAAAGTTCTTGCAGTTTCTAGCAAATGTTTGTGCTTCCTCTCAACCCTACCATTCTGTTGTGGATTACCAGGAATGCTTTTCTGATGCACTATACCTTTCATACCAAACAAAGTTCTGCATTGTTCTTGTATTATCTCAGTCCTATTATCACTCCTAACTACCTTCACTTTTCTTTGAAACTGAGTATGAACATATTCAAGAAAAGCAACAATAGTTGGATAAACTTGTGTCTTTGACTGTAAAAGGTATGTCCAAGTAGTCCTAGTATGGTCATCTAGGATGGTCAAGAAATAAGTAGCACCAGACATAGAAGGCCTAGAGTACTGTCCCCATAAATCAAAGTGAACCAGATCAAAAGCATCACTAGCATGAGAAGAAGACAGAGAATATGGAAACTTATGATGTTTCCCCAACACACAAGCTTCACAGCTAAAATCACAAGTATTATTACCAATAGATGGAACTGTTACATGTTTCAAAGTATTAAAAGAAGCATGTCCTAACCTAGCATGAATAATCTCAGGACTAGGTTTTACAGAAGAAGTTATTGTATTATTCACTGAGACAGAACACAAATCTGAACTGCCAGTGTAAGGAAATGAAAAAGAAAAACTGTATAAGCCTGAGTACCTTGTACCACCAGCTACCACTTGTTTAGTTGCAAGGTCCTGAAAATAACAGGAATCTGACTCAAAAACTGCAACTAACTTGTTTTTATCAAGCAATCTTCCAACTGATAAAAAATTGTGCTTAAACTGTGGGATGTAAAAGACATTTTCCAGTGTGACAATCTGATTTAAACTAACATTTCCTACATGCTTGACCAAATTAACAGTTCCATCTGGTAAAGACACTTTAATTGGATTTTTAAGTTGTTTTAAAGAAGCAAATAAAGCCAAATTAGAGGCCATGTGGTCTGTGGCTCCAGTATCAATAATCCAGGTAGTATGATCAAACATATGATTCAAACAATCAACATTAGAGGCAGAAGTTATACCAGCAAAATTGACTGCAGCAGAAAGAGGATTATCCTAAATTGAAGAATTTCCTGACCTCATCATCTTCAAAACTTCATGATACAAAGCTGAAGCCATAATAGGATCCACACTACCAGAAGGAACAGAACCACTTGAATCACCATACTCAGGTGCCTTTCCCAGTATTCCATCCCCTTCAGAAGAGATATTTGCAGCAAACCTTGAACCAGACTTATTCGAATTTGCTGAACTGACTTTGTCCTTGTTCCACCAGTCAGGAAATCCATTCAGCTGAAAACACTGATCAATTGAATGTCCTTTCTTCTTACAGTTATTACAAGCAACATCACTCCTTTGTTTCTTGAAATCCTTCTTAAAATTCTTAAACACGGGCTTGGGAAAAGTCTTAGCAACATGCAAAGCACTTAATTCAGGAATGTTAACCTTGACATCATTGAGCTTATTCTGCTGTTCCACCTGCTGCAAGGTGTGATAAGCTTTGTGCACATGAGGTAAAGGATCAGCACTCAACATATTAGTGATCACTAGATCATAAGATCTGTTTAAACCAGATAATAACTGCATCAACTTATTACGTTGATCAGTCTCAAGAATCTTCTTAAGCATTCCACATGTAAAATTCTTCATTACACCACAAGTACAATCAGGAAAACCCTCAAGAATCTGTAATTGATCCCAAATTGCCTTCAATCTACCAAAATACTCAGCAATTGAAGAATTATCTTGCTGAATAGAAGTAAGAGATCGATGCAACTCAAACAATTGAGGAGCAGTAGTATGACCAAAGCGCTCAACAAGTTCATTCCACAATTGAGAAGACGAATTAACAAACATAAAACTCTCAGCAAGATTTTTATCCATTGAATTCAACAACCAGGACATAACCATATAATCATTCCTAATCCATTTCTTCCTATCAACAGAACTTTCAGCAGGAATAGGAAGTGATCCATTAACAAATTGCAACTTATTCCTAGCGATTAACGCCATTTTCACAGTTCGACTCCAATTCAAGAAGTTAGAACCAGTAAGAATATGATTACCTAATTGCATGCCTGGATGATCGCCATTGCTTAGGTAATAAGGATCGTTGAAATTGATTCCAGAAGACATCTGAGTACTCGGAACAGCATCACCAGAAGCACTTCCCATCGCAACAAACAACACTCAATTTCTTCGCCAAAAAACAGAGGATTAAGAGGAGAAATACGTGAATTCAAACGAATTCAAGAAGAAAAATCAAAATTGAAGAAAATCAAGATGAAATGAGAAAGAATTCTTCAAGAAAAACAGAAGAATCAAGAACGATACCATGAACAAACTGCAAGTATTTGCAGATGAAACCCAGAAAATCTGGAATTAAGCTAGAAGAGAGAGAGAGAATTTGAGAGGAAATTAGAGAGAGAAAGTTAGGTAGAATTCATTAATGAGGAATTATGATCTTACAACAATATTCCAGCTCACGAAACTATAAATAGCAAATATATCACACATACAAAATGTGTGACTAAACAACATCCTATTATGCCAATAACAGAATTGTAACTAACTAAAATATCTACAAGATATTTACAGCAAGCTATTCTAACAGGTTTACATGATATAATAAACTTTAAAATAAGATGAGTAGTTTTTAGAAGTGTAATTTAGTGGGCCATGTGCTTTAAATAAGGGATATAGTATAGTTTTTCCCTAAAGTAATAACTTTCCTTTTATAGTGTGTTGCAAGTATTGTGACATTTTCTTTTTAAGGAAGTGTTGCAAGCTAAGTAAAAGAAAACGGAGAAAGTATATGACCACACACATCATATATATAAGGTTTTCGTGACGAGGGTTTTCCAATTTTTTCTTTTTTCTTACTATTATAATATATATATAAATATATATTCTACAATTGGAGATTTGTTGCATAAGTTATAGTAGATTGATGAAGATGATACATTGCATACGCGGATCATACCATTCATACACACATTCATTGCGCACTCTTAATTAAGTAGATGCGCGCGCCCTACCGGCTGCTGATCTGATCATGCTTTGAGGAGATGGGCCTCGATGTCTCGGGTGACTTCAATACAATGGTCCATTACTTTTGTAAGGAAGTTTCCTTCCTTGTGCATCTTCTCGAACTCAAATCGTCCAATTGACCGCACTTATTTGATCCTTTGGAATTACTTCTAGAATCACAATGAAGCTCTTAAACTCATTTAGAAGATCTCCTTCTAAGGTTTTGAATCTCACTAATTTGTTCTTTTCACCAATTGCTTCCACAAGCACCTTTGCAACATGCTTCTTACCATATGTACATATTTAATGTATATTAAGTTTAAAGGGAAATTCTCACTGGTAACCACTAACTTTTATTTTTTCTCAGTGGTAAATTGTAAAACTTTTGATTATTAATGGTAATCACCAATTAATAATACTAAACAAATGATAACATTAATGATGATAAAACATCATTAAGCAATTAACTATGGTTAATCTTGGGTTAAGTTACAATAGATTTACGTTAATTCCCTTGAAATTATTTAAAAAAAACAAAAAAAATTCCAAACCCCTTCCATCCACCAGCCAACCGCCAGCTCCCCTCCTTTGCCGACACTCAGCTTGGCTCGGCTGACAGTGTCTCGACACCTTCCCCTACCGGAGACTCCACCACCGACATCTGAATCCCAAAACGAGCACCCCTCCCCCTGTTCTCGACCCACCCTCTTTCTCCTCTCATCACCACCAAAACCGCCTCTCAGGGACGCCGAAATTAGCCACTTTCCTTGCTCGATTCCCTCTGAAATCCTTCCCCGATTCCCTTTCTTTCCCCGATTCCATCTCCTTCATCGATTCCCTCACTTTCCCCCGATTTTTGGTTGAAATTTCAATGGTTTTGGGGTGAAATTATCAGCTATTCGAATCGTTATTTGCATAATTGAGGGTATTTTAGGGGATTTTGGGTCGATTTTGCTCGAAAAGAGGGGTTATGGATTAGATTTGCTCGAATATGGGGGGGTTAAGGCTTACATTTGCTAAAAAATGAGGTGCTTATGCTTAGATTTGCCCTAGAATAGGGGGTTTTGGCTTGGTTTTGCCGTTGAATTTGCTGGGGTTTGCTGTGTTGGTCGTCCAGAGGTGGGGCAGGCTCGACGCTGATCGATAGAGGGAGGAGGTGGCTGGTGGCTAGATGAGTGGGGGGAGGAGGTCCGTTGGGGCGGGGGATGCGGCGACTGGTGGCCGGAGGTGTAGCGGGGAGGAGGAAAGATTAAGGAAGAAGAAAGGTTTTCAAAAAATAAGATGAAGAAAGAATTGGTTAGGGGGTAATTGTATCTTTTTGCATCTAATATCTAAACCATGGTTAAGGAATTAATAAATTGCTTAAGTTAAATTACCATTTGCTTAATAATATTAATTGGTGATTACCATTAATAATCAAAAGTTTCAGACTTTACCACTGAGAAAAAATAAAAGTTGGAGGTTACCAGAGAGAATTTCCCAAGTTTAAATTGTCTCAATTTTCGTCAATAAAAAAAAAGTTTAAATGTGTCAATATTCTAAAGTGAAGGGGGTTATTCATTAATTATTTTGTCACGTGTCAAATATTTATTAATGAGATTATATGTACTTGTTAATTGAGCCCTTTCCCTAAATAATGTTGGGAAATTATCTAATTCCCAAATTATAGCTACTCTTTTTTTAATTCCCGTCGTACCGTCCACGTCACCGGTTCAGTGGGAATTTTTTTAAAAAAACGGATTTTTTAGAAAACCGCTACTTCAGTTAGCGGTGTGCTACTAAAAACCGCTACTTCAAGTAGCGATTTACTTATTAGAAACCGCTACTTCAAGTAGTGGTTTGTATTTACTAATTAAGTTTTTAATAAAATCACTTTCTCCCCTTCCCTTGTAAAGTAATTCAGCAGAATCATCCAAAAAGAAAAAAAAATAAAAATTCGAACGACACTCCTCAAGTAGCCTTCAAACGCAGCAATCCCTTGTGCTGGAAGTCGTTTTCGCCACCATCGACGCCTTCCTACAGTTGTTTGCTGACAATGATTGCTGTGAGAATATAACCAGAAACGAGGATATATATATATCAAAGGATTTGTGATTGCCGACACCGATTGCACGCCAAATTGCACCAATTATCAAGGGTTTATGGAACTTGGGATACAACTATTCAAGTACTTGAAGGTTTAATTTTGACTGATTTACAGATATTTTGTTTTTAAAGAGAAACTTACAAAACAAACCATAAACCGCTACTTGAAGTAGCGGTTTTAATTTTATAAACCGCTACTTCAAGTAGCGGTGTTTTGAGGAAAACTGCTACTTGAAGTAGCGGTTTATTCTCATAACACCGCTACTTGAAGTTGCGGTTTGTTGCTGGACCGAGAAAAAAAAAACCGGTTTGTTTTCCTTAGCTGACGTGGACGGTATAGTGGGAATTAAAAAAAGAATAGCTATAATTTGGGAATTAGATAATTTCCCAACATTATTTAGGGAAAGGGCTCTTGTTAATTGAATTTATTTATTCATTTTTTTTATTGTAACTAATTAAAATGGTATTTTTTTTTTATATACTCTGATCCGTCCATTCAAATCCGAATTATTTTATAGTATTCCACATTGATATTTTATATTATTAGTTATCAATTTTAACCTCCATTAAAAATGCCAAAAAATCAAATAATCATTGGTACAAATTTCGTGTGTTCCTTCATAAATACTACGGAGTTGTTTGGTTGACAACATAAAATGAGGGAAGTGGAAATTCATGGGATTTGAGAAATTGAGGAGTTGTTTGGTTGACACCAAAAGGCAAAAATGGGGGAAGTGAAAATTCATGGGAATTTCAACTTCCTACAAAACAAGGGAAGTAAATTACCTAGCCCCCCCTAGGTCAATCAAAATTCATGGGATTTCTAAATTCCCACATTCCCAACCAAACAAATTTAGGAAATTTCTAGGAATTTCTTGAGGGAAATAACTTCCCATGAAATGTAATTTCTTATGGGAATTTAATTCCCATGTCAACCAAACAAGCCCTACGTGTATATGAAGCAAATGCACAACCTACTTCAAAGAATGACAGTATATTATATACATCTTCAACAAATAAAAAAACTAGGGAGTAAATTAGTCTATGAAGAAGATAACTAGCAAGGTCCATATAATTGTTAAAACGACACATACCGAAGGTATAATTTTAGAGAATAATAGAGCCAGGCTTGCCTAGTTCACCACGATGCACATCACAACCATGAATTTTTGAGGGTGTTATGTTGGAGACATGATATGGTGTAGCTTGCTACTAAATAGTTCATGAAATATATCACCGTGACATTTTACATTTACTTCAACTTCTATTTTCCTTTTTAAGCCCATTTTCAAATGCTCACTAACTAATAAACGGACCTGGGCCACACCCATCATAACTGTCCACTTTATATGACTAAGAAAGTAAGAAGGTTTCACCTCAAAATCATATGGCAAATTGGTAATAAGGGGAGTAACCCCTTAGCCTTATTAAGTGGACACAACTTTCTTATTTCTTCAATGTGAGATACACATCCCAATACAAACTCTCACTTATAAACTCAATTAATATAGGACAACACACCACTCACATGTGACCTGAGTTTTCTCATGGGCTAAACACTAACTTTAGAGTATAGTATGTACTCCGTATATGTTTTTATTGAGTACGTAAATTGTTTGTGTAATAAGTTGCCAATTTATAGATGCATTGATTATAGTTCTAGACGGAAGAAGATTTATACTAACTTTTTTCCATTTTAAGCAAGAGCCACATGTTACTCACATAGTCATCACATCCTAATTTTGTTTATTCTAAAATTACCTAAGTGTTTAAGGGAAATTTTATGTTGTTGTATATGCAAAAAATATACAAACTATGGAAAAATATTTTATTGAAATAAAGATAGTTCATGAACCGAAACCACTACATTGTCTCTATGGTTTGGATTATGTATATTAGATCCTCAATTATAGAATTAACGATGAATAATGTACATTAGGACGTGATTCATGTGATACTACTTACTGTATCAAGTGTCATGTGATCCATCATGCCTTTTTATTTAGGGATTTTTTAATTTCTTTTTCTTTAGTGGTTGAATAGTTAGAACTTGTTATAAGGGTCTTCTACTTATTGCAACAATTTATTTCACACTACTTATTTTTTTTTAAAATCAGACTATTGATATATTAGGATCCGGTTATAAAATTTTTAATTTCGATTAATCAAATCAATACAAATTGGAACGTATCAATTTAAAAAATGTTTATGTCAAGAATTGAACTCGAGTTCATTAGAAAATGGATAAGATTTCATACCATCTTTGTTATCTAAGGGCCTGTTCTCATTGACTGAACTCAGCTGAACTGAACTGAACTGAGTTGAACTAAACTGAACTGAAATAAATATTTTATAAGAGAAGGAAATTAGGAGCTGAACTGAACTGAACTGAGCTGAGCTGAACTGAACTGAACTGAATTTCAACGTAAGAGAACAAACCCTAATACTTTGTTTATTTATTCTTCTTGAATATAGTTAATGTATGAAATGAGATTTTTGTTTTATACAAATTATTTTCTTAATCTAAATCTATAATAAAAGTACTTAATATTATTATAATACAAGAAAACTACAATTGGAAGTAAAAAATATTTAACGTATAGATCCGGGGTATCGTCCGGACTAAACACTAGTTTGATTCATAAATTATTGATATTATTTTTTAAAAAAAAATGGTTGGAAATTTATAATAATAATAATAATTAAAAAAAACACACGCCATAATAATATATTGTCATTTTTATATATTAGTACAAGACGCCAATACATATACCGCAATGTTTTTTTTTTCTTTTTTTTTTTTTTTTTTACCGCGATGCTACTTGAATATCTTAAGTTTTGGTGCACATTTCTACTGGTTGCTGATATTATTGGGTTCGGGTCACCCATTTTGTTGGACCGCACGCACACTACACATCACATTGCTATGCTATTGTACGCTTTGAAGCTAGTCTCTGCACGGATTTTTTTTTTTTTTTTTTTTTTTTGGAGCACCTTTTCAAAAACCTCATACTAATAAAGGTGTACACTAACTACTTATAAAGAGTTCTTCACTTAATTTTTCCATGTGAGACTTGGGATGAATAACCCCAACAGATACATGGACTGCAAATCATATATGTGATGATATCCTTAATGGTTAATTAAACAATAGTAACAAAGGTTATTCAAGACTAATATCAACTTATCAAGGCTAGTATAAAACTAGGAGAGAATATCCGGGATAAATTAATTAAGGATAGTATGAATATCATGTATGATATCAGCATGCTATGATCAATGATCGGCCTTGACTTGATCAATTCTATCAGCAGGTCGGCCAAGTGCCGATATGATACGATGGAATAATATATAGTGGAAGCTTAAAGCGATAATTGGTAGCTTTGTTTTGTTTTTGAAAGAAAGATACATGAATGAAGCACTTGCACGCTAATTGCATATTAATTTTTATTGTAGTCATATTTCAAACGACCGCTATAAAAATATTTTTTTTATTAGGTTTGGAAATTATTTTATTTTAATTTTGGTAATTAATTTTTTTATTGTTTATTCCTAGGTTTATTTGTAAAGATACCACCAACCAAAGAAATCTTGACTCCTTATTGTCTAATGTCTATACACAAAAAGGTTAGTCTATTCTTTAATATAGGTAATGATAAAAAGACAATGAGCGAAAGTGAGAGAAGGGAGAAAAACTTTTCTACCGAAGAGGCTGACCAAATGAAGAGATCCAATAAGAAATTCAAACGTACGCCGGAATCGTCTCCCATAGGGAATTGTGATTATCAGGATAGGCCAATTGATACTGAGATGCATCAATTGGAGGGTCAAGGCGAAGAAGTGGCGGCGCCGTTACAGCCGCAACCAAGGGTTTCTTACTCCCATCTGGCTAGGAGTAATAATGAATTGGACATCCAATTTCAGAATTACGGAAATATGGTAGAGGATTGGGAATCGGAGGATGACATTCCCCTTGAGTGCGAATCTGATGATGATTCGTGCCCCAATTTCCTCCTGTCAAAGGAGGAAAAACAGAGGCTTTGAAAACCTTGGAAAAATGCGTTGATTATCAAACTTTTTGACAAGCGTATGAGCTATGAGGTCTTTATTAAGAGACTAAGGCTAAAATGGTGTTTGAAGGGACATATCTCCCTTACAGATGTGGGATTCGCCTACTATATAGTGCGATTCACAAACATGGAGGATTACAATTTTGTATTAACTCAAGGACCTTGGATCATCGGAGATAGTTATTTAACAATTCACAAATGGGTTCCAAACTTTATTGCGGATGAAGCTCCAATTAAATTCCTAACGGCATGGGTGAGGATTTCCTCAGTTATCTGTGGAATATTTTGATAAGACATTCCTTCATCGAATTGGATCAAGGATAGGTAAATTTATCAGTATTGATAAAAATACTGAGTCCATGAGTCGTGGTCAATTTGTCAGATTCAGTATTGAAGTTGATCTTTCTAAACCTTTGTTATCAAAGTTTAGATTAAATGGTAGAGTATATATGGAAGATTCAATATGAAGGATTGAAACTTACTTGCTTTAGATGTGGTAAACTTGGCCACAAAGATAATGAATGCCCTGTCCATGTCACTAGAGAAGAAAATTGTGAGAAAGTTGTCAGAACTGAGGAAGCCATACCTTCCCAAGCTCCAAGGGTGAGGCCTAAAGAATGCGTTCAATTTGGATCATGGTCTCATGGATGTTGGTGCAACGGACAACTCGCAAGTTTAATTCAAAATCGAAAGTGGATAATTCTAAGAAACCTCAACCTGAGGTAAGAAATAAAGATGGAACTGGTACATCCAAGAATGCTATGAAACAAAAAACTGGGCATAGCCTACATGTGGCAGGAGCTAAGATGAATACAGACAATGATCAAAGGTCCAAAGCTATTGCTAATCAAGCTGGTAATTCAGGATCAAGATTCAACATTTTGAATCAGGATCAGGACAGTGAACATGTCCTAGAGATGGAGCAAGATCAAGGATCAGTGGCTAGTATTGCGGAAATTATGGTAAGAAACAATACGGTGGAAAATAAGGAAAAGGAAATCAAATCTTTGAATTCGGAGGGTAGCAAGCTGCTAAAAGGGGCAATTAATTTGAGTGATATGAGCAATCATGGTGAAAATGAAATTCCTTTGGAAACTAATTTCCATAATGCGATGGAAGTAGATGAAGATATTGTACCAACAGTGAATTTGGGAAGTTCAATGGAAGAAATAAGCAACTTTCCTCCAAACGCAGAGCCTGGCCTAATCAAAGGGAAGAACTTTTTATTGGCAAGGATCAACTTTTGAATAAGATTGCTCATTCGAAAGATTTCCAATATAAGGATACTAGGAGAAATAAGGAAAATATTGATCCTAGTATCTCAAATGATAAAGGAATTAGCAATAGTATTCTTCCAGTACGTGCCCCGAATATTCAAAGTCCAATTGCAGTGCAAGAGTATAGTGTAGCCTCCCAAACCCCTGCGGCATTGAGAAACCGCACTGTGAACTTGGGTGAACATGAATCCTTTGCATCCCCCGATCACTTTGGTTACCAAAATTCCACCGGAGTATTCAGCCCTGGTGGATTATCTAATGGACGGACCAACCCTTACCATAGTTCATCCAATAGCGAACAAAGCTCTTCTCCAATTGAGCACGTTCCTGCCACCAGCTCACAATCCGCCAGACATGCTAGTGACATTGGCGATCCCAATGGAAATAGCAGGCCCAATGAAAGCTTTGAGCAAAGCGTTCGTGATCCTAATGCCTAATGTTCCTTTGCACGTTTCTGACAAATACCCAAATTTTCCGATGTTTAATATGTCATTAAAGATAATGATATGGAATGTTCAAGGAATTGGGAACAAATTAGCTGTTTTGAGAGAGCTAATTAGGATCAATGACCCCTCTATCTTAGCACTGGTCGAAACTCATATTAGTGGAGAGCAGGCGCAAAAGATATGTGACAGGATTGGCTTCTCAGGCCAATTTCGCGTTGAGGCTCAGGGTTTCAGTGGAGGAATTTGGCTTTTCTTGAGACAAGAGTTGATAGAAGTCACAGTACTAGACAATCAATCTCAACACATTACAGTTGAAATAAAAAAAGAAGGAAGAGGAACCATGGATGTTCTCGGCAATTTATGCGAGTCCAGATTCAACAACTAGACATGAGCTTTGGAGACAATTGGAAAATATTGGTCGAGCTTACAATGGACCGTGGATGCTAGCGGTTGATTTCAATGATACAATGAGCATGGCGGAGAGACTGGGAAAAGGTGGTTCAGAGATGGAAAGAAGGTGCAAAGAGTTCTCGGATTGGGTTAATAACAATCAGCTTATTGAACTCGGTTTTTCAGGCCTTGAATTTACTTGGTGTCGAGGCCTATCTCAAGCAACTTTTAAAGCTGCTCGCCTAGACAGAGCTTTGGTGAATGATGAGTGGAGACTTTGCTTCCCGGAAGGAGTTGTTTGTAATTTGACCAAGTTGACTTCTGATCATTGTCCATTGCTCATTAATACCAATGGTTTTGCGCCTATCCCAACAGCCCTTAAACCTTTTAGGTTTCAAGCTGCGTGGATCAAACATGAGAAATTCGAGGAATTTGTGTCTACCTCTTGGGATCATAATTGTCCAAGAGATGTTGCATTACCATGAGACGGAAACAAGGGAGAGTGGGCTATATGGCAGTGAAGATTGACTTCGAAAAAGCGTATGATAGGCTTAGATGGTCATTCATTCGAGAATCCTTGATGGAGCTTAGACTTCCTCAAAACATGGTTGAATTAGTAATGATGTGCATTAGTTCGACCAAGATGAGCATTTTGTGGAATAGTGAACCGACTTAATATTTCACTCCATCTCGAGGAATTCGCCAAGGAGACCCTTTATCTCCATATATATATGTGCTATGTATGGAAAGATTGGCTCATCTTATTGATAGAGAATGTCGCTTGGGGGCGTGGAAACCGACTCGGGCTAGCATTGGTGGACCGGCCATTTCAAATTTAGCCTTTGTCGACGATCTAATCCTTTTCTGTGAAGCTAGCATGGATCAAGCAGTTCTTATGAAAAAATGCCTTAATGAGTTTTGTGGAGCTTCGGGCAGTAATGTTAGTGTGGATAAAAGTCGGGTGTACTTTTCCCACAATACTAACATTAATATTAGAGATGCTATTTGCAATGAATTTGGGAATGGTGGCTACGGAAGATTTTGGAAAGTATTTAGGCGTCCCTACTATTAATGGCCGAGTCACAAAAGATAATTATCAATTTTTAATTGATAAGATTAACTCGAAGCTAGCAGGTTGGAAAAGCAAGACCTTATCTCTTGCGGGAAGGGCCACATTGATACAATCCTCACTCTCTTCTATCCCTTATTATACCATGCAAACCACCAGGATTCCTAAAGGGATTTGTGACAGAATTGATGCTAAGTCACGAGCTTTCTTGTGGGGCAGTACAAAAGAGAAAAAAAGAATGCATCTTGTTTCCTGGAAAACCATAAACAGGCAAAAAAAAAGGATGGTGGATTGGGAATTCAGAGTATGCGTCAGGTGAATGCTGCTTTCCTTTCAAAATTAGGTTGGAGAGTCCTAGCAGAACCCCATTCTTTGTGGTCTCAAGTGATTCGGCAGAAATACTGCAAAGGGAGATGTGATGTGGAGATGTTTACCCACAAGAGTGATTCATCAAACGCTTGGAGAGGTATGGTTGATAACATTGATGTGTTAAAGCGCGGGATTGATATAGCAGTGGGTAATGGTCGATCAACTTCATTCTGGAATCAGAGGTGGGCTACAGATACTCCCTTGATAGAATTAACTACTCCTCATCCTCCTAGCTTCTCCTTGAATTATACGGTTAGGGAGATGTGGGATGTGAGTAGAGGCTGGTTAACTGAACATTTTGCTGATTATCTTCCAGCGGAGGTTTTGATGAAAATTCATTCCCATGAGTTAATTGAGGATGAGGAGGCTGTTGACAGTATTTATTGGAACGGATCATCCTCGGGTGGTTTTACTATCCAATCAGCTTTACAAATCATTAAGAGGGAGAATAATCAACCTGAAGGTCAAGACATCAAGTGGGAGAAAATCTGGAAACTCCGAGTGCCTCAAAGAATAAGATTCTTTTTATGGTTGGCTGCTCATGATAGATTAATGACAAATTCGAAACAGATTCTTACGACATCTTACCCCTGACCGAGGTGCTATGTTTGTGGGTATGTGGAAGAGAACACGAGTCACATACTTAGAGATTGCCTTGCAGCCAAAGTCATTCGGAGAAAGCTTGGAAGGGGGTCTGATTTGCGTTGGCAAACTGATGATTGTAGCAATTGGCTAATAGAAAATTTGAAAGACAGGAGGGAGGCAGAGTTAGATGGTTGGCCGGTTTTTGTTTGCCACCACTTGTTGGTGGTTATGGAGGTGGAGGAATGAAAGGTGTTTCGAGAGAGAGTCAGCTATTCCTCTTGACCAAGTCAGTTTCATCTATGCTAGAGTTGGGGATATTAATAGAGCTTTCAAGTCTAATTTGCTGCAGGATCTCCCTAAGAAACGCAAGAGGACAGAGATGCTAATTAGGTGGAACTTCCCTCGAGAAGGATGGGTTAGATTGAACACGGATGGAGCATCTAAGGGTAACCCGGGTCCAGCTGGGGTAGGAGGGCTGATCAGAGGCCACAGGGGAGAGCTTCACCAAATGTTTGCTATGAATTGTGGCATCTGCTCGAGTACTAAAGCTGAACTTCTGGCAGTTATGAGAGGCATGGCATTGGCTTGGAATGCAGGGCACCGGAAAATTCAGATTACTGTTGATTCCGAGACAATTGTTCGTGTTGAGCAATTAGGTTTTGATGATTATAAACTAATGATGATTATCTATCTAACGTGTATGTTAAGTTGTGCATAGAAAAAAGCAAATTATGCTTGGAACAGGATACAAGGAACCTGAGTAATGACAGGTATATATGTAAGGAACTTGAGCAATATAGGATAAGCAATAGAGGAACAAGAACAACGATAAGTGTTATGGTTGATAAGCATGATGATGGCTAAGGGACCATGAAGGTAACTATGTAAACATGTGTTTACATATGTTAGCTTCATAAGGTAAGTATCCTATACATATATAGGTTATGTATGTGTAGGAGTCTTTTAATTTAGTTTAGTTTTCTTTATTGTTTTATATAATAAAAAACTAACCTTCTGTTTTACTTTGTTATTCTCAGAAGTTTGCTCAGTTCGTCATCATCAAAAAGGGACAACTTGTTGATCCTTATGAGGTTTTGATGATGATGTTAAGAATTGAGGCAAACTTCCATTTAATAAGGATTTTCTAGTGTTGTGATGTTTGCAGGTTCAGTAAGCGTTGAGGGCTGAAGTAGGAATTGAAACAGAGGAACTTTAGAGGATCCATGAGGATACAAGTAAATTTAGAAGAAGAGTTCCAGAAATGGAACTTCCAGAAGTTTCTTAACAGGAACTTCAAAACGGGTTTGTAACGACCTGGTTTCGGTGTAATGCTGGGGAAAACCCTAAGATCCAGAATATATCAAGACTACAGGATTCCAGAACAAGAGTTTCAGAGAAGCAACATTGAAGACAGAGAAATAGAAGTATATTGCTCTAGGATTCATGTAAGTATGTTGGACATAAAAGTCGGTCTGGAACAAGTCTATATAGAACCAAGGTGAATTCCAAACAGTCAATGAAATTAGAGTAACTGACTTGTCAGGAACTCAGAGACTGTCAGAGTTCAGGAACCTAATAGGAACTTAAGTATGAACGTCGTTAAAAGTCGGTTTTAATGATATATATATTTACCTTATACGTGCATATCTTTTTAGGGATTTGGTTTTACTGAATAAAGATATTTATCTTCTAATAAATTCCCTTTTGGAAAAAGATAAGATTGTTTAAAAAGTATTTTTTTAAACAAAAAGATAAGTTTTTGAATAAAATCTGATTTTATGCTAAGTTTATCTTATTATTATTGACAGTTTTTATTCTTAACAAAAAGATATATTTTCGAAAACTGATTTTTAGAAAAATATCTTTTAAACTTATCTTTTCAGAAAAATCTATCTTTTTCAAGATGAAATGAATAATTCGAGTGTACTATAAATATGCTCATATGCATTCATTCAAAGTTGAGGCTGACGAAGTGTAGTGGTCGTGCTTAATGGTTTTATCCTTCACCACGAAGCTAAGTCAGTCCTCCTGGTCAAAGTTCCTATCAGGTTTTTGGTTACAGTACGTCTAGTGAGTTCCAGACAGATCTTGAGTGTTCAACATATTAGTTTTATCTCTTTATTCATAGATATGTATTTAGGGATATTCGATGAGATCTTGTAATGGGAAAAAGGGTTTTTGAGTGTTTTGTATTTTGGGGTGAGATTGTGAATTCTCTTAAATTCACGCTTGTGTATGAGTTTGAAATCTGGTAAAATTCGAAGTGGTAGCTGTGAGTGGCACAGTGAGTGAAAGGAACCTGAGAAGTGTCTTGGGTCACCTAGGAAGTTTCCTGGGTAAAGGGAGAAAAAGGGTCCTGAGAAGTGTCTTAGGTCTGGTAGGAAGTGTCCTATCATAGAGTCAAGTGTCCGTGGCGGAACTTGCAAAGCAAAGGTCTGTGTAATAGGTTGTACTAGGAGAGTTGCCTATTATAGTGGAATTTGTTTATAAGTCCCAATAGGGCCGAGGTTTTTACTTCCAGTTAGGCACTGGATTGGTTTCCTCGTAAAACTTGCTTTGTGCTTTAAGTTCCTTTACGTTTTGTTTTTAATTTCCGCATAAGTTTCGCGATTGGAACCTACTACCATTCACCCCCCCTCTTGTAGTTAGTTCATCTAAAATAACAATTGGTATCAGAGCAGGTGCTCTTGATAAACCGGGTAACCCGAGGAGCAAGTTCCAGGCTAGGATGGATATCTACAAGGAATGCAGTGAATGGAACTCAACCTAGAACGTTCCGAATACCACGTGAAGACCAAAGTCTGCTTGTGAAGCAGATGTGATTTCAAAGATGAACATCTTTGAGGTAAGTGTCTCGTCTTTGAAGTCTTGATTATATGCATGACATTATGTGTACAAGTTCCTTGTAGTATTTCTAGTTAAATTTTGGATTTTGTTTTGAAAGTTTGCAAATCAATTTTTGGTAACCTCAAATTTGATTTATAGAGTGAAAGTATTTGTCAGATTTTACAAATTGATTTTATTTTTAAAAGAATCGGTTTACTGGAAATAGTTCAAGAACGTATTATGTAGAATTATGCATATTTGGTCTCTTGGAACCTGGATTATCCCTGTATGGAAACTTAATTCTTTGGGCAAGGTAATGAACGTATATTTTGAATATTTTCCAAAGAATGACCTTATCATGTGTATGTGTTTTTCTGAATATTTATTATGTAGACACATGATGTTTATTGTTAGTAAAGATAGTTTGGTTTAACCGTAGTTGTTTTAATTATGGATTATTAATGTTATTACTAACATGAAAGTACCCAATATAAATTGGGTAACCAAAGCCAAAAGATGACTGATTTTGCAGGCTAAGTGAGTGGAGACAACTTATTAATAATGATGAACTTTGGTTGTTTGTATATAAGCAATTATGTGCAAATTCCTCTCACTAGAAAGCCTTTATAAGAGGTTTGTAGTAGGTGAATCGACAACATGAATAAGTGTGTAAGTTGCCTATACATCTCTCTGTAAATATTGGTCATGTTCTTTTGGTATGTATTAATCCTTCACAAATTCCAATTGAAATTCAATTCCCTAATCTTATGAAGGTTATTTGTGAATGGATGAAAAGAGAAGTTGTTTGGATGTTTATAATGTATATCATGACAAACTAACTTCTCTTCTAGCTTTGTGCAAGTTATTAATCATTGTTTTGTAGGTTTGTCCATTGAGACAAATTGGTGCGTAAAAGTTTGTTCCATTAGGAGCTCAGTGCTTAAATTGGTTGGAACTTGGTGAACTTGGAATGATAAAACGAATTAGGGATACAGGAATAACAAAGCTTCTATATCAAGGTGCTATAGGAGTTAGCGTATACGTTCCTGTAAAGATTCTTGTTCAAGTTCCAGTTAAGTTCTTATTTGGAACAAAGCATTAATTCCTGTAGCAGACTCTTATGAAGGATAATGAGTTAAGATGATTATCTTTGACTGCGTGTTGGAGATTCATCATTTTGTTGATGGAACGACATCTAAAAGGGAGTATTCTTACAGGAACTTTATGTTTTAACACTTTTATGCTTTAGGTTTTATCTACCTCTTTTGACTAACCTACTGACATTTTAAAGGCACAAAGGAATCTCTTGGGTTGTGAACTTTCAGGTTATATCTTTTGAATGATAATATGAGGGACTTTGACAAGGTGTTGAAGAATTTGAGATTAAATCAACACGTTCCTCTACCCAAGATACAACGGTCTAAAGGACCAGAAGGACATGTTCCAACTTTATGTCAAAAGGAACATGGAAGAGTTGAAGGTTTATAATAGGAGGGAACTTGCATTATCTCGACAGCGAGGATCCAAAAGAGATGATGATAGCCAAATCAAGGTATCTCTTGCTATAAACCTGCAATGGAAGAACTTTGACTTATAATACTAACACGAAAGGTAAAATTTCTACATAACAGGAAGTTAGTAAGTCAAGTTCCTATCCCATTGTGAATATTTTTCTTGTCAAGTTTTTAATGCACATTCTGGTTTTCAATTGCTTGTAACTCTAGTTGTTTTATGGCTTCAAAATGACATCATCAATAAAGAGTGGAAATGTCACATATGAAGGGAGTCAAAAAGGGAACACATCATTTGTGGATCTCAAGGTGATTCCTAACAACAACCTGACATTTCTAGGTTTTATTGAAGATGAGATACCTCTATGCTTCAAACTGTGAACATGTTAATCTTTTCATGCTTGATAAACCTAGTAGGAACTCGATAATAGGTATATGTACATGTAAGTTCCAAACAGGTTAAGATCGAGAAGCATGAGAATGAAACACATGTTACATTCTCTTTCAACATCAGGTAGATGGTAAGCAACACTAATCCATTGGATCTTAGTGATATGGATATGTTTACCATGTGATATGTAGAGACTAATTGAAAGAGATGTCTTGTTTATAAGTAATGAAAGCAAATGAATACTTGGTTTCTTTTCTTAATAGAAGAGATGATGAACTGTTTATTGAAAGTCTTTTCTATCACAGGGTATGTGGCTAAGTATTCATCACTTATGAGATTATAGATCTAACAATGGAACCTAGTTCCAGTCATGTTTAGTGTTTGTTGCAGGAACACAGGATTGTCAACAAGTTTCCAATTTTGAATCATGAAAGACAAGAAGAGAACAAAATTATATACTAATGGTCTTTTCAGGTTCTTTAGAATAGTTTTCAATGTCTCTGGCTACATCATCAACACTGAAGCAATAGATCTTTGATGAACAAGACACCCTATGTTCTACTTAGGGATGTTTGATGATAGAAGTACCAAGGCGATTTATCCATAAACGCCTAGACTAGTAAAACATATAGAGTTGACACTATCATGTTTAATGCGCCATAAGTGAACATATTTTGAGACTAACAGGTTTGTTCCCATCAAACAGGTTATAAAGATGAACTCACAAGTTACTGTAGAACTAACTGAGTTCCTAGTAAAGAAATATGTCACTAAGAATAACAGCAAGGGATAGCTACATATGTTGAGGAACTTTTAGATGTTAAGTTCCAACTCATGCAGCAAAGTTCAATGAACTCAATATAAGAAAGCAAGTTCCAACGAAGTTCCAAGCTGAAGATTGAGATAATATTTGTTCTGACCAGCAATATCTCAACAAACTATGGAACTAAAGTGTCTTATATGCATATGTAACCAAGGCCGAGCCTCACGACATTGAAGGATTTGAGGATGTAGCTTGAAGATTAGATGTGCAACAGGAACTCGATGAGCTTAAAAGGAAGAAGGTGTGTATTACATTCTAAACCTATTCTAGAACACCTAAAAAGGGTCGGAGATCAAAAAGGGTGTTCTGGAAAAAGCTTGTTGAGTAAGGCACGTGAATGGAACAAAGCTAGGTTGGTTCTTAAAGGAAACAACCAATACAAAGGTATGTATTGTTTTTAAGGAACTTATTGCTCGTGTAGCTAGACTTGAAGGTAATTGAACATTATTTTATCTTGTGTTTTATATGGGATTAGAGTTGTACCACATGGATGTCTTGGATGTCTTTTGTATAACATTTTGTTATAGATGTCTATGTGGAACATACTCTAGGATAGATTGCTATCCAAGTTCCTTCTTGAAAATTGAGCTTTAAAATTATCAATTTTTGTTTTCAAGATGGATTGAGTTATTAGTTGTACTTACTTACATTAATTATATTTTTGGTACAACTAACGAGACATTGTGCATTGATTTTTGCTAATCTATGATAAGAAAATATATTTTTTTAAGCATTAACCACTGACATGGAACTTGTGTTAGAAGTGGAAGTTCATATTAGATTCGAAATCATCAAGGAACAGATAACCACTTCAAGAACTCCAAGGTAAGCCATCATATCAACCTATGTATTAATAGTTACATCTTTATTGATATGAGACTATATAAGATATAAGTTCCTTTCACATGTCGGCATTAGATGAAATTGGATTGATATATCTTTGGTATGGATGCAATATGTGAATTTGTGAATTGATTCTCTTATGGTTGTGTCTTGACTTATCATATCTTGTTTATTGCTTAATGGAACAAGACTCGATGAAATATAACATGAGTATAAAGTATTTTTCCCTTAAGTTATGTCAAGTTGGGGTTCCTATGCATGTTAAACATAAAGTAAAGAATGTGCGCTTATTGTTTATGTGTCACACTTAGTTCTTGTGTTGTAAAAGACATTCTTGCCTAATAGTATTAGAGGTCTTTAATAGAACTATGGGTGCTGTCAAACACGAAGTTCCTAAGTTGCCAAAGGAACAATGGAAGAAACTTTGGTGGAACAAGACAGGTAAGTTCCCAGACCGTTTGTAACTCACTTGTTTAGATTTCAGAGGGAACTAACCTATCTTTTAGTCAACTTTCAAGCATCCACACCATATATCTTCGATCGCAACATTATTCTACAACTCTAAGTTGTGTGTCTGTGTTGCATATACTCTAATTGTCTTATATTTAGAAAATTGAAGATTCTTATTCACCCAATTCAATTTCCTCTTTCCGTTCACACACTTTTACTTCTTATTCTTAATTCCCATGTGCTCTAAGTTTGTTGATCATCTTTTTATGATTTTTAATGATTTGATGAAAACATAAAAAAATGGTGATTATATGTTGAGGAGGAAGTTGAAGATAAAGGAAGAAGAATGGTAAGGGACTCAGGGGAATAAGGTAGGAACCAAGAAATCAAAATGGTTCAGATCTGGTTGTGGAACTCAAGTGTATGAGTGAGTAATATCTTCATTGATTTAAAATGTGTTATTCCAGGAAAGCATGCAAAATTTGTATAATGACACCCTTTAAAAAAAAAAAATAAAAAAAAAAAGAGAAAGAAAAGGAAAAAGGGTGATCAAATATTTAATTTCCTGGTATCTATATATGAAGAATGTTGACTATGTTGATGTCGTGTACTCGTATACTTGGTGAGCTAGTGAAGGAACAATAATAAACGACGAAGGAACTTGATTATGATGAAACTGAAATCTATTTAAGTTCCAGTATGGAGAATGTTCCTCAAAGAAGTTGGTGGTTAAGGTAAGGGAACTTGGTTATCAATTGGCAAGATGAATATGTGTTGTGTTCAATAGGAGATTCAAGAGTTTGAGATAAAGTACAATGTGGCGGTTTCATCTCAAAAGGTTTAAACGAAGAGCACAAATTCCACTTCACGTTCCCTCTACTTATTTTGTTCCATATGCTTCTTTATATATCCTTTAAGCTTGCGCTTTAATTGGTCTATTCATGCAATCCATTTCTAACTTTTTAGCTCTGATCTTTACTTGAATTTTAACTTCTTATTTGTCAAGTTCAATTAAGGGTTTTGAAGTTGGGCCTTTGGATTGTGAGTTGGAAGTTAGTGTGGAAATGGTATCCGTGTTTGAAAAGTGAGTACCTTGAGGCTTTTAGGAACAACAAGTGTTTAACTAGTATATACTTACTTATTATATGGTGGTAGGTGTGACATATGACTTAAGTGCATATAATTTACGAAAAACAAACGTGTGGAACAATACCCTTGTTGATAATGACAAAAGGGGAAGAATATGTATGATGCTTATGGTATGCAGTAATTAAGTCTAAAGTTATTACATCATGATTGTTGAAAGTATTTATATATTGATAAATGATGTGTATTGCTAAGTTCCTAACTATTAAGTTCTTGTGTATGTTCTTAACTTGTTTAAATGTTATTTCCTTGAAAAACTAAGGGGGAATAAATGTACAACG